>NC_048557.2:6813075-7146810 GCF_902806685.2 Maniola hyperantus
AACAATTTCTGACACCCCGCGTTCACAATAATTCAGAGCGAATCCGCCAACGAGGCACGTTGAAGCGTTATAACGAACGAATATGAATACGCAATGCGTGTGTACACGCCTTTACATTAGCATATATTAATATTCAACAATAAATAGTTGCGCCGCTTGTTACAGTACGAAAAGCGGTGGAATAGGATTACTTGGTAATTGTATAAAATTGCACTATTTACAGACAACTACTATACATATTATAAGCTGTGACAGCCTAGTGGTTAGGACGTCCGCCTTCTAATCGGAGGTCGGGAAGCCGATCCCGGGCACGCACCTCTAACTTTTCGGAGTTATGTGCGTTTTAATTAATTAAACATCACTTGCTTTAGCGGTGAAGGAAATGCCTGAGAGTTCTCCATAAAGCTCTCAAAGTCTACGGTCAAAACCCTTCTCACTCTGAGAGGAGACCTGTGCTCTGTAGTGAGCCGGTGATGGGTTGATCATGATGACTATACATATTGCCTATCATTACTTAAACAATTCACTAAAAAAGCTCAAGTCGACAGTGAATGGATGTGTGTACGCATAGGCAGTTATAGTACACGACAGGTCATGATGGCAATCGGGGCCCTGCATTTCTCGGGGACTCGCGTTCTCCCGCACCGGATTAGCGCGGGGGCTATACAGGTATGCGGGGCGTGTCGTCGTCGTCGTCGTCGTCGTCGTCGTCGTCGTCCCCCGATTGTCTTCTCGACCTGTCACATACTATAGGTCCTGCATTTTCCTATTGAATGCATACGTCCGCCATTATGCACTACTCCGTTAAAACGTTTCATGACTCCGCGTGCCAGGAGCGATCGGACAGAGTATAGTCAGTAACAGTAGAGATGAGAGTAAAACTTACACATGTCCATTTTTGGCGGCTCTGTGTAGGGGGGTGGAGGAGAACTTGTGCACCCTCCAATTCGGGTACTTGTAGTGGTGCACCAACGTTGGATGCGTGGCTAACAAATGCTTCACGGTCGGCAACCTGGTAACAATATGTTGCTCATTATGACATGCAACAGGTACAACATATAAGAAACAACATATAAGGTGCAACATATAAGAAACTTTAGTTATAAAATAAAAAAAATAAAAAATACAATAATGATATTTTCTTAGGACACACATAGTAGAAGAAAGGTGCAGACTGCAGACAAACTATAAGATACCACAAGGGTTGCTATATTATAGTTGCTAGTAGCAGAGTAGTAGGGGGCAAGTGCCAGGCCCTAAAATACCAAACTTGGCGCACTCTCAACGAGGCGAGGGAATCGCAACGAGTCCGACCTACTATCGTCAGCGATAGTATGGCCCTGTGGAGATTGTTCTTTATGAGTTGTATCGTATTTGGTGGCGCTGCGAGACTATCGCCGCAATTCTCTCGTCCATGGAAATCGCAACGAGTCCGACCTACAATCGTCGGCAATAATATCGCCATTTGGAGATTGTTCTATATGAGTTGTATCGAATTTGATGGCGCGGCGAAACTATCGCCACAATTCTCTCGTCCGTGGAAATGGCGCCTAAAAATCGGACATGCGTTTAGGTTTCATACCCGAAGGGCGTCAAGAGGACCCGCTCGCTAGGATTAAGGTTTTCAAAAATCCCGTGGTATCTCTGTACTATTACAACATCTCACAACACCTAAGGGGAAAATAGAGCAAAACGGCAAATATGTAAAACTTTATATAATCCATACTAATATTATAAATGCGAAAGTGTGTCTGTCTGTCTGTCTGTCTGCTAGCCTTTCACGGCCCATCCATTCAACCGATTTCGATGATTTGGTACAGAGATAGCTTCGATCTCTGGGAAGGACATAGGCTACTTTTTATCCCGGAAAATCAAAGAGTTCCTATGGGATTTTTAAAAATCTAAATCCACGCGGACGAAGTCGCGGGTATCAAAGTCAAAGTCAAATGATTTATTCAAAATAGGTAATAAATTACTCTTATTGATGGTCTGGTATGGTGTTAGATTTGTTAGATATAGTGGTGATAATTATAACGCAAACTTAAAACTAAAGCTACGAGGGTTCCAAACGCGCCCAGGTCTGAGAAGAGCCCACAACAAATCATCTAGTATAGCATAAACTGACCAGGGAGTAGTAAGTTTTACCTAGGTAGGTACTCCACATAACCACATAAATACAGAAACGAAGTTGTGTCCGTCCGCAAACTATCCCTAAGTAGCTAAAATCTAATTTCTAAAGACCGCGCTCTCAAAGAGATAGTTTAGTAGGTATGTATGTTTACGCTTCGCAAAGTTTTATAGGATTATACTTACGCAAAACCACAGGGTACGCGACAGGTCGAGATGGCACTCGGGGAGGGAACCACCGCGCTAAACCCTCATACCCCGATTGCCATCTCAACCTGTCACGGACTATAAACGGGTACTCAAATACTGCTAACTGTTACCACGAAATAGTAATTACTGGCGTGATATACCTACCTACAGTATTTCTAACGCAAAACCACAAAATATATAATGATATTATATGTTTATTACTCTAAAACAAATTCTAATTTAAATTCCAAAATAAGCAGGCGTTATTTTGCGGAAGTACAATGCTAATAATACAATAATATAAGGAACCACAAGCTTAATTCCCTATAATCCGCCAAAACAGACAAAACGTTCCGCAAAGTGACGTCAGCCCCCCGGTCCACTAGTTGAGCAACCACGTTCACGAAGCCATATTGCGCTACCTTCTTTCATATTATGCTATCATAAGGACGTTGTAATCCTTGTCTTACCTGCCATATTGAGCAGCCAGGTCCAGAGCTGATTCGTCCTTAACGTTCCGCAAAGTGACGCCAGTCCCCCTGTCCACTAGTTGAGCAACAACGTACACGGAGCCATATTGCGCTACCTTGTTTCATATTATCCTATCATAAGTACACTGTAATCCTTGTCTTACCTGCCATATTGAGCAGCCAGGTCCAGAGCTGATTCGTCCTTAACGTTCCGCAAGGTGACGTCAGCCCCCCTGTCCACTAGTTGAGCAACCACGTTCACGGAGCCATATTGCGCTACCTTGTTTCATATTATCCTATCATAAGTACGCTGTAATCCTTGTCTTACCTGTCATATTGAGCAGCCAGGTCCAGAGCTGATTCGTCCTTAACGTTCCGCAAGGTGACGTCAGCCCCCCCTGTCCACTAGTTGAGCAACCACGTTCACGGAGCAATATTGCGCTATCATGTTTCATATTATCCTGTCATAAGTACGCTGGAATCCTTGTCTTACCTGCCATATTGAGCAGCCAGGTCCAGAGCTGATTCGTCCTTAACGTTCCGCAAAGTGACGCCAGTCCCCCTGTCCACTAGTTGAGCAACAACGTACACGGAGCCATATTGCGCTACCTTGTTTCATATTATCCTATCATAAGTACACTGTAATCCTTGTCTTACCTGCCATATTGAGCAGCCAGGTCCAGAGCTGATTCGTCCTTAACGTTCCGCAAGGTGACGTCAGCCCCCCTGTCCACTAGTTGAGCAACCACGTTCACGGAGCCATATTGCGCTACCTTGTTTCATATTATCCTATCATAAGTACGCTGTAATCCTTGTCTTACCTGTCATATTGAGCAGCCAGGTCCAGAGCTGATTCGTCCTTAACGTTCCGCAAGGTGACGTCAGCCCCCCCTGTCCACTAGTTGAGCAACCACGTTCACGGAGCAATATTGCGCTATCATGTTTCATATTATCCTATCATAAGTACGCTGTAATCCTTGTCTTACCTGCCATATTGAGCAGCCAGGTCCAGAGCTGATTCGTCCTTAACGTTCCGCAAAGTGACGCCAGTCCCCCTGTCCACTAGTTGAGCAACAACGTACACGGAGCCATATTGCGCTACCTTGTTTCATATTATCCTATCATAAGTACGTTGTAATCCTTGTCTTACCTGCCATATTGAGCAGCCAGGTCCAGAGCTGATTCGTCCTTAACGTTCCGCAAAGTGACGTCAGCCCCCCTGTCCACTAGTTGAGCAACCACGTTCACGGAGCCATATTGCGCTGCCATTATTAGTGGCGTTTCTTGATTCGCTGTCTGCGCAAATAACAAACAAAATGAACAAGCGAAATATTTTATAAGTATTTTAACATTCTTGATGAACAGATTTCGTGTAACTTACCACTAAATCTATATTTACAGGTGGGTTGTGAGCTAGCAGCATGGTAACAATGGCTGAATCGCCCTTCCACGCCGCCAGGTGGAGGGGCGAAGCGCCCGTCTTGTCCACGACGGACGGCGACGCGCCAGCCGATAGGAGAAGGCGGACTACCTCTCTGTAACAAAGAGTGACATTTCAAATCAAGACCCATCTTCTTTGAAGTGCCTGCCAAATTTCATGATTCTAGGTCAACGGGAAGTACCCTGTAGGTTTCTTGACAGACAGACGGACAGACAAACAGACAGACAGACAGAAAACAAAGTGATCCTATAAGGGTTCCGTTTTTCCTTTTGAGGTACGGAACCCTAAAAATTGGTAAAATTTTAGAAAAAAATATTTAAAAAAAAACTTACGTATGACCATTGAGACATGCGTGGTGAAGCGGAGTGTAGCCAGTGTCATCTTGCACATTTAGGCCACATTTTCTTAAACTGCAACAAAGAAAAACAAAATTTAAAAAAAAAAACTCAAATTAAAAAACTATTCGCAGTCGGTAGGATTCGAACCTTTTTTTTTTTTTTTTTTTTTTTTTTTTTTTTTTCCGCTGGTAAAAATGCTATTAGGCATGCCGCACAAGGGCGGGTATGTGGGACTCACTCGCGGTTTGTTTAACCGCCATCAGCATACCCACTAAAAAACCCAGCGGTGCCGTCCGCGTCAAGTATAAGACGTCTCAGGATCCCGGATATCGGATGCGACTGAGACGTCCTGGCGTTGGGCCGGCACAAGTTTACTCCCAATGCCTAGGGCCGGAGAAGGTGAGCATACTGTCTCCTTCTCCTCCCCTGTCTTCTTCTGCGGAGCGGGTGGGCGTCGGCGTCCAGCTCTCGTTCCCGCTCCGCGGCCTCCTTCAGTGATATGACAGTTTCACAGAAGGAGGCCATTACGCCCCAGCTGGTCTCACTACTGATCATCTCGTCTATTGCATTTGAAAGTGAGAGGCTTCCTCTGAGGGTCGACGACAGGATGTGCCGCTGGGGTCCCCATGCCGCACACTCTACCAAAGTGTGATGTGCCGTATCTTCTGGTGCACCACACTCGTGGCAGGCCGGCGTCTCCTCCCGTCTCGCAATCTTCCGCAATCTCCGTTCTCGCAAGTTAATTCCGGTCTTGCAAGATAACCGGAATTATTTGATGAATTTGGGTGGTGTAAATAATTTGTCGGCCAAGCTAGCAGTCAAGGCCGTCGGGCGCATTTCCCAGAAGACGTAGGTTCAAATCTTAACAGTTCTACAATTTTAATTGTTCCGTACCTCAAAAGGAAAAAACCGGCCAAGTGCGAGTCAGGCTCGCGCAATGAGGGTTCCGTACTACAGTTATATTTTTTAGACATTTTGCACGATAATTTAAAAACTATGATGCATAAAAATAAATAAAAATCTGTTTTAGAATGTACAGGTGAAGATCTTTCATATGATACCCCACGTGATTTAGTCACTCACTTCGAAAGTTGAAAATACTAATTATTAGTTCATGACCACAATTTAATATTTTTTGTGTGATCTAACCCTAAATTCACGGTTTTCAGATTTTTCCCCAAATGTCAGCTATAAGATCTACCTACCTGCCAAATTTCATGATTCTAGGTCAATTGGAAGTACCCTGTAGGTTTCTTGACAGACAGACAGACAGACAACAAAGTGATCCTAGAAGGGTTCCGTTTTTCCTTTTGAGGTACGGGACCCTAAAAAGGAACCCTTATGGTATCACTTCGTTGTCGCTGACTATATCTATGCTATGATATCAATTATTTTCCGTGTATAATATAATAATTAATTTAATTTAGAATAATAATTATTTGTACAACTATTTTGTGGTTTTCCCTCTCCCTGATTAAATAGGTTACCTTCTTCAGTTAGGCTGACTGACCTGTTTCCTGGACGTCATAAAAATAAAATGAAATAACCACCCACCATGCTATGCTATGTACGTATTTAAATTTTAAAGCAAAGAAATCTAAATATATAAAAGGAAAAGGTGAGTGACTGACTGACTGATCTATCAACGCACAGCTCAAACTACTGGACAGATCGGGCTGAAATTTGGCATGCAGATAGCTATTATGACGTTTGCATCCGCTAAGAAAGGATTTTTGAAAATTCAACCCCTAACAGTGAAATAGGGGTTTGAAATTTGTGTAATCCACGCGGACGAAGTCGCGAGCATAAGCTAGTTATTAATAAAACCGTTCCAAAACACTTGTCTAAAATTAAACAAGACCATAATAACTAACGCCTACATTTAACATAACCAGAATTACATGGGTTTTCAATATAAAACCGAGTAGAGAGCCAATGTGTCATTGGCTATACCCTGTGGCTTTACCTTATACCTATTACATACTAACTGATGCCCGCGACTTCATTCGCGTGGATTTAGGTTTTTAAATCCCGTGGGAACTGTTTGATTTTCCGGAATAAAAAGTAGCCTATGTCACTCTCACCGATCTTTAACTATACCCATGCAAAAAATCAGGTCGATCCGTTGCTTTGGTCAAACCAATAAACTAACAGCAAACAAACACACTCTTCGCATTTGCAATATGGGTATTGGGTAGTGATTAGTTTCCAAGTAATCACCAAGGCCGACAAGGTTGAACCACGTGCTTTTCTAATTTATCTTTTATAAGAATGATATTAAGTCACATTTTCGAAAAAATCTATAAGTACAAGATTTATTGATAAGGACGACCGACCAATGCATAACACGTTATGGTCTAAGAGCTAACGCGTGGCAGACCTGCCTTATTAAAGCTGAAAGTTTATCTGCGTGTTGTCCCCAACACTGGATGTTTGTCCGTGGGGGGTCAGGTGTCTGGCAGGGGGCTACCACCATACTAAGTGTCTGGCAATGCATGAAGTGATTTCTAATACTATTCTGAAGAAAATATAAAAAAATAGACTTTGTAGGACTATGAGGCTCGAAGCAACATGTTCACATCGCATAGAATATTTAAGATTTTTCATACATTTTTAGAATTGAATAATATAAGGTTTTGGATTATTCTATGAATATAATTAAATTATATTCAAATAAACAGGAATTTGTGAAGACTTTGCGTCCAAAACAAGTTTTATTTATTCTTCCATGACTTACCTAGGTACCTACCTAAGTAAACTACAACAAATATAATCTGTAATGTAAGAAGCTAAAATAATTATGGAAGAGTAATAATTTATTTAGTCGTATGGCATTTGATTTTTAATAATCGCGTTAGGTACCTACCTATATTTTGAGTCAATATGTTTTGTATAATTTCAGTTTTTCCTAGATCGAAGGTACCTACGCGGCCGAAAGTAATGTTCATCGACCTTTAGAAGGTGATAGCAGATTTGTAGAGCGTTGTCCCTGTCGTTGAGACCGACAAAACGTCATATGGGTATGAGAGACAGAGACAACGCTCTACAAAGCCGAAATGTCATTCCAAAGGCCGATAAGTTACCATAATGTAGAGTTTAAAAAAAATTAGATAACGTTTCACGATTGTTCTAATTATTCTATTTAAGTATATTTTAATAATATTATGTTTTTTTAATTAACATAAATTAATAAAAACCTTGCTTAAATATCTAAAACAGGTTTCTGATTTTTTCACTCTATCCAAGACCAAAGTACGATAAACATTAACTCGAAGAAATCTTGGAAATAGGTACCAACTAAACTAATATTAAGTACGTTTTATAAATTTTGTTATAATTTATGTAACTACTTGTTACTTCATTTTAATTTAGGGAAGCTATAAAGATTTCCGCATCTTTTATTTAATAATTACTCATTCAAGTGAACTGATACCTAATACGGAATATCAGGTAGGCATAGTACCTACGCGACAGGTCGAGATGGCAATTGGGGTGGGGGCACCCCGCACACCCGCAAAGCCTTCGCGCTAACCCGGTGCGGGATAGCGCGGTTGACGTGCGGTTGTCGGGGGCGTCCCCCCGCCTCATACCCCAATAATTGCTATTTGTCGCGAACTAGATATAGGTATCTAGTTTATGTGTACACATAGATATTTAGTTCATAAGGTACATTAAATAATTCCCCACTCACCTATCAAAATCGAATATTTTCTCTTTAATTTTCTTTTTCGCTTTCACGCAGTTCCTATAAATGTGGTATTTGGCATCGCACACACTATCACACACATGGAAACCGCTAAAACAATTCACGTTCCTATTGAAATCACCCATATTCTACCTAGAATCAATACCCTTATTTTTTGATAAATTCAAAATTTCTAAATGAATTTACACAACCGATAAATCAGTGTACTCAAATCACTCATATTTTACAACTTTTTAGATTCAATGGATACTGAAGTCACCTATATTCTACCTAGAATCAAATTACATTTTCATTCGATTCATATGGAATATTTCCAAATAAATCACGGCAACTAAATTAGTGCACTTTTCTACTAAAATCACTATTATATCACAACTTTTTGAGACTCAACGCACACACATATCAAACTATTTTAGATACTTTTTTAATCAAATCACCCTCTTCAAGTACAAAAACATTATCTTTTAACAGGTCCCGAACACAAAGCCAATTTTTTACACAGGCATTCTATGACAGTTCGTTAGTCACTGCGTTGTATCGGCATGAGTCACAGGAGATCCCCATCTCTGGAAACTGGTTCCCCAATACACAACCTATTATGTAAAATATTGGGTTGGTACACGAAAAAGGTATGAAAGTAACAAGTAGACTAGGCAGGGCAATATTTAATGAAGCCGGACCATAAATGCAAAGTGACGATAAAGTTTGATAAGATAATACAAGTGGTTCAAGGAAATGTATCTATTGCGAATGTTATTATATTTATTAATGATCGTTTGATATTAATCCATAGGTACTACTTAATATTATAATGTTAAAAGTGAGTCTATTCTGTTAGGTACCTTTTCACGACCCATCCGCTTAACCAATTTGACAGGTACAGAAATACATACATATCTTCTTCTTTTCTTTATACAAAAATGTAATCGCTGAATATGTTTGTTAAGCGCAAATCTCGAGAACAGCTGAACTGATTTCGCTAATTCTTTTTTTATAATATTCCTGGAAGTACGAGGATGGTTCTTACGGCGAGAAAAACTTAAAAAAAAATTGCCTTGAAAGTCTAAAACAACACTTTTCTATGTTCCCATACAAAAGATTCGTAATAATACTTAAAAGTCAATTTGAACTTTAATACCATATCATAAAGCTTAAGTGTTGGTAGAGAGGTCCGGGAAGGCTGACCCGGTGTCTAAAATAGAATAAGTATAACTAAAAGAATTGACTGTTAGGCGGTACGAAGTTCGCCGGGTCAGCTAGTTATATTTTGCATCCGGAGACAAACATAGTTTACTTGTTTCCGGAAAATCAAAGAGTTTCCACGGGATTTAAAAAACCTGAATCAATCCATACAAACGAAGTTGCGGACATTATTTAGTAAACATAAGGTGCCTATGTGTATGATGGGTTGGCTTCCGCAGTCATCAACCCGAATGCCCAGGCAAAGCCTAGGGACGTGGACAAGCGAATTGGAGATCTGTTATGAATTAGGTAGGTATAAATAAAAAGAGTCAATAGTTACCTAACTAGTACTGAAGTAAATTGTTACTTATCAGTTTAAAGAAATCTTCAAGTTATACCAACCCATAACACAGCCTAAGTTTCCACAGCACAAGCGACTGACTGGTACACTGTAATCCGAACGTCCGCGTCATGTCAACAAACTTATATCGCAGTTCTAATACTTAAACACTGCAAATATTAGGCTGTGACTAATCGCGCGCTAAGTACGGAGCTAGGTCACTGGTCAGTACGGGACCGTTAAAAGTCACGTTTCTCCATATCACTATAACGAATTACTGTGCAAATATTGTTTTATAATATTTACAAGAACGAACCGTAGAGAGGCCACTATCGCAAAGGTTCCGACCACAAATGATTCAAAAACTAGCATAGGTATATAGGAGGACGAACGGCGAGGTGATTCATCAGGCAACAGGTTGGAAGTTGGTTTTTATTGCGGTATTTTCACTCGTAACTGTTGTTTTGGGGCATTTGAGCCTGTGCGGCGGCGGCGGTCTAATTTGAATTAGAGTGAACACTTTCTTGGTACCTAGCTAAGTACTTTACGTCATTGTAGAAAAAACTTTATAAGTATATTATATTATTATTATTATTATTATTCAATATGTGAATATTTTATTATTTTTCAAATATGTTAAGTACCTAATTACTAATTTATTTCGCTGATACCCTTTGTGGGTGGTGCTGCCAAAGCCAAATTTTAATTTACGTAATTAAAATTTGATTCATACATAAGTATAGGTAAATAACGATGATGCATATGATAGCCTAGTGGTTAAGAAGTCACTCGTCTGCGTTTCGGTCGAGGGGTCCGAGGTTCGATCCCGGGCACGCTCTTCTCTAACTTTACGGAGTTATGTGCGTTTCAAGAAATTAAATATCAATCGCTTTAACGGTGAAGGAAAGCCTGAGAGTTCTCCATAATGTTCTCAAAGGTGTGTGAAGTCTGCCAATCAGCACTTGTACAGCGTGGTGGACTATGGCCAAACCCTTCTCATACTGAGAGGAGACCTGTGCTCTGTAGTGAGCCGGCTATGGGTTGATCATGATGATGAGTAGAAACAATCCCCACAGGCAGTGGCGTGCAGGTCATAGAGGCATAAATGCACTGCTTACCCCTGTTGCAATAGCTCAATGCAAATTTTACATCATGACCTGCCTGTAAACAGGTTCCTATCTAACTAATGCCTGCCTTGGCTTCAAACCCTGTGCACGCCACTGCCCACAGGTGCCCACAGTCCTCGCCTATTATACGTACTTACTTTCAGAGTTCGTTTAAGTACTGTATGTTTTATAACAAACAAACAAACAACGGTCGTATAACGTTACGCGATCCGTTATCTCCTCTTATCTCACATGTGCTTAACAATGAGTTTCGTTATTTAACGTTAAGGTTATTAAAAGTAAACTAAGTAGATAACCCACTTGTTTAATGATATAGAATTATTATTTGGACAACCGTGTAGCGTTTCTTTTTTTAGGGTTCCGTACCCGAAACGTGCGAACGGGACCCGTTTACTAAGACTCCGGTAGCCGTCCGTCCGTCTGTCTGTCAGCGGGCTATATCTCGGGAACCGTAATAGGTGGGGTGTGATGGGAAGTTGAAATATTCACAGAATATGTATTTCTATTGCCGCTATAACAGCATAGTAATATACTATAGACCATTATAGACAGACGATATCAAACGAGTCACATACGAGTCACAGGGAGCCAGCTAGATTCAAGGCGCGGCGCAAGACCATGGCTTGTGGAATGTGGATGCCATCTACAAGAGACCTATGTCCAGCAGTGGACCTCTATCGATTGACGATTATGTGACCTAAGTATTTAACTGTTTCATTTTAATATAGATCTAGTCTAAACCTAAAACAAGACAAAGAAGTCTTGACCTAAAACAAAAGTTAGTTAAACCTTGGTTAAACCCAACCATTTTATCTCAGGCTCGCTACTTTATTAATTCTAATGCTTCAAGTCAACTGCATGCTTGCATACAGAGGTGTTTTATGTCGGTTAATACAATATGCTTATGGATAGTTAGGTTCAATGCACCTTCTTACCATCGATTGCCGTCTGGCCCGGAGCCAAAACACTTGACTTTAATGGCCTAAGGTACACTTCCTTAAATAGATAGCGATTATTCGCTGGCATCTCGATATTTCTCCCTAGACTCCATTTTGTGATGTTAGGGCGTGTTTTCACAAATCGAGTTTAATTGATCGATTCATCATCATCATCATGATCAACCGATCGCCGGCTCACTACAGAGCACGGGTCTCCTCTCAGAGTGAGAAGGGTTTTGGCCATAGTCTACCACGCTGGCCAAGTGCGGATTGGCAGACTTCACACACCTTTGAGAACATTATGGAGAACTCTCAGGCAGGTTTCCTCACGATGTTTTCTTTCACCGTTAAAGTAAGTGATATTTTAATTACTTAAAAACGCACATAACTCCGAAAAGTTAGAGGTGCGTGCCTGGGATCGAACCCCCGACCTCCGATTGGAAGGCGGACGTTTTAACCACTAGGCTACCATAGCTATATTGATCGACTAGCTGATCCCCGCGGCTTCGCCTGCGTAGATTTAGGTTTTACAAGATCCCGTATAGCTTATGTCACTCAGGAATAATGTAGCTTTCTACTGGTGAAAGAATTTTTAAAATCGGTTCAGTAGTTCCAAAGATTACCCCCTACAAACAAACTTAACGACATTACCTCTTTATATAATAGTATAGATAGATATAGATTATACCTACCTAATTAGTAATTACTAATTAGTTAATCGACCAGAGTTGAATGAAAGTTTACTGCAGAGTTCAGAGTAATCCTAGCGTGCTCCCCAGCGCTTTCCATACAAATGTATAGTAGGCGACAGGTCGAGATAGCAATCTGGGTATAAGGCGGGGGGCCGCCCCGCACACCCGCACGTTACCCGCACCCGGTGTACCGGGTTAGCGCGGGGGCTGGGCGGGTATGCGGGGCGTCCCCACCCCGAATGCCATCTCGACCTGTTGCGTTTGGTTCTCATATTTTTGAATATTAGGCAATCATATTTAAATATAAGTAGGTTGTATTAAAAACTAGACGATGCCCGCGACTTCGTTCGCGTGGATTTAGGTTTTTGAAAATCCTGTGGGAACTTTGATTTTCCGGGATAATAAGTAGCCTTTGTCCTTTCCCGGGATGCAAGCTATCTATCTCTGTACCAAATTTCGTCAAAATCGGTTGAACGGTTGGGCCGTGAAAGGCTAGCAGACAGACAGACACACTTTCGCATTTATAATATTAGTATGGTAGTACGTAAACTAATTGAAAAATCCTATTACAATGTAAAGGATTATTTAAATGATAAGCAAGCTTGGGAATGAGTTGCTTAACGGATTGTGATAGTTCTAATAAGTTTCAATAATTTTGTAAAGTGGTGATAATAAAAAGAATACCCGGCTGAGTTTGTTGTGGGCTCTTCTCAGACCTGGGCGCGTTTGGAACCCTCGTAACTTTAGTTTTAAGTTTGCGAAATAATTATCACCACTATATCTTAGAAATCCAACATCTGACCTTCAAAAAGAGTTATTAATTACCTATTTTGAATAAATCATTTGACTTTGACTTTTGACTTTGATGTCTTTGTTCTTTGATGTAGGTACATGTTGTTTATTATTTTAGCTGCACTTGCTTGTTATTACTGAAATGCGAACTAAATACCTACACGGTCAATTAAAATCGATTATTGTGAATGTGCCTTTACCGAGTGTTGCGAAATAGTCGTTTTGTATGGAACTGTTTTTGTTTGGCTTGAATAATTATACTTACCTATTGTTGAGTTTAATTATCGAATCTAATCACGTAGCGGTGGTTTAATGGGAACCGGTCTCGCGATGAAGTTAATGTCATTGTGTAAATGTGCATGCTTCAAATGTCCTCATAATATTATTGTCTTGACGATTCGTCGGCCTCAACGACAAAGACAACGCTCCGCGAAACCGTTAACTTTTTCTAAAGTTTGGTGAGCAATATTTTTTGCCGGGTACTATACTTACATATTATAGTACGCGACAGGTCGAAATTGCAATCCGGATGCGGAATAGCGCGGGTTACGTGAGGGTGTGTGGGGCATCCCCCCGCCTCATACCCCGATGGACATCTCGACCTGTCGCGTATTATAGGTATAAGTAGATTGATAATTAGACGTAGTTATTCAAAATGGATCCAATCCACAAAATATCATTTTTTGACCTATGATCACAAACGATGGTATAATTTCATATTTCCACATGAAATGATTTTTAAGTAAAAAAGAAGAAAGATGTCAAATCAAACTAAGGTTTTAAATCTTTTTACATAATATTATAGGTACTTTCCTACTAAAAGTTCAATATTAAAAAAGTTTGTGAGGGTTGCATCTATTTTGCTACTATGGCCAACCTTTGATAATAATATTGATCATCAAATATGAAGCTTTTTTTAGTGTGACAAAGCCTAGAAAACAAATTTTTGTAAGTTAAACTATTTGGCTGTAACTAGGATTTAAACTTACTTACTTTAGAAACAGGTGAAACTAACAAACGGAAAGTACATAGTTTTTTTTTTAATTCATAACCCTTGGCTGCAATCAAACCTGCTGGCAAGTGGTGATGCAGCCTAAGATAGAGCATGCTTGCCTAGAAGATGCCTATTCATTCATGACTTGAAGGTACCCATACTAAAAGTGGAATTAATTGTCTGTTTGTTTGTTTTCCTGTTTTCAAAAATAGCAGAGTCACCAAAGTTTATGACGTAAATCACGTAGGTCTGCCACATATGTATCAGGCATTATTGTTTTGTTACTTAAATTAACTATTAAATGTCCAGTTGAACCAATAAAAGCTTTGGTTTAGCCAAAGCACGTAGTTAGGTATTTAGTCCAAACACTAGCACTCAACACAAAATAAGGAAAATGGGACAAGCTTAGTTCATATTATACATTGTAAGTTACCTATGGCTTAAGGTATTTAAGGTAGTAGATACCTTGATATGTGTGTCTGAATATATATATATTTTTAATATGCCTTTTATTTTCTCATATATCTCAATATAAATAGTTATTAGGTTATACAATACTGGTGACCTTAAAGTACCACACTCGGTGGTGAGTACAGACTCTGAAGCTAGGTAGGCATTTAGGTAGAAACCTATTTACTTGCAGGGCTTGATGAAAAATAGCCATTTAATTATTACTAGTCGGGTAAGCAGTGCTTTTATACCTCTATAATTTGCACACCACTGGGTGGTATGTAGACTACATCAAAGGAGTCGCAGAGAAGAGCTTGATGAAGCTAGATAAAAGCAGAGCAATACAGCAGCAAGTGGAAGTCGCTTCAACAGATCGCAGTCGGATGCGGGATACCTACCAACAGTGTACATCTACCGAGCATACTTCAATCTAAGTATATAAATATAGCATGCTTTGACTATGCCCAGATTTAAAACAGAGTTAAAACAAGACAGATTTACCTATATCTCTACATAAGATTGTCTCCTATTAGCTTTGTCTAAAGTCTAAGAAAAGTCAAAAACAGATTTCATATGCCACATATTCATATGATACTCAAAATGAATCTAGGCTTTAAGATGCAGTGCGCTATTTTATTTCACTGGAGTAAATAGGAATGGTATTAAGTTTTATTAGGTATGTATTATGTAGTATTTTATTAGTATGTAGTTTTTAATTCCAATACACTGACTTCACTCTCATGTTTTATTGATATTGTAAATAACATCAATGTAGATAAGTACTTAAAATATAAGGTAAGCCTGTAAGGTGTAGTACACCTTGTACTGATTGAAATACGTCTTATGCACCACACCACTACACACAGATATGAGCTATCTTCAAGTTATCTAAACAAAGATTTGTTATTCATTGTCCTTGTTTCGTAGATATACTGTAATTGGTAAATGTCGCCCAGATCTCTTTATTCGTTGTGCTCGTTAAAGGAATTGCAAGAAGGCCTTTATTCATACATTATACCTACTTACCTAGGTATATTATTCAACCTCTTGTTAAGGTTGTGGAAGTAAACATACAAAAACTTGTTTTTTACTAGTTCTACAATCAATATCGACATTAACTAACGTACCAACATAAGCGAACTGTAATTAAAGACTTAGGAAATAATTTTTTATTCAATAATTTCATTGTAATACGCAAAATTACACTTACCTAAAGTTCGTAAATGGACCACTCCTTTTGGTCAAGATTCCTATTATTTTCTCGACAGTCCATTTGTCGCCAGCCCGCGCTGCGTTCAACAAATCCTGGCCCTTTCCCATGGCCCATTTAATCGTATTTACCACTCACAAATATAACACAAACTTCAATCATTGCAATTTTTTACACTAGACTTCACTACACACTACAACTTCATTGATCGGACCGCCATTTTTGGAAGACCATAGACGTGAGTGCGCTCTAGCGGCCGGCGAAGGAATCGATATCGAGATCATGACATTCGAATTTCGAACTTTTTTAATGCTTTATTATAAAAAAATTAAGACAAAAATTATATCGTTAAAAATATAAAATACCTACTATTAATTGTTGATAAGTATCTTAACTTTCTAGTTCAATTAATATTTCACTTCACTGAGAAGTTATGAGTGACTTATGAGCAGCAAGTTACGACGATAGGCTATTTCGTTTACTCACGCATGTGGTGCCATATCTGCAATATCACTTGTCTCTCTTACTCATGCGTTCATTCATTGAAACGAGCCAGTAGTCCCGTTATCATTCATTCTTAATTCACTCATTAATCTTGTTTTTGTACGAAATGTCAGAGTGACAAGTGGCAGCAAGTGGCAGACTTTCAACAAGTTTCAAACAGTTTTTCTTGTGTTCTTGTGATTTTGCTTTTCGAAATTTGAACACAATTTTTGAAATTTGAATTCACTTTGTTTTGTGTATTTTAATAAACGTAATTAATTCTCCAATGTTTAGGAGAACTTTATTACAGCGCTGCTCTCTGCGCTAATCTGCAGATTGATGAAATTGAACAGCTGTAGTTGACGTTTGAAACAAATGTTATCATCGGCAACTGAAGAATTGAGATCGGCAATCATATCATTGTTTGTTTACGAAGGATTAATAATTCCTTGCGTGACTCATTAATTAATAAGTCATTCATACCAAAAAATAAGATAAAACAATCACAAGCTCTCTAACATGTGTAAAATAAACATATTGCCAGTGCTTCTACTATTTATGTTGGCTAAAACAGCTAGTTCTCAGAGTGAGTTTTACTAATAATTAAGTAGATATTAATTTCGAACTTGGAAAAATCATAACTTGCTTTTGTTCAGGTTAAGGCCTGAAAATTACAAAAATTATATTTATTTTAGTACTTGCATAAGTAAGTAGGTATTTATTAAAAACATAAAGGCATTCCGAACCAGTGGTAGATGCATCCGACTATTCGTAAGTACTTGTAAAAGTTTATACGAATAAAAAAGATTTTTATTTATTTACTAGCTTATGCTCGCAACTTCGTCCGTGTGGACTACAAAATTTCAAAACCCTATTTCACCCCCTTAGGAGTTGAATTTTCAAAAATCCTTTCTTAGCGGATGCCTACGTCATAATAGCTATCTGCATGCCAAATTTCAGCCTGATCCGTCCAGTAGTTTGAGCTGTGCGTTGATAGATTAGTCAGTCAGTCAGTCAGTCAGTCATTCAGTCAGTCAGTCGGTCACCTTTTGCTTTTATATATATATAGATTTATTTATTTATTTAATAACATTAAAAACCAGATTTTTTTCTAAAACTGTCTGTAATACAAAGTCTTGAATTATGGTTTACTCAAAGCAGTATACTGGGTTCTAAGTATCATATTGGTATTGTTTGCTTTCTTTTTTATTTAGAGAAAATTAAGCTAAGTAACTTCATTTTATGTTTTCACAAGCCACAATTGCAGTAGTCATAATATCATAAACATTCTATTAGATATTAACTAAAATGAACTGAGTAAGACATAAAACTGCAAATGTGACAAGCAGTATCTAGTGGATAATAATTAAATATCAACCTTACCTAATTTTATAATAGTTGTCACTGTTCATGTACACTATTTCTGGAACAGGTTTTATTCTCTCTAAGCAGGAGTTTTTACAACTCTATTCAAATCGGATAAGGTAGACAAGTATAATATAATTATCTATTTAACTATCCTGTGATGGCCCTAACATAGATCTTCTTTTCAGATATCAGTGTAGTACTCCCACTAAATAAAACAACAACGTGGGAAAACAAAGAGCTCTACAGTGGTTTCGTTACCCTCAACTCATCATCAACACTCCAAGTTGACTTCAGTAATGTTAATAAAAATGTGTCCTATATCATATTTCAAGTTCACAGCCACTTGTTTAATGTTACCTTGTACAATAATACTTTGATTAAAGGCTCGAACATAACGGGTAGTAATTTAGGCATGTACAGCAGCGTCAAACCCAAGTTGGACACATTCTTTGTTTATAATCCTAACCCAAATGTTAATTTGAGGCTTTTCATTTCTGTGCATGGATATGCGGCAGCAGGTATGTTGAAAACTGATTTATGTATGTGTGTTTTTCAGTACTTAAATAAGCCCTTGACTGCGATCTCACCTGGTGGTAAGTGATAATGTAGTCTAAGTAGTTATATTAAACCCATACCTGTAACGGTTTCTTCACTGTACCGTACTAGAACGCTAAATTGCAAGGAGGTACCCGGGATCAACTCTCAGAGCCCCCTAAGTAATAGGTTGAGAGTAATCAGCACTTTTTATTTTAAACCATAGCAAAAGTTGTCTATAACATAAAAATGAACCACTAAATGTGTTGCTCATCGCAAATCTCGAGAACAGCTGAATAATATAACTTGAAGTACGAGGATGGTTCTTACAGAGAGAAAAACTTAAAAAATTTGAATCGACTGTTAGGCGGAACGAAGTTCGCCAGGGCAGCTAGTAATATCTATAAATAACCTATGTGAAGTATCAGTTATAATTTTTATAGAAGCATAGTGTATTAAATAAGCCAGACAGGTTGACCACAATTACTTGCAAGGTAATCATTTGATACCAATGATCAAATTACTGTGATACAAAAAAATTACCAGTGCTAACTCTCTATTAATAAATCCCAACAAGTAACCGAATATTGTTCATTAGGAAAAAAATAATTTTAAACAATTCACACTGACTTGTACAGTGATCATAGAACAAGTAGTCCAATCTGAATTCTAATCACACCGCGTAGTTTGCGCAGTGTACAATAAAAATCGGTCAAGTGCGAGTCAGATTCGCACGCGAAGGGTTCTGTATCATCATAAACCACCGTCCACCCGCATGTGACGCCCCGCACACCCGCATGTCACCCGTGCACGCCCGCACAGGGTTAGCGCGGAAGCTGTGTGGGTGTGTGGGGCGTTCCCTCCCCGATTGCCATTTCGACCTGTGGCGTACTATAGGTACGTTTTAATACGTACGTCAAGTAGATTTTGATTCCCTTGACGGGACAGAAAGACAGGCAGGCAGACAATGAAGTGATCCTATAAAGAGCCCTTTTCTTTGGAGATACGGAAACTTAACTCAGCATAGCTTATGTCCTTGATTGTACCTACGCAGACCGACATATTCTTGCTTTGCAATCACTGCACTGTACTAATTTTTTGTAGACCCAATACCTGGTGGATGCAACATGGAATTCCCCCTCCCAATATCCCCATTTATGCAGACCAAATACACCAAAGACTATGTATTAGTCGACGCAGCTGCAGCAAGAGACCCATCAGATGTTGTCTGTAATACCATAGACAAGGTTTATGTTCTGTTTTACAAAATGTACCTGCCGGAAAGGCACTATGATGCTGATAACTACTTTGATGGGATCAGTAAAATGATGACTATGGAGGGAATTGATGAGTTTGGGGAATATGTAAGTAATCTTTCTTTCGTTGGTTCATAGAAAAAAGTATTTATTTACACTAGATGATGCTCGCAACTTCCTCTGCGTGGGTTTAGGTTTTTAAAAATTCCGTGTAAACTCTTTCATTTTTCGGAATAGAAAGTAGCTGATGTCACTCTCTAAGTCTTTATCTATACCCATGCAAAAAATCACGTCAATCCGTTGCGACGTGATTGAAGGATAAACCAATAAACATAAACCAACCAAATTGGTTTGTTACCAACAAACGAACACACTTTCGCATTTAGTATACCATGGGTAGTGATGTAAAAATGTTTTTCGGTTTCTGCTTAATACTAAAACTAACGTTGTATATTTTTTAATTTGGTGTAGATACCAGAGAGCGGTTACCGTATGCGTCGCATGCTCAGCGCGTACCCTGGCACGGGCGCAGTGTACGTTGCCGTTGCGTACAGTGTGGCAAATACAAGCGCGTATTCAGTGTACGTCCCAACGTCTACGTACGCTTGTGCGCCTCTAGACGATGATGGGTGTGAATTACTGGGTAAGAAGAAAGTCAAATTACACTACAAACACACACACACACACCCACCCACATAGGGTTGCCAGGTCGCCAAACCTAATAGCCGGATAGACCAGCTAGTTTGGCTGGACATTTAGGTAGAAAGGCCGGACACCCTACATTATTGAGGATTTTGTGTCTTAGTATTAATAGGTGCGACAAAAAAATTGTATGTAAAATCAAGCTTTTTTTTATTATTGTCATAAATCTTGTTGTCAGGCGGCACTTCCGCCTGCGGGAGCGACCGACAATCGACTCGCCTGTGTTCGGCCACGCTCGTTTACGAAATGTAAAAAGCCTAACAAAAGCCGGACAAGCCGGACACCGTTTATTTTCGCCGGACAAGCAATCAAAAAGCCTATGTCCGACTTTATCCGGACGCCTGGCAACCCTACACCCACACCCACACCACACAGAGTCCGGGGGGAACCACTAGTTTTGATAGTGTTTTATTTCAGATGACTTCCTCTCCCAGCTGCTATGTGCCTCGCTCTTATTCTTCGGTCTGTTCGTGTGCTATTTCGGGCACAGGTTCTTCAAGACTGAAATGTTCCTCATAGGGTTGCTTAGTGGCGTTATTATCACTTTCATTGTAATATCGCTTTTGTCTCATCAGGATCGACCTGGTAAGTTTTTTGATAAATCCTATAGTTAAATCGAAATTTACAAAAAAAAAAATTCTAGAAAAATGGGTGCCGCAGCGACCGAGCCGTGCGCTATCTCGAAACAGGATCTCGGATTCAGGGTTTTATATATCAAATTTGGCAATGTGGGCCTGTTTCAAAATGTCCAGATAAACTTTATCTAACGAATAAATTTGACGTTATGACAGTTTTTGTACTGGAAATGTGTCAAAATATCGGACTGAAATCTGAATGAAGTCGGTCCTATCCGCCATATTGAATTTATCATGACATCATTATATCTTCAAAGAAATGGATACTTTTAAACCTCAGGCTAAGAATCAAGGAGACTTGACATCAAAATAATAATACCTTGTTAGAGCAAGTTAGGTGTATAGAAAAGCTCTGAAGAGTGATAAAGACAAAAACGCAGTTTTTGGTATTTGTCATAGTTTAGCTTTTTGTTGTCATCTGTGCCCAACAAACCTTTGTGATAGTAATTTATTGCGCATATTACGTGTTTTTATTTAGTTTTCTGTTTTAAATTTAGTATTGAGGGTGTGTAGAAGCCATTTATGGTGCATTGATGTGTGATCGGCTGTAAAACTTTTAGCGAACGCAAATTATGAAATATAACTTTTCATACGTAGGTAAGTATGATTTCTTTGTTGTTTTGTCCCTTTTGGGTATACGCGTCTGACAAGTCTCCTTGATTCTTAGTCTGAGTTTTAATCCTTTTGATGTACTTTTTGCCATCGATATAAATGACAAGATATGCCCAAGCGAACAAAAATTTTCACGGTTTTGGAACCAAATAAATCAGCGCCACCTTTTAGATACTATTGATTTATTGATTTAATGAACGACCCGTTTGAAATCCAGACGTCACTGAGGTTGCATTGGTGCTAAATAAACATTTTAGGACCAATGAGTCTGTGCCATTTTGCTTGTCCAATGGCCCTGTCCTTACGAAGTAATATATAAGTCAATGACTTTTGGCCCTTTCTATAAGTATTCCTTCATTTTTAGCGCTGCTAGCCGTGTCAGTACTATCAGGAGTATGTTGTGGAATGACATGGCTGTTGTTTTGGTGGTACTATGGCATGCCACTGTTCTGCGTAATGTTATCTACGCTGAATGTTGGGTTTTTGTTCGCGTCCATTATTTATTTTGGATTACCAGGTAAGTAAAACAAATTCACTTAATAAACTTAAAAAAAAAAAATTATTTGATTTTATTTATACTAACTTCTTTCCGGGGATAGGGTATACAGATTGTGTAATCTATATAAGTATGTATATAAAAGGAAATTCTGACTGACTGACTGACTGATCTATCAACGCACAGCTCAAACTACTGGACGGATCGGGCTGAAATTTGGCATGCAGCAAGCTATTATGACGTAGACATCCGCTAAGATTTTTTCAAAATTCAACCCATAAGGGGGTAAAATACGGGTTTAAAATTTGTGTAGTCCACGCGGACGAAGTCGCGGAAATAAGCTAGTTGTGTATAAACGAATAAGAATCCTTCTTTATACTTCTAGGTGGTCTATTCGCACTTCAATCAGACTTTAACTTCTGGACTTTATTCGTATCAGTGATGCTCTTCACATCCCTGATGTTGGCATCAATGACTTTTCTCTCGAACATTCTATGCTGCGCCATACTGGGAGCGTACGCGACTATATTCCCTATGGACTACTACTTTGGCTCCAATTTGAAGTACATAATAATCAATACTGTGAGAAGAGCTACTGTTCCACTGTTCAATAAAGCTGTATTGTCACCGCCTTTTCAATGGAGAGGTAAGTTTTTCTACATGTACCTACCTACCTACTTACCTGTGGAAGTTATGAAATTTGAAATTAAAAACCGGCCAAGTGCGAGTCAGGCTCGCGCACCGAGGGTTCCGTAGTAAAGTCGTATTTTTTCGACATTTTGCACGATAAATCAAAAACTATGATTCATAAAAATAAATAAAAATCTGTTTTAGAATCCACAGGTGAAGCTTTTTCATAATTGATAATCCACTTGATATAGTTATCTCACTTTGATAATTGAAAATACTTATTATTAGTTCATGACCACATTTGAATTTCTTTGTGTGATGTAACCACAAATTCACGGTTTTCAGATTATTCCCCTGTCTGCTATAAGACCTACCTGTACCTACCTGCCAAATTTCATGATTCTAGGTCAACGGGAAGTACTGAAGGTTTCTTGACAGACCTACAGACAGATAGACAACAAAGTGATCCTATAAGGGTTCCGTTTTTCCTTTTGAGGTACGGAACCCTAAAAATATCTTATCTTTCACAGACGCACTAATGACCCTGCTATGGCTGGCGCTGGCTATGACCGGCTTCCTATTTCAACACTTCCACAACCGCGGCCGGCCCCCCTTCCCCCCGCCTCCCCACAGCGTCCGGCCCAGGATGCCAGGATCTTACTACGGCACTACCGAGCCTAGGGGGAGGAGGTATGTATTCATATCAGTGGGTAGTCATATGGTCCAGAAAGATCGAGAATTGGTAGATACGTCATGGTTTTCCCTAAGGCCCAACATCACGCAGTGTCAGACCTAGGATTCTGGCCCTACTTACTCTAGGTATAAGTATCATACAAACCACAGCCTCCCCACAGCGTCTGGTGAAAAAGGTTCTATAAAGCTGAACGCATGTGGTTCACCACATGGCCAGGCCCAGGATGAATGCCTCCACTTCTATTCCTACTATTAGAACGAGAACTGAGTCGACCTGTCGCGTACAATATATCAAAAATCACGCTCGCTGCGCTTGCGTTTTACACCTTATGTTGCGTCCGTAATTCGATGGACATGTTCGTAGCTGTTATTTATATAAGTTTATTTCTATTTTCAGACCCGCTGTCGTAATAAGCGTGACCAGCACTGCACCCGTACAATCCGAAAGGACACCTCTAATAGCATAAAACATTAAAAAAATTATATTATCTTTGGCTTTAATATATCTATACAGCAAATCACCATTTTATATACTTACTTGCATAAATACTCACTATTTAAACATATCTACTTAATAATAAATTATTAAGGTACAAACGCACTCTCGCTGCGCTGCGCGAAGCGACGCTACGCGGCAGCGCCATGCTCCATACAAACTCGTATAAACTGTATTTGACGTGCCGCGTCGCGCCGCGCAGCGCATCGTAAGTGCGTTTGGACCATTATATTCGATTTATAAATGACTTAAAGCTTTGTTTAGTGTCCAAAAAATTAGGAAAATTTCTATACTGAATCTTGATCCATATGAAGTATCGATCAAGCTAGAAATTTTTATTAAGTCCGCACTGCGAATTTTTATCGCGCGATTTTTTCCGCAGAATTCTGCGACATGGAAACTATGGTGTCCCACGCATTCGCGAAAAAATATGCGCAAACGGCTTCGTACAATTTTCATGACACAGAAATGCGGTTAAAATCGCGCAGCGCGAGCTTTGCCTAATACCTACTAGAGTGAACTATGCTAATACGGTAGTACCAAATCATATCTAAGAGATAATCTAAGCTAATTGGGTATTTTCCTACTTTTGAATTTGATAAATATTATTACTTTATTATAAACTAGAATAAAAATAATGACATACGCTGAAAAAATATTGAAATCCAACAATGATTTACAAAGTTACAGGCATTTTAATTTTGGAGTGGGAGGGTCTTCTATCCCTTTCTCGCAAAACGAAAATTTGTATGAAACCGCACGAAGCTACTATGGCATTAGTAAGTGTGACGTCCAAATGTTATATTGCTATCTGTCTAATCAGAAATGTTTAAATGCTTATAACTTTTTTGTTATTTGATCGATTTAATTAGTTTTTTCAGTTTACGTCATTATTTTTATCCTAGTTAAAGTAATAAAAAAATTGGAGTCAAATACCCAATTGTTAATCTGTATGAAAATATTTAACGTCGTATAAGAAGTTAAAGGTTATATTTATTGCTTGCTGACGCCCACGACTTCGTCCTTGAGGATTTAGATCCCATAGAAACTTTTCTAAAAAAATATCTGTTAATCTGCAAGAACCGATTTTGATGAAATTGTGTGTAGAGATAGTATGTGCCATTTTTCGTCAAAATTGGTTGAGCCATGGACATTTTCGGATTATATAGTATGATGATGATGCCCAAGACTTCGTTCGCGTGGTTTCTAAAAATCCCGTGAGAACTCTTTGATTTCCCGAGATAAAAAGTAGCCTATATCCTTCCCCGGGATGCAAGCTATTTTTGTACTAAATTTCATCAGAATCGATTTAACGGATGGGCTGTGAAAAGCCAGCAGACAGACACATTTTCGCATTTATAATATTAAGTATGGATATAATAATATGTAGATAGATATATTACTCAAGAAGCCGAATTGTTATAGCCAAAATATTATTTTAAGTATGTTTAAGATTTATTTGGAGATCATAAAACGAATTTAGTTCGGAATAACTGTTCCATTTAATGTGGTGATGGTGATATGAACGTAAATGTATGCGCACATTTAGATTGGCCTACTTGCGGATTGATTCATTTGACATTGGTTGGTTCTACATTGCTGCTTCGCTGAGTGATATTAAAATAATGTTCCATAGAATGGCTTCAATGGATTAAAAATAAATATCAAATGAGCTCAGTGGCTATCATTCAGCGTTAGACACTGAGTTAGCGAATTACCCCGCTGATCATGTTTAGATAAGTGTGCGCTAACCATTAAAGACTGCTTGCAATTGATCGTTAGGTTAATTTTCATTGTTAAGTTATACTTTTTAAAAGCTAATAAAGTTTTGTTTCGTAATTACATTGTTTTTCGTTTCAAATTGATAAATCTATATATATAGTAAAGGAAAAGGTGACTGACTGACTGATTGAATGATCTATCAACGCACAGCGAAACTACTAGACGGATCGGGCTAAAATTTGGCATGCAGATAGCTATTATGACGTAGGCATCCGCTAAGAAAGGATTTTTTAAAACTCAACCCCTAAGGGGGTGAAATAGGGGTTTGAAATTTGTGTAGTCCACGCGGACAAAGTGGCAAGCATAAGCTAGTATCGTATAATATACGTTAGATATAAAATAATATAAGATACCGAATAATAATATTATTTATATATTACATAAGTTTACATTACATTAGTAAAAAGCCTTGACCTTAAACCATACATTTAAAAGCTTTTTTATTAAGTTTACTTGTTTTAATTAGATTTCAATAGACACTAATACAAACACAATACGGTATCCACAAAAAAAAAAAGTGTTTGCGAGTCCATTCTCTAAACCACATGTCTGAAACATGGCGAGATTAGAGCATTCAAATCAAACGCAGTTGCGCCATCCCGTATAATCAATGAGATGAGAGGGGACAAACAGACAGACAGATAAACCAATTATGAGCGTTGATAATCGCAAATTGTTGTTTACTTTGAAGGGACATGTAAGTCTATTTAGGACTTTGAAAGAATTCTATTTGGACTATTTAAAGTTACACCATGTTAAAATTCTTAACATTTGTGTAGGGTAGGGTACCTACTTATTTGTTAACTAGCTGATGCCCGCGACTTTATTCGCATGGATTTAGGTTTAGAAAATCCCGTGGAAACTCGTTGATTTTTCGGAATAAAAAGTAGCCTTTGTCACTCTCCAGGTCTTTGACTATACTCTTGGAAAAAAATCACCCCAATCCGTTGCTCCGTTGCGACGTGATTGAAGGACAAACCAATAAACCAACAAACACACTTTCGCATTTATAATAAGGGTACCTACTGATTTTGTTTTTAATTCAAACCTTTGTATAATGTAAAATAGTTTTTGATTCGTGATTCGATTCGATGACGTCCACTGCTGGATATAGGTCTCTTGTAGGGACTTTCACTTGCCACGGTCTTACGCCGCCTGAATCCAGCTGCTCCCTACGACTTGTATGATGTCTGTTTACCTTTCCGCTGCGAGGTTGCCATTCAGCACCTTGAAACCCATTGCCACTTCAACTTTGCAACCCGTTTAGCTATGTCGGTTCGGATCTAATTTCTGATTGAATCACGTAGAGGAACTCCAAGATAATAATTATAAATGAGTTTATAATATCTATTATGAATACAAAACACACTCTATACTTACCGAGTAACCCCAACGTCCATACGCAACCAAGTCGAGATCAGTATAATGCCTACAACATTAATCCTATTGTTCGCCCCTGCAATATAGGGGGACGCGTCGCTTTAGCTTAAACCCCACGCATAAAGTGCCAACACGCAAAATTAATACGCACCGCCCAAATATAGTTAACGGGCATAATTTTCTTTGAACGACTAAGCGCGCACATGTTTTTTTCTCTTCGACTCGCATCTATTACTTAAATTACTATAAATGCATTAGGCCGAAAATAATTGCATTTTGTGTGATATATAGACACTAATAAGACCTTGGAATATGACTTACCTTTTTCACAATGATACTTTTTCAGCAGAAAAACGCAAGCTTCAGTGCGAAAATTTGTTTAACACGGTTTCTCGAATATAACAACGCCATCTGTTGAAGGGTAATATACAACTCGTATAAACTTGTAGAACTATAATAACAGCACGTTACGTTGCAATTTTGGCAAAAATTAGAGATTTTTTGTTTAATTCAGGGTATGTATTAAAACAAGCTAGTAATGGTTAATGCGATATTTATTAATAAATTTCACTGTAACCTCCTCAATCTATATGCACTTAAATCGAATAATAATTTATTTTACACTTATATCTCCAAACTAAATACATTACACACCTACCACCGTTCCATATTGCATTTCAATGAAAATATATTATTATTAGCATTTTTACAATGTATCCAAGTATCAGAAATTGTGCTGTAACACTAAAACATAATCTAGTCTATTTTGTATACAATTCAATATTCAAATTTTGAATTATGTTCCCAAACTTTTCCAAACAGTTGAAAAATAAATACCTACCTACATTTTAATCACAGCAACATCTTAATTTATCGCAATAAATAACATAAATTAATTCGTTTCGAGGTGTACTATTGTAATTTTTCAAACTAAACACATTGCAAATAAGTCTATTAATTTATATTTATGATACAAATATACAAACACGCTTAGTTTGTAGGTACAGTATGACAATTTGCTGTCTCAATGCAGGGGTGGAAAACAAATCGCTGTAACGAAGCTTATTGCCACGTTTTTCTCTATAGCATTAATATTTTGCACCCCCATTGCATACATCAAAGAAATAAAAGGGTTGAACTCGCAAAGGGCGTGGAACACTCAATTATTACAAACGTTGGCACAAACAATTTACATTTAATTTCATGTCGAGACGTAAACCACTGCGGAGGAGACCACTTCCTCTACTCAACAATAGATGGCGCTTATCTATATATTTACAAAATGCCCTAATTTAGTCGATCATACACAATGAAACATGCTGCATATCATTAATGTACACTAGATTGTTAGCAAGCAAATTATTATAATGAACGTATGTATATTGTATTTGTTGTAACTGTAGCAGTGCAACATAGCTCAAAGTGTACGACCATGAACTTACTACTATGTTTGAACATCATCAGTTGCTTAGCCGTAACAAGTTTTTAAGTACAAAATCGATACATAAATAAATACGTTGCACCATTGAAACACTGAAAAATAACCACTGGGTATTTGTATTGCGTAAAATAAACACTAATTTTTTATTACAGTTCGATTGTTTATGACACAGAGTTGTTTTCTTGCATATCTCCCGCCAAAACAGCGCTGTCATGGCCGGCTGTCATGTTCAGAGCGTTCATAGACAAGTGGGAGTCGGCGTAATTGTGCGCTATTTCGCCGCTAGATGGCGACTCCGGTACATTGGTCGGGTTCTCAGGCATCGAGAGCAGTCGATGCGGGAACCCGAATAGCTGAGATCACTGAAGCCGTCCCCAGTAATTCGACGCGAGGTCCGGCCCCTGCGAAGGTATTTGCACGGGGACGCTCACACCCGCCGATATCACACCTACGGAAAAGGGGAAGCATCATTATTAAACTGTAATTTAAATTCTTTGATCACACTTCGGAAAATTTCTTTCGTTGCATTAATTAAAGAATAGGAACATTGAAAGAGGCAAATAGTAGAATTTCGCCGTTCAAAAACAGCGTTGGCATTTTACAAAAGCTTGCTACATTATAAAATGCTTTAGGCAAAATCGATATGCACGTGAGTATCGATGAGCATTCGCAATAAGAGATAGGTATCAACGATAATGATAGCTAGTAGGTAAGTTCTGATTGTGCACCTTTAAATATGTATTATAAGGTTAGGTATTATGACGTACCTAAGTCTATCTAACTAATAGCATTTACCTAAGTGTTAAGAAGGTTCCAACCATTTAAAATAAGTAGGTAGCTAAGTACATAATAAACAAAGGCGTGAACTTTAGGGCAATCCATTTAACTAAGCGGGAATCTATTAGGTTAATGAAATTACTCATAATTTTAGTAAATTAAATTAGCAGTCACCTTAAACTAGCTTTAAATACTGTCCTTGTCCTTGTCCCTCAATAAGTTAAACGGTAGGTAAGCGAAGACCATAAGCAGGGGCGTGCAGGTCATAGAGGCATAATTGCACTGCTTACCCCAGTTGTAATAGCTCAATGCATATTTTTCATTTTGACCTGCCAATGAACAGATTCCTAGCTAACTAATGCCTACCCTGGCTTCAAACCTGTGCACGGCACTAAGCATACTGAAATCCAAATCCCCAACATTCTACACATACCTACGAGTAGGTATATACCTAGGTAGTAGGCAGGTACTAGGTACCTAATAACTCGCAAATCACTACATACCTACTGGTATGTCTACATTTTATGGCCCGTTCATTATACTTAGGTACCTACATGAATCGTGATTAATTAATATGAATCGTTTTTTTTCAGAATCGTGATTTAATATGAATCGTTTTTTTTCAGAATCGTCATGTAAAATGAATCCTTTTTACAAAAAAAAATACGAATCCGCTAAAAAATTATTCGAAAATTATTCGTTCTTGAAGGAGCGTTTTCTAGTCGTCTTAATACACATTTCAACGAATCGTATTAGGTAGGTAGGTACTAGGTAGGTACATCACGATTCGGTTTATAATTAATGTGAATTATTCGTATTTAACGAATCGTTATTAATAACGAATCGTCAGTAACGGATGACGGATGTACTTGAGAGAACGAACCGATAGTGTTTGTTCACTCGCAAATGGATAGCTTCATGACTGTTTAGCAGCATAGGTAGACTAGAGATATTCATACATACAGTTGTGTGTAATAAACTGAATGCAATCGCAATCCTATTAGACATATGGCTGGGTCTGATACATGATGTTAATATGTTTGCTATTAGATTATGGAATATGATGAAATTTGATCGAGACGTATGCTATCCGTACTATGGTAAGTAATCTGCAACTAAGTAACTAATCAAATTAGTTTTAACTACCACATCCTAGATAGGTGATACTGGTAGATACCATACCTACTCCCTTTGGCCGTCTACGAAATCAATGCTACGTAACCAGTTAAGTGCGAAAAATATTTTGTCTCAATACGAAACCAGTTACGCACGAATAAATTTTATTCTTTGTATACGATAGGTACCAATTAGCTTATGCTACGTAACCAGCTCGATTGCGGTAGAATAACGCTACAATGTCACGAACGCAATCATCTCTGATTGGTTCTCTCGCTCACTATTGGCTACAATGCATTGTTGCAACAAGAATCGCACCAATTCAGCCAATCAGAACAATTGAGATTGTAATAATGATTGATGCAGGTTTTACGAAATCGACCTACAGTTGTAGGCATCGTACAAAGACTACTTAAGTATTCATTTCTTACTACGCAACCAGTCAAAAGTATTTTCATAATCCGGTATTTGACAACTAGTCAAATCAGTAACTTTTTATCAAACGTCAAAACGCACGCTTAGTATGCAAGATTCTATTGAATACCGGTATATATGACGTCACAATCATTTGACGTGCTCTTTTAGTGTAATCGATAATTTAAAATGGTTGGTGGTTGAATATATAAAAGGAAAAGGTGACTGACTGACTGACTAATCTATCAACGCACAGTTCAAACTACTGGATGGATCGGACTGAAATTTGCATTGCAGATAGCTATTATGACGTAGGGGCATCCGCTAAGAAAGGATTTTTGAAAATTCAACCCCTAAGAGGTGAAATAGGGGTTCGAAATTTGTGTAGTCCTCGCGGACAAAGTCGCGAGCATAAGCTAGTTACACATAAACTAACACAAGCTAATTTTAGGTAGGTACCTATACTCATAGGTAGTTAGTGTTCTGTCAATTTACTTAATGCATACCTTGATGACAATATTGGTGGCATACCGCGAGCTTAGTCAATTAGGTAGTGTGATATAAACTGAATGCAATCTGAATTCCATTAAAGCATACGGTCACATCGCTGAGTATTGATACGTGCGATGTTAATATTGTTGCATTGGTAGGTAGGTAGTAGGTACCTATTCGATTTTGGCATGTAATGAAATTTGATTGAGTGATATATTAGATAGCAGATATGATTTGGTAACCTTGTATAAACCGTTCATTATACGGCTATTTATCAATTCAATCTCTTTCTAATTTGGAATGTAGGACCGAAGAAAGTGAAAAGCTGAACAAAGGAATATAAGAACTGGAAAGAATTTGAAGAACCAAAAAAAAACAAAAATAATAATAGAGTAGGTACCTACCCACAAGTTGAAGTAGGTATAGAAGTATAGATATAAGGAGCACAAAAATTGTGTTTTGAATATTTCAAATAAAATATTTATGCTATCCGTACAAAAATACATCTTCGTGCTCGCAATTTTTGCTTTAGGATGAGTAAAGAATACATTTCGGTTGAGTTAAGAAAAAAATATATTTTGATCGGTTGAGATAGAAACATTAGTTTGGGATGAGTAAAGACCATTAGGTATGGTACCTAATAGGATGAGACGTCATAGGATGAATACGGAACAACCGAAAAATAGATTGAATTTAAACTAATCGTTTGTAATAATATAATCATTTTAAAACGTACATTCGTCTGTTTGACCTATCACATCGAAAATGCCTCTCTCAATCCAGCAGTAATCTTAACTTTTTAATATAAAAAATTCAGTAGGTAGGTAAGTACCACCTAATTACCTACAAACCACATTTACAAAATATCCGGGAAAAGTAATTTGAGATCCGTCTGAGTTTGAGCAGTGAGCTATTGTGACGTAGACGTAGAAAGGGTTTTTAAAATACAACCCCTATTAGGGGGTGAAATCGGGGTGTAAAATATGTGTTGTCCATGCGGACGAAGTCGCGGGAATAAGCTAGTGTTAAATAAAAAGAGAATGCCAGAATGAGCATTCTCCTTTTCCTGTTTAACTTTTTGCTGCCACAGGCAAAATATGGAATCGATTCAATTAAATATAGGTACGTACCAAATAAACAGGTTCTGTATTCTGAGCTACCACGATAGGTTGAGATGGCAATCTGGGTATGAGTCTGGGGGACGCCCCTCACACTCGCACGTCACGGGTTATTTATTTTTATTTTATTTTTATTTGGAACACATACAATAAATAAATTTTACATATACTACGTCACTTATATACAAACACAGGCTGATAAATGTATCAATAAAATGTGTACACAGCATTTGCAAATCATCTTGTCAAATAAAAAGAACTAATATTAATAATAATATTTATATATCTAGTCTTAATTATTGCTAATGCTTATAATAATATAAGCATTAGCAATAATTAAGACTAGATATATAAATATAATAATATATCGTCGGGTTAGCGCGACGATTGCTGTCTCAACCTGTCGCGTATTATACCTACCTAGATACCAAAACATTTACTTACTTTCAGCAGCATTTACTATGAACATGGGTACGACTATCACCTTATTTATAACCGTCTGGCTTCACTCCATAATTCTATATTTTGCCCGTTCTACCCCTACCGCGTGCGAGCTCGCGATAACATTTTCCGTTCCGTCGTGAAGGGGTACCGTTTACATTCATTACACGATATTATCGCCTTTAAACAGCCCCGCCGAGACTCGTTTAGTCAATGGTCTGTGTCTATGGCCGCCCTCTTGTTTATGATGTACGTATACGTAGAAATGTAAAATAATGAGTATTTCTGTTTACCTACCTATTTCCTCAGTAAAATATTGTAAGTAGATATAATATTAAATCTAAAATTGTTTTTTTATTAAATTTCTATTAGGGCCATAGCAGACAAGATACTTTTAGTATTATCGACCGGCGATTTTACGACTGCATCGATAGGTAGGTACTGCATCGCATTAATGACGACTTCCTACGTCCGATCGCAGTATTGAAATCAATACTTACTTCTATACTTAATATTATAAATGCGAAAGTGCGTCTATCTATTTGTCAGCTAGATTTTCACGGCCCATCCATTCAAAAGATTTTGATGAAATGTGTCATGGTGCATAGTTAGGTTTACATCCCGAGGAAGGACATAAGGCTGCTTTTTATCCTGGAAAATCAAAACGTTCCCACGGAATTTTCAAGAACCGAAATCACGGAAAATCAGTAATAAATAAAATGACTTGATTGCTGCGACTAGTGATTGTATATGTGTTGAGTAAAGCATTCAATCGCGGCATCGAGCTTCCGAAAAGCGAGTAAGTAACCGATCGCTGATCCTGAATACATCGTGTCTGCTATGGCCCTTAAAGGTCTTTTCATTAGTGTTTGTGTTGAAAGACGCACAGCGCCAAAGTTTTTGATATCGTAAAAGACTGACGTCCGAATGCGAAAGTGGAACAAATCCGTATTATATAATATCGCCTGAAGCTGGAAATGCACCCGTCGAAAGAGCGTAAAAGAGTAAATGAAACGAGAGCGTGCATTTTGAATTGTGAAAAACTCTTTTGTTTGTCGCTCCTGCTGAAAACTCCGCAGTGGAACAATGCGAACGCCCCAAACAACAATAATTCATACCGCTTTCCGCCACCTACGGCTAAAAATGTCCGCCACATGATATATAATATCAAGTGGAAAAGTTATAGCTTTTTAAAACAATGGAAACGCCAGCGCCCCGCAGTTCTCTTCTTTTTCTGAATACTAATAAATCTACAATGTTTATGTTACTTTTTACCGTTTTGGCTGCGAACGCTGTAAAAATACCCGTATATATTATATCCAAAGACCTACATTTGTTTCATTTTTGACTTCCACAATGACTTTATTTATAAGAGTTACAGCCGTACTCAGAGTCGCTAATCGTTATTTAAGATTGAGTTAAAACGAGACAGATTTATGTGAGAGATATAGGTAAACTCGTTTTAATTAAACTTAAGTACCGATTAAGCGACTCTGAGTACGGCTGTAAGTATATAGTCGTGTCATCCTTCCATTCGTTAAAGGCGAAATTACTACAAGCTGTGGCAGTAGCACATGTGTTTCAGTTAGCAGAATTCACCAGAGGTGTATGTATTTCTTTTTATGTATCATATTTTATCATAGATCCACGTTTATTCAATTCTATCGTTTGTTAACAAAAGAATTCGATATTCAAAATCAATTTAAAAGCCATTTGTAAGGAACAGACAACGGCAAATCCAATCGAGGCGCGCGCTCCTATTTTTTCCACTTTTTCCTCTTATTTTTTTGTTTCCCCGTCATGTCGCGGTCTTGTGAGCCAGACGCCCCTTGCTCTTGAGTCAGCGTTTTTTACATTTTATTACGAAGTTGGTAAATATTTTCCAAGGCTTGATTTCGCCGATTTTGTAACGTTTTCAAGCAAACCGTACACATTTTACTTGTAGTCTTTTGAATTGAATTCGCTTTTAATCTCCAAATGCGTTGCAATTTCTTTTGAATTAAAAATTTTAAAGGGATACAAATCTACTTTGCGATTAATGAAAAGGGCGCACGCCATTAAATTATTTCTTGTTATATTTATACTAGCTGTATTAGATACAGTTTTCATTTGAGCTGCGTATTTAAAGTTACTTAACGCATTTCAATTGAATCATCCTATTTTGTACGATTGAAATATGTTTAATTTTAATACCTACCTAGGTATATTCTGTGACATACCTATCTAATTCTAACTGAATAATTATTATTTTATGATTAACTGTGTACTTTTATCATAGTTTAAAAATATACTTATTACATACATACATATACATATACCTACATATACCTAAACATATCATCTACGTATATAAATCGTTTTTACTTAAGATAGGTAGGTAGGTACCTGCCTATTTGAAAAAACAAGCTTATTTCATAATTATGTCTTTTTATTAGGTAGGTAGTACTTGTAGGATGAACCCAAAATAGTATTTTGTGATGCCTAAGATATTTTTGGTGATTTGGCTTTTCGTGGTGTAAGATTGGGTAGGTAGGTACATGAGTAGATAGCTAAAGATGCACAATCAAAATTATTTATCTGCTTAATGTTTATTTTGAAATAAAAGCAAAAAATAAAAACAAAATCTAAATTGCACTTTATGAAAAATACTTAGTTAAGTAAACACAATTAACTGATTAAAGCAAATCTAAGCATTCAACGGTGGTCTTAATGCTATCTACCTATTATTGTGTCTTATCGGCAACCATAAGAGATAATAAAGTTTTTGTACCTATTATAGGTTTATACTCACCAGTAATCTAATTGTATATCGATTAAGTAAGTATTAGAAAGAGGTTTCGGCTTCGTAGAGCGTTGTCTCTGTCACTTTTTTTGTTTATTCAAGTACAAGTTAGTCCTTGAGTGCAATCTCACCTGGTGGTAAGTGGTGATGCCGTCTAACCTAATGCGAAAGTGTGTTTGTTTGTTGGTTTGTCCTTCAATCACGTCGCAACGGTGCAACGAATTGACGTGATTTTTTGCATGGGTATATAAAGACCTGGAGAGTGACATAGGCTAATTTTTATCCCGGAAAATCAAAGAGTTCCCACTAGATTTTTAAAAAACTTAATTCCACGCGGACGAAGTCGCGGGCATCAGCTAGTTATATATAAGTTTACACTCACCAGTACTACCCGCGCCTTGAGGTTGTGAATAGGCCGCGTGCTGCTGGTGCGCGGCCGGCGCTCGGGAGTAGCCCCCACTACCGAGCACGTCGCCGAACATGTACGGGTACCCGCTGTCTCGCTGCTGAAGGCACGACGATGACAGCCCACCGGACATCGAGCTGACAACAAACATCATCATCATCATCAGCATCATCAACAACAACAACACCAACATCAATCCATCACCGGCTCACTACTGAACACGGGTCTCTTCTGGGAAAGAGAAGTGTTTGACTAGCCAATGAGCGGATTGGCAGACTTTTGAGAACATTATAGAGAACTCTTAAACATGCAGATTTCCTCACGATGTTTTCATTCACAGTTAAACCAAGTGATATTTCATTGCTTCAAGCCCACCACATACCTACCTCCAAAAAGTTAGAGGTCGAATCGAAGCCCGGATCCCGGACTCCGGATTATGCTGTCACCACTCATCATCATCATCATATTATCAATCCATTGCCAGCCTATTACTGAGCACAGCACAGGTCTCTTGCTCAGAATGAAAAGGTTTAGGCCATTGACTTAGAATAGCTAGATGTCGCATGTTCATTAATGAGGAACTTTCTAGGTTGTGTTTATTAAAGTTCTTATGCTCTTCCAAGGAAGTAGGACAGGATGCTTCTTTTTATCCCGAAAAATTATGGAGTTCCCACGGGATTTTTAAAAACCCTAAATTTTTTGAGCCTCAATAGCTCAACCGGTATAGGAGTGGACTGAAAACCGAAAGGTCGACGGTTCAAACCCCGCCCGTTGCACTATTGTCGTACCTACTCCTAGCACAAGCCTGACGCTTAATTGGAGAGGAAAGGGGAATATTAGTCATTTAACATGGCTAATATTTTTTACAAAAAAAAAAAAAAAATGTAATCTCTACACAGATTCTAACACAAAAAGTCCAATTTAAGAAAATACAGCGATCGAACGCAACAAATCTTCCAGCATCGAGGCAGCTACAAAATCGCCGATCGCTATTCGCTGATGCTAAAAGCATCGCGTCTGCTATGGCCCTAAAAGGGAAGCTTGATTTCATAAAAGTTTAATTCTAAGTTCACTAAGTAATTTGCTTGGACAAAAGCTAAATCCCGTAGATTCACTATTAAAAGTCAATTCGAGTGGAAAGTCGGCGACCTTCGGCGTTCAACTTCGGAGCGTCTCGGTGCAGTGGCGGGAAACGCAAGAAAGACGACCTTTGCCGCCCGATTTGCCGTGGTTTGCGATTATCGCTTTTTCAGGTTTTCACGTAAACTCCGTTTGTAGAATGTAATTATATCGTGATGTAGTTTTTTAATTTAGTTTCTTATTTTCAGTGGCCTGTGTTAATAATTAGGGTTTTCATTTTCATTTCGTTACATTTGGATTCATAATTTTATAGATAAAAAAAAGTAGCTTAGAAAACGTGCTACTTATTAAATAATACCTATCAAGATTGGTTTTTATTATTACTCTTTTCACTAGAGATATTTGTTACCACAGTTTTTACACAATTATTTAATTATTAATTGTACTTAAGTAGGTAACTTCTCTAGAGATGATGTTTCTTACGTACAAGTGTCGCTCATGGTCGCGATGGGTTGAGGTATGGGGCTGTACATATAGAGTGGAAGCCTCCGTAGAGGGGTAAGCGGGCGGGAAGCGCGGGTGGAGAAGCGGGGACATCTCTCCGTTGACTACGAAACTTCTCTAGAAATGGTGTGTCTTACCAATAAGTGTCGCTCATGGTCGCGATGGGTTGCGGTATGGGGCAGTACATGGAGTTGAAGCCTCCGTTGAGGGGTAAACGGGCGGAGAAGTGGGGCATCTCTCCGTTGACTACGTAACTTCTCTAGAGATGATGTTTCTTACCTATAAGTGTCGCTCATGGTCGCGATGGGTTGCGGTATGGGACTGTACATGGAGTTGAAACCTCCATTGAGGGGTAAGCGGGCGGGAGGTGCAGGCGGAGATGCGGGGGCGTCTCTCCGTTGACTACGTAACTTCTCTTCGCGACGCCATTTCGCTCGACGATTGGAGAACCAGACCTGTTGGTAAACAAAACTCAGTTACTTAGTGATATATTAATTAATGTTTTTTTCACAGACTTTAATAGGTAGGTAGATATTTAGGGCCTGTTTCCCAACCGCCAAGGCAAACTTTATCTATTTGACAGATTCCTCGTAAGATAAATTTTATCTGGAAGTTGTGAAACAGGGCTTTAATCTACTGTCTCAGAGGGTATTTTTTTAAATTCTACCCCTAAGGTTCAACAAATATAAACTCGATTGGCTTCAGAGGAAAAAGCCAGGTAGGTTGGTAGGCCAAGTAAATTAATGAGGCGTCGGAGTGAGAAACCTTATATGTCTATGCCTATGCGCTTAAGTAGGTACCTATTAACGAATACAGACCCAATTTTATTATATTAAGTACTAGCTTATGCCCGCGACTTCGGACCGCGTGGACTACAATCCCTATTTTACCTCCTTATGAATTTTTAAAAAAATATTTCTATACCTAAGTATGCCAAATATCAGGCCGATTGGCAGATTGGCAGACTTCACACACCTCTGAGAACATTATGGAGAACTCTCAGGCAGGCAGGTCTTCTAACGAATGTTTACCTTCAGCTTTTTTTACGGCATTTTAGTTTACCTACGGCACGAAAAAATTATAATTACGTACAACGAATAGGACGCCAGGTCTTAACCATTAGATACTATCACCGCACGGCTTGTGTGTATAAAAATATTAAAGTTCTGGTACCTGTCTGTGTCTAAAAATATTTGATGTTATATTAAGTATGTTTGTACCTGCTTGTACCTACTATGAAAGTCACCCTCAATGAAACGCAATTTAATCTCAGAATGAGATCCAGTGAAAATCGTAATTAATTGGACCGTAGACAATATTGTGACATTGAACTGCGTGGAACGGAACGCGTCCCGGAAGCGGCGCTCACGTGCGCGTCACTTCCGCAGACATGGCGTCTGCAATATGGCGCCCTTCCCGCGCTTTCCAAAGGCGGGAGTCGGCATTTCGGCAGCAAGATATTGTTGAATGTTGATCATAATAATTAACTATACGTTTATGAATGAAACTATTTACAGATTCCCTCTTTTACCATTTAATACCTATGTCATTTATATAATATTATTATATTATACTAGAGACCGGGACCGCCTGTAGTTTCACTTCCATGAGAATTTCGAAAAATGTGGCATGGTATTCTTTGACTAAGTACATTTTAAAGGGAACCTCTGAGCAAAATTTCTGTCTAGGTGATAGAGAGAAAAATCAAGACCTTTCTTTTTATAATAATTTACTGTATGAGATTGCATTGAAAAATTTGCTCCTAAACAAATTAAATAAAAAAGTAGTAGTTGCGATTTGCGAACTATTAATTCTAAATTCTTTTATTTTGAAACGTCGACTATTTCAATAGGTGAACAATAATGTTCTAGTATCGGTTTTCAAAGTAAATCGATTGTACAAAAAAGGACACGGAAGTTTTCCAACTTTTTCTCATTTTAGGTATCAACTCCTAACTAGTTATAGTACGCTAACCCGATGAGGGCAAACGCGGGTGACGCGGGTGATGTGCGGGGCGTCCCCCCGCCTCATACCCCGATTGCCATCTCAACCTGTCTAAGTACCTAGAATGTTCTTGCAAAGTTTAACTAAGACTCTGGGCTCTAGTAATTTAGACTTAAGCGATCCACTAAATTCATAGGTACAGACTACAGATACCCACATTTCCTTTAGGTACAAATAAGTACTTAGTAACAAGAAAAAAGGAAAATAAGAAAAGTGGGCAGCCAGCGAGGTCGTGCGAGGTAATGTGTCATAATATTATTATTCGGACCTCTCAACAAAATCGCCTATTGCTGGTTATATTTTATTCGGTCCCTCGCAAAAACCCACGCAAAGGGTCCGGCTAAAGCTGAATGTACACTACCGAAGTTTCAAGTGCTGCGGGCTATGCGTTATTTTGCTGAGGCATGAAAGAAGTATGTACCTACATAGTATTTAGCCGTAATAGATAGCCGTGCTAGCTTAGTGGTCAAGAGTTAAGACGTCCGCCTAATAAGTATTCGGGAGGTCGGTAGTTCGATCCCGAGCACGCAATTTCAAGCGGTTTTAAGCAATTATAAATAAGTATCACTTGCTGGAAAATATCATGAGTGATGCCTGAGAGTTCTCCATAACGTTCTCAAGGGTGTGTGAAGTCTGTCAATCCACACTTGGCCAGCGTGGTGGACTACGGCTTCTCATTCTGTGAGGAGACCCGTGCTCAGTAGTTAGCCAGCGATGGGGTAATCATGAAATAATATTTTGTATTAGCGATTGGATAGGCATGTACAGATTCTTATGTGTTTGAACTCTGAACCCGTCATATTTTCCTGAAAACTATAAGGCTTTCATGAAATTACTATTTTAATTACGATTCTCGATACTACAGTGTCTAAAGTAACGTTTTTCATGAACTAAATAACTTAAAACATCGAACGTTTCTATTACGTGAAAGTACTTTCCCCATGTGAACGTGGCATAGCACATAACATTACAGTAAAATATTATGACATTTCTCCTTTTTTCCCATTCTGTCCATAGATATTTCCTCTTGACAGTGATGACAGCCCGTTTCCCGCCTATCTGTCACTCCCCGTTGCCCTTTTATAAATTGTTAGCCTACCCTCGCTTGGGACGAAATAATATTAGGTACGTTGGGGGCCTCGACGAATAGAATTTATCATAATTCTCTTATTTTGACGTCAAGTTGTGACTGTTATGTCTAATTTTAGTAAGTGCCTAAAGAACGTTGACTCAATATAGGTACTATGTTGAGCTATTCTATGTGCCTTCGAATTTAGAAAACCTTCTTTTATTACCTGACTACGGCAAGGCTAAAAGGAATCGTTATCATTTTGCAGTGTATTTAAACTATCTTTCAAATTACTGGTTATGTTTTCTCATATTTTTTTTATTTTGAGCAATTCCATAGCTCATGAAATTAAATAAAAATCGACCCTAAATACTTTTGTGTAACACACAAGTAGATACCTATTATGTTTTAATAGGCACAGTAGTCGATAAAGTTATTCGTATAAAACTCTATCGCAATTTTAATGATCATATTTGAAAATAACTTATTTTTCAATTTTCAGCCTTAAATTATTAAAAAGTGTTCAATATGAGATATCTACATACATTATAAAATCATTGAAAACTTGAAAATATTTTTTTCCTTTTAGATACCGCCTTTTTACATAGTCTGCTAAACTTACAATTTTATTTCATACAATCTTCACTAAGTATAATTTTATGTAAGTCGTAAGGTAGGTATATAAAGGAAAAAATATATCACTTCAGCACCGCAAAATCACCATTTTCCACAAAAGAGTTTAAACACTAATCCCTGTGGCTATTGACATAGGGTTCAAATCGACGTGTTTTCGTGTAAAAAGGTTTTGTTCGCCGGGTGCCAATTTTTCAAAACATCCCCTCCCACGGAAGGCCTCCCCTCCTTGCTATAGGCCGCGGGATCGATACCAACCCCTGTTATGTTGACTATGATTTGTGGGAAATATTATGGATAAATATTATTGTGAAGTCGATTCGAGAGCTAAGAAAATAACGTTGCTGTTTTTCTTTTTCCTCACTGAAAGCTTTAGTTATAGAGACCCGTTTATAGAGACCCTACATTGTAGGCCGCTGCCAATAAAGAAAACTTGAGGTCGCTATATAAATTGCACATAGGTGTAGGTACAGTACCTAGCCACATGAGATTTCGGTTTTGTAGAGCGTTGTCTCTGTCACTCATACCTATGTGATGTTTTGTAGGTCTTAACTAAATACACCTATGCAATAAAATAAACAGTAAACACCGACTTACTTCTATTCTCAAAAATAGCTAAATTGTGAAAAGCTAGCAGACAGACAGAAATAGGTACTTTCGCATTGATTTTATAGGTATGAATATCGATTTACAGAACACAGTTTGTTGTTGTAAACTGCACTAAATGATTTTCTGCTATTAATGTTAGTAACCCAACGACAAAATAGTCTAGTTTATCTACAAAAATCAAAACGTTTGACTCCCCTACCGCTCGCCATTTCGACACAGCCTTGAACCCCAGGGCGCCACGTGGTGCCGTCCGTCCGAATACAAAACGATCTTCCTCGAAAGCCTCCCGCAAGCACTACAAAAATAAACTCTAACTCCGAATCCAAAAGCTCAATTTGCCTTGAAATATGCACACCGAATTCCCATTCAGGGTTGGTGCGTTCAAATTGGATTTTTTGTGTAATCTTGTTTGAACTGTTACGTAGTTGGGCGAATCGAACGAGATAGAGCAGGCTCTTTCTATTATTATTATGAAGAAGACTTTGAAATCTTTTACGATATGTATTATAACTTTGATAAAATTGATTTCAATAGGTAGGTACCTCTACCTACCTACGCTCTTATCCATTTTCAGACAATGTTTTTGATGGAAGGTAGTTATAAATTGTAGAATAATAGGTACAAAAACGACGACTTATTGGCTTAACGTAAATCTCTAGTAATGATTTTTGAATTCTGCAATAAACTGCAATCTCACCTGATGGTGAGACCAGGTGGATTGCAGTCAAGGGTTATAACTTGTATCTGAATAAAATAAAATCTATTTCGATTTCAATTTAAGCAGATAGGTAAATACTAAGTATATAGGTAGGTATGTAGGTAGGTAAATTATAATTAATTGTGTTTTGTTAAGTATAACAATAATGGTAACTGCAATATTAAACTTAGAGCCTCAATAGCTCAACCGGTAAAGGAGTGGACTGAAAACTGAAAGGTCGACGGTTCAAACCCCGCCCGTTGCACTATTGTCGTACCTACTCCTAGCACAAGCCTGACGCTAAGTTGGAGAGGATAGCGGAATATTAGTCATTTAACATGGCTAATATTCTTTTTAAAAAAAACATAATATGTTTTTTCAAGACTCGTGTATATAAACACTATCTAAACTGTCAGAACCCTTCTATGTAATTACACATTATTAAATATATTATCCTACAATTAAAACATCAATATTACTCATAATATTATTGTTGTATATTTATTATTCATCTATCACTATATTATATATTAATATATGTATATATATTATGTATTATATATGTACCTGTGTATATCTTTATCTATATATTATTATTAAGGCATTTCTGTGCCTATTAATATACATATTACTTATATTATAATTATTATCTTTATGTTCCCTAACAACTTACGTACACCTTAAACCCAGTTTTCACTAGCCCTTAAATCCTCTTCAACCTAGTTGCCTGGTAGAGATCGCTTCACAGCGATAAGGCCGCTGATTGTATGTTCTTCTTTTACATGTTTCTTTTTGTGTCTTTTTTTTATTTTTTGGTGTACAATAAAGAATATTAAAAAAAAAAAAAAAATATGGGTATAACCTTTTTTAATAAAATTCCGCAATCTATTTGGGACTTGCCTTTACACAAGTTTAAAAAAATCTATTAAAAGTATGCTCCTGAAAACCGGCCAAGTGCGTGGCGGGCCACGCGCAGTGTAGGGTTCCGTAGTCACAATCCTCGAAAAACAGATGTAACTCCTTAACCTGTGAACCCCACTTAAGTAGCCATGATAGTTTTCCTTTAAAATTGATTATATATACTACTGCTGTGAATTTTTTCACGTTCCTATATACTACCATTTGGCTGATAGAGGGGGGGGGGACGGGGGGGACACACTTGACTCTAATAAAAATTAACACTTTAAAACATCATATTTTAAAAAACGGATCTAGTAATCAAAAAACGATGTTCCCAGACGCACAGTATTTTTAAAAGACCTATTCAACGATATCCCACACTATGAGGTAGACGAGAAAAAAATCACCATTCATCCCCACTTTACATGTATATAATATTAAATTGCTATTAATATTATTATTATAAATTATTAAGTATATAAAATTGCTATACTAAGTGGGGTATCATATGAAAGAGCTTAGGTACCTGTACATTCTAAAACAGATTTTTGTTTATTTTTATGCATCATAGTTTTTGATTTATCGTGCAAAATGACGATAAAATACGATTGTAGTACGGAACCCTCAGTGCGCGAGTCTGACTCGCACTTGGCCGGTTTTTTATAAATGCCTGCCAGCCCTACAGCACTTGTTGACCGTGCGAGCGCCCTCTCGAATGTTAAAACCAACAGCCGACGAGATGTTAATGTGGAAGCTTAGCCTCGGCGCTGAAACAATGTCGTCGACGTTTCCTTTTGCATTTTTCCTTTTTAAACGAAAACAACCTGAAAGTTCACGACCCTGACGACAATTTTCATTTTTCAAACGATCAAATCAAATCATTTATTTTTATTAACGTTCTGTTTTTCAAACAAAATATGTACACGATGTTCGAGGACCCTGAAATATTTATATATCATTTTACAAATGGACGTAAAATTCAGATGCTAGTAATGCGCCGGAGTCTTTACTAATGAAACCTTAGTTTTTGTCCTGAAATTATGCATTTGAATTTCAAATCAATATTATTTTTTAACTTAGTTTCTTAAAAAACGATCCGCAACATTATTGAAAAATATGTCATCATTTTTTTAATGGTGATAGTGATCGGTACATATTTTTTTAAATATGTAAGTTACTTATTTAAAAGTATGCACCTACTTATGACCACTAATGTTTTTCTGCTTATAAAATTCAGAAATATTTTTATAACTCTTCACACCTTAGAAAATCTAAAAAAAACAGTTATTAAAATAAAGTCGGAATAGTCCTAAGCAGGTTCCTTCAAATAAACGGGTAGAAACTACTAACTTTTTAAACAGTGTGAGTTAGACCAGTCGTAATCTTCTGAACATCTGCTCGATTGCGGTAGAATGACAGCTACAATGTCACGATTGCAATCACCTCTGATTGGTTGACGCTCGCTCACTATTTGCTACAATGCATTTTTGCAACAAGAATCGTACAAATTCAACCAATCGCAACAATTGATATTGTAATAATGACTGATGCAGGTTTTACTAAACCTACCTACAGATTTATTAAACAAAATGACAGGCCTTAGTTACCAGTCACAGTGAATCGTAAATTTAAATAAAATTTAAAGCGACGACGTTCTTTAAAACTAATTCGATTTAGCCACCCGGGCTAAGTGCTGTGAAAATAGTTAAAAGGTTGCAAGGCGAAATTGCATTAAGCCGTTATAAAAGTTGCCAAGTTTCCGTGCCCGTGATAAATGGTATTTTAAACTGTTGGCAACATCAAGTGTGGCGACTCGCTAAGTGAAACGGGTTTTCTGTAATAAGTAACCTTCGAACTATTCATTTTTAGGGTTCCGTACCTCAAAAGGAAAACGGAACCCTTATAGTATCACTTTGTTGTCTGTCTCTCTAGAAACCTACAGGGTACTTCCCGTGGACCTAGAATTCCGAAATACATTTATTCACGCCAGAATTCCCAAATGCGTTCTATTCCGAATTATATTTTCGCTAACTACCCTCGTTTAATTACATACTTGACCGATGCAAAATACATATTGAAAGATAAACAGAGAAAGATGAAATATTCAAACAATAAAAACAGGTTTAACATATAGCTATAGGTACCATATTTGTTGAAGCTAAATATATAACGTGGATTCGGTGGGGGTATATATTATAGAGCCCTTGTTTTTTTAGTCTGTTTGCTAAAGACGCATCTACATGCGGCCCGCGCCTATGTAAACAGATAGTGTAAACAAGCCCTTATGAACGCATCCACCGCTTTTAATAAAGCACCCTTGTCATGTTTTTTTTTTCAACCATTTTTATTTTAGCTGCGAATTAACATGCCCTGATTTTGAATCTTAAAAAAGTGTTTCACGAATACGTAGGCATATTCTAGACTCTTAAAAAAATATTGCCATCGACATAACTGTCAGTTTTTAAGATGTGAAAAGTTATTTTTGAAATCTTTAAAAGAGTAAGTATGTGACTTGTAAAGTTGAATTTAGAGCTTTTCTACAAGACATCTCTCTGAAAGAAATTAATATTACTAATACTATTTGTTATTTAGTTTTAAACGTTTCTGGTTAAGTACCTAGTGATGAAACTCATAAGATAAAACTTTTTGCACCCTGGGACTGACAATCTCCCAAAAATAAAACATGTGATGTTTTGCTTTTTCGTGTTAGCGACCGAGGCATAGACAACACTAAGCTTTACTCAAGTGTCGGTTTACACTCTAGAATTATTCATTGTGTTTAAAAGCTTTCATACGAGATATGAATTAGGTAAACTTAGTGTTTAATTACCAGATACTTAGTCCTATTCTACTCAGTGGGTAGGTACTACATAGGTGTCTCAGCTATTCCAAACCTTCTTTCTAATGAATAACTTTATTACATTTATATTAGCAGGTTAGTCAAATAGTACTACTTAGGTACACCAATTTGTTATTTGTAATTACTAAGGTCAGTTAAGTTACCACAGAAAACTTACAGATGAAAACCCCGCGAAAGCGTGCGGCCTTGTTTGTTCTGGTGTTAGTAAACGAGGCATAGACAATACAGCCACCTTACCGCGGTGTAAACTGGAGTTTATTTTACCTGGATACGTGCCTCAGGCAATCCAATCTTTTCAGCCAGTCGCTCCCTCGCGAACACATCCGGGTAGTGCGTGCGCTCGAACTCTGTGGACATCCGTTGAAAAATTAAATTTCGAATTGGAACGCTCCAAATTTGAATCGCGGGGCTGTTTGGATTCGATTTGTGACTTTGAAGTCGATTTCGTGTTTCCTCTTTTAAATAGTCACGGTTTTTGATTATTTGTTTATTAGCTACACAAAAATTTCATTACCATTTAACTGCATAAAAATACTGACACTGAAAAATTGGAAAAGGAATAGAAATTTTTGTATGATAGCGTTTAAATTTTAAAAAAGATATAATTTTCTGACCAGAATTATTTATAATATTTTTATATCACCTACACAAGCAGACAAAGGTCAAGGCAACGTGTTAAAGTAGCGAGAAAGGACTCAGTAAATGCAATCAAGAAATAGCAATAACAAAAAGCAATAAAGGACATTCTCTGCTCTGAGACTCTATCGGTAGTAGGAACAAAAAACAAAAAGTGAGATTAACACAGACTCCAATAATTGGGCCCGTGCCACCGGTCGAGCGCTGCGCAAACATGTGGGGCAATATTTATTTATTTACTAATAACTTGTTATTGCAAACAATAAATAAGGTCATTACTCATTAATAAAAACCATCAAAAATCTGCGAGAAACAAAGAAGATATTCAAATTGTTTGCTATTAAAAATAAGTTTTAGTTTCAGGAAAGGAGGCGGCATTATACTTCCATATTCAACCTAAAGTAAGATCTCGAAGTTGTCCGAAAGAACACAGAAAATGGGAAGTAAGAAATAGCAATATCAAAAAGCAATAAAGGACATAGCTACTCCGAGACTCTATCGGTAGTACAAGCAAACAAAAAACAAAAAGTGAGATTAACACAGACTCCAATAATTGGGCCCGTGCCACGGGTCGAGCGCTGCGCAAACATGAGGGACAATATTTATTTATTTACTAATAACTTGTTATTGCAAACAATAAATAAGATGAAAGGGACGCCAAATTGGTTTATGAAGGCTCGAGGGAGCGCTTATGGTACCTATGTGGAGGTATAAGTGGAACTGTCGACTCTTAGCTCTGATTTGTGTTGGTACTGCGATCTAGGAGTTGAGTTGTATGGGTATATTTTAAGGCAGTGATGGGTTGTAGAGTTTTTGAAATGGAGGAGTAAAAAGTTGGATTTAGGTTACAGAAATGTGCTGTCCACATTTAATTTTGTTGATTTAAGTTATTCGACTTGTGACAGGAGATAGCACGAAGAGCTTACATGAGATAGGCAAGTACCTATAGAGAGTAACAGAGCTTTACTAAATTGAAAATGTTCTTGAAATAAATATATAAAATAAAAAATATAATGTACACAATATAATAACAAAATAAAATAAATAAAAATATAATATGTCCAAGCAATGACAGATAAGTATAAATTATCTAATGATGAGTTAACTAAATAAAAATAAAGTTCGACATTGAATACAACTGAATTAAAATAAAACGGACTTCAAAGGAAGGGTAAACATTTCAAATATATATTTATTTATCAGTAAGCAGAGCCCAGAGATACCTATATACGAGATGATTAAAAACAGTCAACTTTATGGTCTCTACTTGGTTTCTAGCTACGGTGCGGTGGGGAGAACTATTCTAGTATATGAAATACCTATAAATATAAAGTAAAATTACCTTTCTCAAGGCTATCTATCTGGTCGTTGGTGAAGGAGGTCCGATTCCGCTGCAGCTTCCGTTTTAGCCGTAGCCTCATCTGCGAGTCTTCATCTCCCGATGACGCGTGCTCGCTGTTGCCGTCTGACCCAGCTTCCGATTGTAAGGTATCTGCTGGAGAAAACATGTTTGTTATTTTCTAGTATATTATTTGAGCGATCTTCCTGACGCAGGCGATACAACTGAGATCCTAGGTATAAGTGGAATGGAACGTCCCGGGTTCAATTCCCAGCGGGAACGAAATGGAAATTTTAAAGTTCTAATTTGTCTTTGGTCTGGGGCCCTACTACGATCGCTTAAAGTCGTAATGTTTTAATATTGTTTTGATATTTTCATACAAAACTTGTATTGTATAATTTATTACTTTAAGCGGTGGTAGTGGGGCCCCTGGTCTGGTGGGTATATTCGGCTGTGGTTACCACTTTACCGATAATTGCTTGGTGAGATCGCGGTCAGGGTTTAACTTGTCAATTGTCATGGGAAAAAAATAGGCAAGCATTGCAAGGAGGCAATTTTTAATCTAAGTAGGAAAACAAAGGGTTCCTAAGTTATTTAAACCAAAGCTAGTGAATAATGCTTATAAAGTTGGTATGACTCTACTTCACATTTTAGATTTTAAATGCCCCTCGATTTAATCGAGTCGAATTTAATATCATAAAACACCGCACCATTTGCGATGCGAGTTTAAAACGTCGACTATTAACAAATGTATCAGAGGGGGTCGGCCTCTTCGTCATAAACTATCAACACAACACTCGAACGAAACGTCATACAACTATCGCGCGATGCATCAGCGAAATTGCACAAATGCACTCTAGAATTACAGACAAATAAAAAGAACCAGTCATCCTGACCTATACGTTTCAACCCTTAGCTTTACACGTAAGGCCACAGCTTTGTAAAATAAGCGATATCACAGAGCGGGCACTTTCACTATACCTGGTTTTCGACCTGGTTCCTCCTTCACCTTTCTACCATCGTACCGTAAGGCACCGTCAAAGTCGGCACCCGTACGAAGTCGAAATTCCGGATACGTACGAAGCGATTTGCCTCCTCATTTCTAATTCGAACCAGCATTAGTTTTCCCCTCCAATTACAATATGGGTACCTTCAAGTCAAGAGTGAATAGACATCTTCTAGGCAAGCGCGCTCCAATTAGGCTGCATCATCACTTACCACCAAGTCTGATTGCAGCCAAGCGCTAGTCTATCATCTAGGCATCGCTAAAAGCTATGGCCCCGGGGTAATTTTTACCCTAAAGGTCTCTACACATTGGACGATCCCCCAAATTAGGGTGATGTCAAAATTAAACGTTACTCGTAATGTTGTCGACATGCCCTCAACTAATTGATTAATTTGCTTTATGGTCGGGCCACTTGAGCCGGGTTCGATTCCCGAGTCGGTAATGGTGGTACGGTTAGCTGGGTCCGCTCAATGGCCGGCCTGTTACGCAATCTGTCACATTTTTCTGATGATACACCGTTAGTATGTGGGCGGGAGGATACCTATAATTTCCTTAATGGATGTATATTTGACCTTTTCGAGATCTTCGGAGTTAACATGCGAGTAAGAGCCTTTAAGAAAGAAATTGTGTCTTTATTTGTAAACTTCGATATTATTTCAATTTGATTTCGTAATTTTTAGGTCTTTATATTCAACCTAACGCTGGTTTACTACTGAGAACGGCTCTCAGAATGAGAAGAGTTTGGCCATAGCTTTTTTGTAAGCATTTTAAGTTTTCTTTTTGTAACCCTTATCTGTGTTTTATGGTGCAATAAAGTATATACATACATGCATACCTTTTACAACATTTTGGAGAACATTTAGGCTGCAGGTTTGCTCACAATGTTGTCCTTCACCGTTAAAGCAAGTGATCTTTAATTGCTTAGCTCCGAAAAGTTAGAGGTGTGTGCCTAGAATCGAACCCTGGACCTCCCGACTAAAAAGACATCTACAACTATATCTAAAAAGACAGGCTACTTTTTATCCCGAAAAAATAATTTACACGCGCGCGGACGGTTTCATGAGTAGAGATCTAGAATAGATAGATTCGTCTAGTAGGTACAGTACACCGCTGAAAGTAATGTACATCGACCTTTAGAAGGAGATAGCAAATTCGTAGAGCACTGTCTCTGTCGTATAGACCGACAAAACGTCATATAGTTATGAGTGACAGAGACAACGCTCTACAAAGCCGAAATGTCATTCTAAAGCCCGATCGATGTACTTTCGGCCGCGTACTGTATAACATAATATTTATGTAATATCATTGCTTATTCCCACATAAAAGCTAAAAGTATCCATCCAAAATCCAAACGTCAAAAGACGTCCTTTTTCAAATAAAAATAAAAACCGGCCAAGTGCGATTCTGACTCACTCACCGACGACGGTTCCGTATCTGGATATTTTTTTCGACATTTTGCACGATAAATCATCATATTATACATAAAAATAAATAAAAATTTGTTTTAGAATGTACAGGTAAAGCCCTTTCATATGATACCCCATTTGGTATAGTTATCTTAATTTGAAAATTGAAACTACTAATAATATTTTAATTTCTTTCTGTGATGTCACCAGAAATTCACGGTTTTCGGATTTATTCCTTTACTTGTGCTAAAAGACCTACTTACCTACCTGCCAAATTTTAAGACTCTAGGTCAACGGGAAGTACCATATTTCTTGACAGAGACGACAGACTGACAGACAGACAACAATCTGTACTTAAGTATAGCAAGTAGCTCGTAGCTTTAGTTTTAAGTTTGCGTAATAATTATCACCACTATATCTTACAAATCCAACATCTGACCACCAAAAAGAGTAATTTATTACCTATTTTGAATAAATCATTTGACTTTGACTTTGACAAGTAACAATAAAATTACAGTAAAACGAAAAAGACAAAAAAAAGCCATTCATAGTACCGACCTACAAAAGTCTCCGACTGCCATGTTGAAGGAAAAAAGGAAGGAACACATTAAAAAAAGACAACGAACTGATCTTATAACGGTTCCGTTTTTCCTTTTGAGGTACGGAACCCTAAAAATCGCCAATTCGCAGCGCTTATCTCGCCACTCGTAATCGCATTCGACGTACAAACTTTCACGTCGCGTGTACATGATTGATGTACGCTCGAAACACTGCCGCTTCGATCGGTTGACAATTTTGATTGATCACGCGTCGCGCGGTGTGCGTGAACCCTTATTTGGCCCGTTTCTAATGAGATCGCGCGGTGTGTGTTATGCATTTTTTGTGTGTGTAGGTATTTAATTTAAGTGTAATAGTTTATTGGGTTGCGAAGCTGAAATGGCAATGGGCAAGGCACATAAGTTCGAAAAAAAAACCGGCCAAGTGCGAGTCAGGCTCGCCCAACGAGGGTTCCGTACTACATTCGTATTTTTTCGACATTTTGCACGATAATTCAAAAACTATGATGGGTAAAAATAAATAAAAATCTGTTTTAGAATGCACAGGTAAAGCCCTTTCATATGATACCCCACTTGTTGTATACCTCACTTGAAAATTGAAAATACTAATTCATGACCACAATTTAATTTTTTTTGTTTGACGTAACCAGAAAATCACGGTTTTTAGATTTTTACCCGAATGTCTGCTATAAAACCTACCTACCTGCCAAATTTCAAGATTCTAGGTCAACGGGAAGTACCCTGTAGGTTTCTTGACAGACCGACAGACATACAGACAGACTGTAAACAACAAAGTGATCCTATAAGGGTTCCATTTTTCCTTTTGAGGTACGGTACCCTAAAAACCAATAGACGAGGGAGTTCCAAGGAGTATGAGGCGGGGGACGCCCCGTGGTTAGCGCGGGAGCTGTGCGGGTGTGCGGGGCGTCCCCACCCCGATTGTCATCTCGACCTGTCCCACACTATACTAATAACCCGTTAGACTATGTGGGTTCTCTTCTACGGATCTCCTCAGTTTGATAGAGAAATACCGACTGAGCATAGCTCTCTACATCGAACTTTGTGTAACTCTGAAATTTCTCATGAACCTCCTTTACAATCAATAATTATTTACAAAATAAGTAGATACTATAAATAATTTGTATTTATTCTTACTTAGGTATATATTATTTTTCAGAAAGCATTGTGTTATAACGCATTTTCAAAGACTGTATAAAAATTAATATTTTCTCCATTCACATTCCAACTTTTTATTTTATCATCAATCGGGAACATAAAGGAAAGAAATTCATTGAAAAACCTTTCTTGGCGGCACTTAGCCACAGCCTCGCCAATAACAACCTACAAATGATCGGAGGAAACTTCCATACAGTATAAAATATACGTATAGAACCGACAGGCGGGGGAAAATACCTAAGAGAAAATAATACGAGTAAGAAAATAAGAACGACAAACAAAAACTGCGGAGCCATCATTGATATGCTAAACTTTGGACAGGGAAGACTCAAATATCGGTAGAGAAGGACCATTTCACAGGTAGCATGTGAAAAATTACAGAAAAGTATTTTCATAATAATATGTAGATAATATTCGCTACCGTACTAATTAAAGTAGCAGGTGAAAATCACGAAAATTATTAGGTACATTCAATCTCGATTTATTTCGAATGACACTGACCAGCTAGACTGCTAGAAGATGCCAAAATGCGTGTGAATAAAACACTTACATCGCTGCGTGTATGAAACAAACTTGAATAGAAATTAATAGAACAAACAATATTTTGATACGTTTGAGTTCACTTTGAATTTTAAACCTACAATTATAAATGCGAATTTTAAAAAAAATGCCTTTCCGTGAAATATCACCTGTGAAGTCACTGTGAAGAAAAGCAATGATTTCACAAGATGAAAATAATTGAAGAGTTGAAGAGAGAGATTGAAGATTGAGAGAGTGAGAGTTGGAGAGTGAATGATTGAAGAGTGAGAGTTGACGTCATTTTGACGTCATTTGACGTATATTCAAGTAAAAAGATTCCGACGAATTGAGAACCTCCTCCTTTTTTTGAAGTCGGTTAAAAATATACCATCAGCTCGAAACTTCAGTCTAGTGCTGACGTCACTAAAATGGCGGCTACGCGTATTAGCAATTTGTGGGGCATATAGAATATTCATTTTTCACTAATACATTTGGCTACATAATGGTCCAACCGCTAAGTATATATTTTAGTAGAATTGAATATTATCGATATACTTAGTTTTGATTCGATGGTTGTAAATAAGAATGTAATATGAACAATCATGCATAAAAATAATAATATCATATTTTTAGTAAGTAATAAAAAATTTATGAAAAATGTTAATAGGACATCTTTAGTACCTACCTACTCGTAGAAGTAATTTCAAAGAAATTTTGGATCTTTGGATCTATAATAAATAATAATGTATCAATGGGTAGCAGTGAAAAAAATTGGAGAAAATAAGCACAAAGGGTGAAAGAAAGTTAGAAATCGGAGAGATAAAGAGAATCGCAGTTGTCGAGGCGCAAGGGGCGCAAATAGGCGCATGGGGCGCAAATAGGCGCATGGGGCGCACGGGGTGCAAAGAGGCGCATGGGGCGCAAAAGTGCGCAAGGCCGTTTGCGTAGCGTAGCCGCAATGGTCGATTGCTGTCGCGCGATTATGTGAGATCGATACTGTCACTCAGGCAAGTTCTCGCGGACATGTCCTGGCTAAGGTAGAAGCGAATCCTATTATTTTTACCCGTACTTTGTAGAAAACTTCTTTAGGAAACGCATCTGAAGAAGTGATATTATGGGACCTTGAAGTAAAAACTTCAAGGTCCTGTTACCGACATGCTATGTCAAGTATTTAAGTTTTTTTTATCAACATAAAGAATGTTTAACAAGTCCACTTTAGACACAGCCAAATCCAGCCAGTCTTTAGATACGTCTATAGTCTATTTTCCCTCATATTTTCCTATAATAAGCGATAAGGTCACCTTTTGTATCCTACTTCTATCTATGTTTTCTGTTCTTATATTGTTATTTTCCTTTTTGTGGTGGTACAAAGTGTAGGTATAGTAATAATAATACTAAGTATCTAATGTATCTACTTATTTTTTCATCATCATTATTGATTTGAGCACAGGACTTTTAGAATGAGAAGGGTTTAGGCCATAGTCTGCCACGCAATGTTGATTGGCAGACTTCACACACCTTTAAGAATACTATGGAGAACTCTCAGGCTTACAGGTTTCCTCTTGATATTTTCCTTCAATGTTAAAGCAAGTGATATTTATTATGCTTAAAATAAAACGCACATAACTCCAAAAAATTAGAAGGGCGTGCCCGGGATCTAACCCTCACTTTCGCGAGGCTGTCACCGCTCCACTTCATTTTTACATACTTAATATAAAATAACTAAAAGTGATGTATGTTTTATATTCCGCAGTCTCTTATATCTTGTACCACGATCATTCCCGCGGCTCCAGCCTTGCGACCGGACAATAGACGACTCGCATAATTCGACACGCTTCCTCCATTCTTCAAACTGATGTAACAAATTTTAATATCCCATGGCTGGGTATAAAGACGTTGTATGCGAGTACTAGGCCTGTGACTTAGTCCGCGTGGATTTAGGTATTTAAAAATCCCGTGGGAACTCTTTGAATTTTCGCGACTAAAATTACCTACCTACATCCTTCCCCGAGACGCAAGCTGCCTCTGTACCAAACGTCAAAATTGGTTAAACTGATTGGCTGTGAAAAGCTAGCAGGCAGACACACTTTTGTATTTATAATATTAGTAAATATGGATGTAACGATTTCATGTAGAATCAATAAGATTAAAAATCCAGTAAAACTCAGGGTATTCTATATCCATTTCCAGGATACAAGCTATCCTATCAAAATGTGCTCGGCAGTTGATCAGTAAGCTAACAGACAGGCAGACACACTTTCATATTTAAAATATTCATCTGTTCTGGAAGTTCGAAAGGAAGCCCAGGACATAACCACTACCCATACTACAAATATATGAAAGTGTGTTTGTCGTTCAATACCTAACGCCGCAACGGAACAACGGATTGACGTAATTTTTTGTATCCAGGACATAGCCAAAGATCGCAGAGTGACCCTTTTATCCCTGAAAATCAAAAAGTTTCCACTGGGAGTTTTAAAAATCTAAATCCACGCGGACGAACTTGCGAGCATCATCTGGTAGAAAATATTTGCAACGTGCAGCGACAAGCTACTTGATGTACAATTTATAGCAAATTAATGGCTCGTACGACCACTTTTCCGCCCGTCCTAATAAACCATTATTATCAACAATTCACCACTCTACTCAGACCCCTGCGAAAGTGAGATTCATCTTACATCCTATACATTTGCCGCCATTCATTAGGAAGCGGGGGTCAATCGATGTGGTTGTTTGTAATCAACATCTTTCCCCAACAGGGTCATCTAAATTACTTAGTATTGGGGTAGATAAGGTTTAGTTTTTATTATTGTGTGCTCGAGTGTAGCAATTGATGTCTCGTAATGTGTGTCGGTGACTCGGTAGGGATGCTGCCTGCTGGGGAGAGATGGGGCGAACTATGCTCTGATATTGTGCGGTAATTGCTGGTTGGTTATACATGTGTTTTTGTTTTGCTTATAATCTACACTTAATTTGACTATTGAAATAACTATGGAAGTTTCTAAGAAAACATTAATTTCTAAGAAAAAAAGGTAATGACCGCCGAAGTTTTTAGCAAATACTTAGCTTGTTCTGAGTTCTGTAACACACTTGACTAATTTTTTAAACTTAAAAATAGAAGATTCATCATCATCATCTTCACTTCTTTTTTTTATTCAAATACATGCCTTTGACTGCAATCTCACCTGGTGGTAAGTGATGATTCAATCTAAGATGGATGCGGGCTAGCCTGGAAGGGGTATGACAGTTTTATTAAACCCACACCCCTTTAGTTTCTACACGGCATCGCATCGTACCGGAACGCTAAATCGCTTGGCGGCACGGCTTTGCCGGTTATAAGTGTCACAAATTATGTACCTAGATAGGTAACAATTTGCTGAATGTAAACGAAAAAGAGATGAAAATGAACGCCGTGCGTCAATCAGTCGATGTTTTTTCGCCCAAAACGGAATACATCGGCCATTTTGTTTCGTTTTATTCCCGTTGTGTACCTACTCCGAGAACATTGGCCGTGCCCGCCGACCTGTTAACCGACGGAATATTAATAATTCGTAGGCCATTGCGTGTATCGACAAAAACCTTACATCACTACCATTTTCACGTTTTTGTTTTATTAGAAAAATACTTCGTCCGCGTGGAATTAGGTCTTTTTAAAAACCCGTGGGAGCTCTTTGATTTTCCGGGATTAAAAGTAGCCTATGTCATTCCCCAGGTCTTTATCTATACCCATGCAAAAAATCACGTCAATCCGTTGCACCATTGCGACGTGATTGAAGGACAAACCAACAAACAAACACACTTTCGCATTTATAATAAAGGTACCTACTGAATACGAGTATCAATATCAATACATCTACTGCCATACTTTATATTATAAATGCGAAAGTGTGTCTGTCTGTCTGCTAGCTTTTCACGGCCTAAGGTACAGTTTAACCGATTTTGATGAAATTTGGAACAGAGTTACTTTACATCCCGGGGAAAGATATATGCTACTTTTTCTTCCAGAAAATCAGAGAGTTCTCACGGGATTCTAAAAGACCCATCCGTTTCACCGATTTATATGAAATTTGGGACAGAGGTACTTAGCTTGATGCATTCCAGAAATTGTTTACATATTGTTACAAGAGTAAAATAAGTATAGGTAATAATGTAATAAGTAGGTGCTACGCTTCTTTTAGAAAAGCTCGTCCTATCGTTAACTCTACCAACGAAATACCAATTTTGAAAAAGGCATTAGGCACTGTACAATCATTTAAAATCATAAAAATTGTATTCACAAAAACGAATAAAATTCAGTGGCGATTGTGTCAAAATAACTCCTGTAATTGAACTACCTATTTATATCGAAAAATTACAAAAGGTTAGACAGAAGTCAAAATTTCTACAGAAAAATGGATTGAAAAACAGAAGAATAAAAAGTATAATGCAATTATTGAAACCTCCCCTTCGCAGTTGTAGCGATATCGCTTATAACAAAACTATCGATTACACTCTACTTCACTCGCACTCGATTGGAGTAGGTACACGAGTGAAACAATAGCTATTTAATTGGACTCTCACTCACAATTGAGTTAAAATTCAAAGGCACTCATAGTGACGTGTTAAAAAGTTAATAGCTCAGATTTCGCGCACCGTTTGTTCTGACGATGGATGGTTTGAAATCGAGACTGCGGTTTCAATTACAACTTAGGGAAATTAGGGTTACATCTGTAATTTTAAGTGTATTTATTATTATAAACTAGATGATGCATGACTTTGTCTCCGTAGATTTAGGTTTTGAAAAATTCTTTGATTCTATAGTCTATATATCCGTCCCCAGAATGCAAGCTATCTCTGTACCAAATAGACGAATGCCCGTGACTTCATCTATGTGGATTTAAGTTTTTTTTTAAATCCTGTGACTAAAATTAGCCTGTGTCTTTCATCGGGATACAAAACTCTGTACCAAATTCGTCAAAAGCTAACATTTTGAATATTAGGATGGAAGTGTGGATTTACTAGGTGGTTATCACTATACCCATATGCGAAAGGGTGTTCTCTCAATTCACGAAATAAAAAGAAGCTTTAATGTAAAATCATCACAATATATACAAACAAATAAAAAAGAAAATCAAAAAGTGTCGCGATCAATTTAATCAACTGTTAATACCCCAATTATCTGCGTAAATATTTATTCGAAATTGTTACCTACTCTCTAATTTACTCCTGCCAAAAGAAGTATTCATTATGTAAAAGTGTCACATTGGTACATTAGCAAACAAGAAAGAAATCACAAAAGTGTCGCGATCAATTTAATCAACTGTAAATACCCCAATTATCTGCGTAAATATTTATTCGAAATTGTTACCTACTTTCTAATTTACTCTTGCCAAAAGAAGTAAGTATTCAAATAAAAGTGTCCTATAGGTACATTAGCAAACAAAAAAGAAATCACAACGGTGTCACAATCAAATTAATCAACTGCAAATACCTCAATTATTATTTGCGTAAATATTTATTCGAAATTGTTATGAAAACGGCGATGTTTGTCGTACTGCGGCAACTCAAATAATTGCACAAATTGCTTGTGCACACCGGGTTAGAATATAAACAGTTGACGCGGCGTCGCGTCGGTCAACTAGTGGTCGCAAAATTGTACGACAAATTCACTTCGATGTCAGAGATCAAATAGAGTAAACTATCTTACCTACTTAGATTGTATATTTCTACTACCTTATCCCCACAACTTCGTCCGCGTGAACTACACAAATTTCAAACCTCTATTTTACCCCAGGGGTTGAATTTTCAAAAGTCCTTTCTTAGCGGACGTCTACGTCATGTTAATACTTAATAGCTATCTACATGCCAAATTTCAGCCAGTTGATATCAGTCAGTCAGTCGAATTTTCATTTAATATATATAGATATCCTTAGGCACTAATAATAAAGTGTGTCTGTTTTTATGTCTGTCTGTCACCCTATCAGCTAGTCATCTATATTCTATAGGTATAGAAAGTAGCAACTACTAATCAACTATAATGGCGATATACTTTTTAGGAAAGATACCTAACAACAGATAAACAAATATAACGGCTTAAAAACTATCATTTAGCCTTACCTATTTAAAAAAAATATGTGAATAAATATTACCTACCTTTCAACACTTTTAAAAGAAGAATATCTTAGGAGACAATTTAACCAAGTAAAACTGGTGTAAGTAAGAAAATTCGAGTCACGCGCGCGGCCGGTGGAGTGCGGAGTGTGATGTCAAAGTGCACAGAGCAGCACGTGTCCTCATTTGTAACCCGGACCGTTTCATGTGGACTTTTAGCTGCCTTATCTCTTAAATAAGTTTACAATATAAATAAATTGATGAAACTATTACTTATTTGAAGCCAACAAGTAGATATCATATGATCTAACCAAAAAACAGGACTGCCTTGCCAAAAATTTCACTAAAAAGTAAAAAACGATTGATGAAAAAAAATGTTTTTTCACGGCATACTGCCGCCATATTGGATTTATTTTTTCAAAATTTGATAGCCTGATCACTCGGGAATCGGGATGATGTTAGGATTTTAACGATATCTCATAAGTACATCCAAATCTGTTCAGATGTTTAGAAGTTGTGGTGGTATAAAGAAACTCACATGACATACATGATTCCTAAAAGCGTTCCATTTTTTCCTAAAACTGATATTGAAATGTTTCCGATAACAGTTTAAGTTTTCAACACGTACTTACTTTCTCAATGTCATCGGCCTGGCTGTCCAGCGCGGAAATGCAGCCAGTATTCTTAGCACCATAACACACGGGCATGATTTGTATAGTAATTAGATAAGGCTAGCTTTAAGTTTTATTGTAATATCTATAAATATATTATATAAAAGTAAAAGACTGATCTATCAACGCACAGCTCAAACTACTGAACGGATCGGGCTGAAATTTTGCATGAATATTATGACGTAGCCATCCGCTAAGAAAGGATTTTTTAAAAGTCAACCCCCAAGGGGGTTAAATAGGGGTTTGAAAGTGTAGTCCATGCGAAATAAGTCGCGAGCATGATAAGCTAGTTTTCAATAAAATGCCACAATTTATAATAAATTTCGCTTTTAGTAGGTAATAGCTTCAAATAAACTAGCAAAGCTTCAAGTAAGTATTCAACTGTAAAGACGTTTAAACGATGTAAAGTGGGTAGTGCAGCGATAAACTGCACTGAAATAGCGCAGTACGAGAGAGACCGATGAAACCACGCGTTTAGCATAATTGCTGAAAACTGTCGAGAACCTGATTTACACAGACAGACAATACTCACTAACAGTCTCCAGCAAAAATAAAAAGAAATTGCCGAGTTTCTGGGATCGACAGTACAGTTCAAACCTACTATTTCTAGGGTTCCGTACTCAAAGGGTAGCAACTGGACCCTATTACTAACTACAATTTTTTTTCGTTGAAATCTAAATTCCAGCCAGCCAATTTCTTAAAACTCTAGGTCAATTCCGTAAAACCTGTATCAATCATTATTACAATCGCAATTGCTGTGATTGGCTGAATTAATGGTATTCTTGTTTCAACAATGAATTGTAGCAAATAGGGAGTGAGCGTCAACCAATCAGAGGTGATTGCGATCGTAACATTGTAGCTGTCATTCTACCGCAATCGCGCAGCAGGATTGCCATCTCTAATCCGAATGTAATAAAGCGTAACCGAACATCACACGAAAAGCAAAGAGACATAATCTTGCAGGCCACAAAGACGAAGAGCGCCGTACTAGTATCTACCCAATGTACCCATAACCCACCCCTTCCCTTCCTTTAACCCACCCTCCGTTCAGGAATTTAAGTAGGGCTATCTACTCTACTAATCTTTTTTTTTATTCGGATCAACAAACTAAGAAAACTGACTGACTGATCTATCAACGCACAGCTCAAACTACTGGACGAAATGGGCTGAAATTTGGCATGCAGATAGCTATTATGACGTAGGCATCCGCTAAGAAAGGATTTTTGATAATTCAACTCCAAAGATGATGAAATAGGGGCTTGATATTTGTGTAATCCACGCAGACTAAGTCGCGAGCATAAACTAGTAACATATAATATAACAGTAATAACTAATATTATAATAATCTTGGCTTATTTGGAGTCTTTTACTATTTAACCGTTGGTCCTGATCTGTCCAGTCCTGTCGGATTGTCAGCCAATAAGACTTGAGAGTGAGGGAATACAGAGTGCACCCTTGTACACTAATAGTACCTATCTCCTAGCTAATCTTTGTTGAGATTGGTCCACGTGGCCGAAATTCGGTCGGAAGGAGAATAGTAGGTCCTGAATCGACGATAATATGTCAAATATTAGGCTATTTTGGTGACGTGAAAAGGCCGGCTACGCATCGGCGGTTCCTCTGGTGCTGCAAATTTTCATGGGCGGCGGTAATCACATAACATCAGGTGACCCGCCTGCTCGTTTGCTCGCTATCTCTATTTAAAAAAAAAGTGAAATCAAAGAAACACGGGCGATTCATAGGCCTGCCAGTGACGTCGAGGCCTCGACGTTTCGTTAGTCGTCGAAATCTCGTCATCGTTCGTTTTTTCGTGTTATAAATAATTGACAACCCTACAAGTTACTTACTACCTAGATCTCAGTCGTCTAGATCGTGGCTCAAAGCGAACGGGAAAAAGGACATCGCTGTCATGTCATGACCTCTATTAGGTGTCTGACACTAGTGTCATTATCTCACGCTTGGAATCCCGCACTAGAAATTGTATGCCCTATTTATGCTCTATTATGATGAACATCGAAATTGTGTCTCTACTCTCTACGGCACTTGAACATACTTACTAGACATTCTAAAGGAGAGTCGATATTATCAACCGGGACCCTGTTCGGTTTTTAAGGTTCCGTAGGCTGTATCTCATGAACCGTGATAGTTAGATAGTTGAAATTTTCACAGATGTTGTGTTTTTGTTGCCGCTATATAATAAGAAATACCTACTAAAAACAGAATAAAATAAATATTTAAGGGGGCGCCCATACATCAAACGTATGTATATGTACGTGCGTGCTTATGTGTGTGTGTGTGTGTGAGAGAGAGAGAGAGAGAGAGAGAGAGAGAGAGAGAGAGAGAGAGAGAGAGAGAGAGAGAGAGATAGAGAGAGTATGAGTGTGTGTTGGGTGTGTTTGTGTGTGTGCGCATGTGTACGTTTGTGTGTAGGTATGTGTGTTTGTTACTCTTTCACGCAAAAATACTGGACGGATTTGACTATTTGGAATGGAGATAGATTATACACTGGATTAACACATAGGCTACTTTTAATCCCATAAAAATCTGTAATTCCCGCGGAATATTAAAACATATAACACATATAGGCACTGAGGACAAACCTCTGTGGTTTTTTCAGTGTTTCTTGTTTAAGCTTTTGATTTGTATGTATTTTGATTGGATAATAAAAATAAAATAAAAAATATACCTACCTATATCCACGCGGATATCAGCTATTTGCTAATAAACTCTAGGGCATACCTCTTTTATGTTCTTCGGTGTTCGGCCTATTCAATTGGGGAGGTAGGGGAGCGGGCAACGTGGGCGCTGTCGGCGCGGTGGGTAGGCCGGGGTACCACCACCCTGTCGCCGCCTGTCCGTTGAACATTCTTAACTTCTCATAAACACTGTCGTTTTGCGCTGATGCTGCTTGTTCCTTCTGCGACGCGAGGTTCCTTAATACACGGTTGATTGATGATACCTGCAAAGATGAACTGTTTTAGCACAATTAAAACTGACTTCTCTAGATCAGTTATGGGTGTAATAATATTATGGTCTGTTCACTAACATAGTGTCGCTACACCCGCCGCGCAGGTGCAAGTATCTATTATTTTGCTTTTATTTTATTATTTTTTACTATAAATGTTTATTTATTTATTTTTATTATTCATGTACCAAAATTGTAGTTACAAAGTAATAATAAATTAAGTTACATTGGAAATGCTTATCTCTAAACAGAGGTTTCTTCCAGCTTCCCATTCAATGTTTCTTATTGTAAGATTAAAATAGGATTTATTCTTATGGTTATTGTAATAAAATACGAATATAAATAACTAGCTTATGCCCCCGATTTCTTCCGCGTGGACTACAAATCACGAGCGCCTAATTTACAACCTTAGGGGATGAATTTTCAAAAGTCCTTTCTTAGCGGATGTCTACGTCATACCTATACTATCTGCATGCCAAATTTCAGCCCGATCCATCAAGTAGGTAGTTTGAGCTGTGAGTTGATAGATCAGTCAGTCAGTTACCTTTTCCTTACTTACCTATATATATTTAAAAGAAGATGAGATTAATCTATATATATAAAAGGAAAAGATGACTGACTGACTGACTGATCTATCAACGCACAGCTCAAACTACTGGACGGATCGGGCTGAAATTTGGCATGCAGATAGCTATTATGACGTAGGCATCCGCTAAGAAAGGATTTTTGAAAATTCAACTCCTAAGGGGGTGAAATAGGGTTTTGAAATTTTGTAGTCCAGGCGGACGAAGTCGCGAGTATAAGCTAGTAATATCTAATATAAAGTAAACTTTCATATCCACCATTCAAAATTCCATCCTACACGTATTATAAGACCACATTACATCCCCATACCAATCTCTGCCGAACTAAATAACTATCTAATAGGAAACAAATTGCAAACCGCCCCGCCCTTTTAACTTCCAAGCACGTGTAATTTAAAATTTAATATGATTACTAAATTCCAATCGGGAGCCTCAAAGGGACACAGATTAGGGCCCTCCCCACACTTCACCCCTTCAGGGCCTAAAAACCCCAATTTCATCTACTTTCGCCGAAAAAGCACGCATGCGTAAAAACCTAACCCACACAAATAAAACCCTATGGTAAATGGATGCCCATTTAAAGCATCTATACATGGGCCAACAAGTCTACTCCTCATATGGAATAATATTCCGACTCAGACTTAAACAACTTATAACTTTTTTAGACAGTGGCGCCGATTCTGTTGTCTTTTTCTAAACTAAATTTAAAGTATCTGCTTCTTTTTCTTTTGAATATTGCTCAAACGGGACGGAACATGAATTTTACTTTTAGGAGACTCTAAATTTTAGTGCACGCTACAAATTTATATAATAGGCTCGCGACAGGCAGCTGAAGTCACGCGGTTTGACAGTACTAAATTAAATTTAAAACTGTCAAACTGTGTCTGTCCTTTTCATATTACATTAGAAAGAAGAGGATGCGAAAACTCTAAAAGTTTAGTTGTGCTCAGAATCAGTATTTTTATAAAAAAACCAAACAAACCCCTGTAAGTTTTTTATTGCAACAGTTATTCCATCTAAAAGTTTGTAGACTAGTAGATTCAGTTATTGAAAAGATACTTATATAAATGTATATGTCATCGTCAATCTGTATAGTCCGGTACTGTACAGACTACCTAGGCAATTTATAGATTACCTAAACATTCAATCAATGTATAAAACGATACGTATAAAGTATAAACCTTCCTCTCGAATCACTCCATCTATTGATGAAAACCACATTAAAATCCGTTGCGTAGTTTAAAAGATCAAAACGTAGGTACATTCGGGAAGTAACTTTGCTTTATAAGGACTATGTAGAGAATTGTCCCTTTTAAAAAGTCCGCTGACTTAAGTCGGCTTATATGGAGAGGCTTATATATGTATGGCCATTTTAACACATACATTGTAGGTACTTATATATATAGACAGTGCCGCGGGGCGTCCCTAGATAATAATATCTATCTGTTTTCTTGTTGCTATTGGCAACGCGGGAAAATGTATTTTTCCGCGTGACGGGGGAGGCTGCACAATCGTAAATGTGTTCACAGTTCTCGAGATATTACCGTCCATAATCGATTTTCCTCGAACAGTTAGACGGTTCTTGTTTCAAATCGTAAAGTTTTCAGTACAGTAAATCTGCTTTTGTGATAAAAATTGCGACAAATAAATTCTGAAAATTTTCTTAAGGGATAAATAAATTTCGTTTTATGAGCCACTGAAAATAATTTATTTCAAAATAATGACAGACGGGCTCAAATCCAAGGGAAAATCCCTATTGGACTAAGAGCCAGCGCGTGCCAGACCTTCGTTTTTTTATAAAAACTGAAATATTCTCTGCGTATTGTCCGAACACTGGGACGAACTTTTGTTTGGAATCCAAAGTTTGGATCATGGTGGCTTTGGGAGATAACGGGTAATAAAACTGTAAATAATCAATAAGTAATTGAGGTAACATTTTTTACACCTTATTGAGTACCTGGTTATCTCCCACAGACAAACAAACATCCAAAGAAACGTTCCTACCTGTGTTTGGGACAATACGCAGAGATACTTTCAGCTTTTATAAAATAACGAAGGTCTGGCACGTGCTGGCTCTTAGTCCAATAGGGATTTCCCTTAGATTTAAGCCCGTCTGTCATTATTTTGAAATTAATTCTTTTCAGTGGCTCATAAAACGGCCTTTAAAAGTTTTTCAGAATTTATTTGTCGCAATTATTATTGGAAAATAGGACATATAGAGAGATCTATATGTCCTATTTCCCAATATGAAAACATAATGGAGTACTCTCAAGCATGTGGTTCCTACAAGTGATATAGTATACAGGGTATAACCAGAACGCTAGCAAAAACTTAGCGTTATTGTTATACTTACTACCTAAACACAATCCAATACCAAAAACCATTTGCCTCATTTTGTAGTTTTAGTGATTTCGTATTTTTCAAACCCGCAATGAATAGTGTGCAAAACTCGGGTCAATGCCCCGCCTACGACGCGGCATTGCCTCAAAAGTGGCCTACTTACGCAACGTTCGTTGACCTCTAGCATCAGTCAGATGTTTTATTTGCAATATGTCGTAAACTTTTACAAAATTATTGGATACTAGATGATGCCCGCGACTTCGTCCGCGTGGATTTAGGTTTTTAAAAATCCTGTGGGAACTCTTCTATTTTCCGGGATAAAAAGTAGACTATGTCCTTCCCCGGGATGTAAGCTATCTCTATACCAAATTTCGTCAAAATCGGTCGAACGGTTGAGCCGTGAAAAGCTAGCAGACAGACAGACAGACACACTTTCGCATTTATAATATAAGTATGGATATAGATTTTATAATTTTTTTCGCGTTTTTTTTTGTGATATCATATCACTAATCATCAGTAGGTACCTGTCTTCGTTTTTGCCAGCGTTCTGGTTACATCCTGTATAAGTAGACATAGATATTGTGACGTTGTAAATTTTGAACTACTAATTAGCGTTTCGCTTTTAATTAAAATCTATTTTGTTCAAAGTATGTTGGTGCCACCTAGCATCAAGGTGCAGAACTACGCGTGGGTCGATGTTCAGAGTTCATTCGAGCCACAATAGATGGCGTTTGCTTCGTTGTCAATTGTCGTAAAAATAAAACAAAATAATTAAATAAAACCATAATATCATTTGTTTATTGTTAAGTCATTAACAAAACGGTTCTTATAATATATCCTTAGGTTCCGCAAATATTCAAAAATGAATTGGCTTTATGATCAAACTAACTGAGAGCGGCCACACTCGGGTTGCGTCTGGCAACACCGATTGCTGAGATTTAGAATTTTCCTGGAGTCAACATGTGAAGACGAATTTTTTTCGTTCCAGGAAAATCTCACTTCTTTTCGCCCATGGCTTCGCCTGGAAAAATACAATAGTCATAAATTTTAGTCATCCTAACGTATTTTCAATGTTTCATCAGTTATGGTGAGTGAAAAATCAAGTAATGTGGATTCGACAAAATGGCGGTTTGGTTAGAGAAAATCCTAATCTCATGATTTCTTTCAGTTCCAGTTATTTTAACTTCCCAAATAAATGAGGATAATGGGTTGTGGGTGGACTTCTGAAAACCATTGGTGGCCAGGAGTTCAATAGGTGAGTTGTGTTTGATCGGGAAAATTCCACGTGTCGAAATTTTCACACAGCACAAATTATAATCTTGTTTTTCTTTGTTACAGGGTTTACGTTTACGTTTACGTTTACGTTTACGTTTTACGTTTAGCTTCAGTTTTCCGTTTTAGTTTTCCGTTTGCGTTTTCGGTTTTCGTATTTATTTCTTTTGCACATTCACGTTGACAACTTAATTGCTATGGATAAGACTTGGTGAAAATCTTTGTAATGAAACATTTCGGTTGTGAAGAATCAAATAAATTGAGTTTTGGATCTTGGCCGATGCCGTCCAGCTACCTTGCAGTCTTCGCACCTACAAGTAAGCAAATGTTTGTATCCTGCAACAGTTTAGTGAACCTTCTTAGTGTATGTGTACAGTAAGAACCCTGTCTTTACTACTGAGCTTTTATTTTGAAACAATTTTATGAATTTTACTGTGTCATTGTCTATTCCATGCCAATGGCATCTTAAATTTAAAACATAGATTTTATGTACTATCTACCTAAGGCATTCTAATGTATCTAAATTAAGTCTTGGCCTTAAGCTAGAATAACTAAGTATTATTAACCATCATTCTGTATTAAGCGACCCCGGTAAAAGTTACATTAAAAACAATTTTGCCTAACATCTAGCAAATTTCATTTATAACACCTCATATGCATTACAAGGGAGTCGACGGCTAGCTTCTATTCTTTACTAGGTAGATAGATCAAGTAAAGTAAATTAAAATTATTTTTTTTTTCCTCTAATCTTTGTAAGGTGGTAGATTATTCCGTATCCGGGTATATTTCTATTCCGCACAATTTACCACCCTTACAAATGGCGCCCGAACGTTTTTTTATATAGCTATTTCAGTATATTTTGAGAAATTTTGTGAATTTTATGAAATGTACTCCGCTGATTGTACAATTTTCTAGGTAGTGACACATTGCAAAGAGCACTAAGCTGTTTTTTATGGTTAACTAACTAAATAATAACTAATAGTTAGAAATTTTGTTTGATAGTTTAAGTAATTTTCTGAGTATAGTCCAACAGTGGTTGTTTCTTATTTAATTAACACATTATAAATGGTGTTTATGCCGTTCAATTATGTTATTTGACTTACCTTGGAGGTGTATAAGTGAATGTTTGCCTTCAGTTTAGTAATAAACATTGCTTAACTGAGTTGTTGTTGGGTATTGCTTTCAATAGTAAGTACATCTTATGTTTGAAAATTCCGGTAACTTAGTATAATTAAAGTTTTGAAACGCTATGTCCTGTTAACTAGTTACACACATACATTTATAAATACTAAGAGTTACAACTTGTGAAACTAAATATATAAACTATATTCAGAGATTACATTAAGTTCAAGTATGAAGTTATGAACAATTTTTTTTCAGTGACTTGATACTTCATTATTTTGTTGAAATTTTGTTTAGAGCTGTGTTAAGGTTATGATAAAAGCTACTTCACACACAAAACATGTTAAGTTTAATTGAATGCTGGTAGTTTAAAGTGACATTTACAAACAGATTTTGTTGTATTTTAGGTTATGTGTTAAAAGTGTAAAGTAACAGTCATCAAACCATTGCACAATCTCTTTGTTTTTTTTGAAAGATAATATGCTAGTCAGAGTTCATTGCAACTTTGTTGCCTGTTTACTTTTGTAATAGTAAAGGTTGTAACACACTGTGTACTCATAAAGGTGATACTGCACCTTACAATCATTTATTCAATTTTGGGAAGTTTTATTTTGTTATATTTTGTTTACTATAGTAATAATATGTGCTTGTATTATTAACAATATTTTGGAATAGGAACATAATTGATAAAATAGTTAGGATAGACTTAAGAATATTGTTTTTGTTGTGTATTTTGCTTGTGTATATTTAATAGTTTAAATAACTTCTTTTGTGTTTGTGTTTAACCAATTTGTATAAGGCTAAACATAGACAGTTACACAAGCTCGATATTTTGTTAAATGTGTTTTGACTTAACACAATGGAACAGACTTTTGCCCAGTTTCATTCACTTTTGAAGGACGAATTGTGTTATGAGGTATCCATTCGTTCCGAAACTCCAGCACCTACAGTGCTAGGTTTAAAGAAACAGTTAAAACAATTAATTCAGGAAATTCCTTCTGAATCAATTTTAGAGACAGATTTCTCTTCTGAAAGTGAGTTAGGGGTTATTACTAAAAAACTTCAAGACTTAGAAGATTTATTAAAAAAGTGTTCTGACACTAAAGATAGACATGCCCTCTGTAGGTCTAAAGCTTTAGCTTCACATTTGTACTTTAGAATTTTGAGAATACAGTGTTCTGAACTCAGCTTAATAAGTAGGAAGAGTGAATTACATACAAAGTTGCAGAGTTTGATTTCCAGATTAGATGCTGACAATGAGTCGTCTCACGACGAATCACTGGATTCCGAGAGTACCGCCGTTGACTGCACTGGTGATAAAAATGTTGCCAAGTGGAAGTTAAATTTCAACGGACAGGGTGATCCGCGCAGTTTCATCGAACGCGTTGAGGAATATAAAAGATCTTATGGCGTTTCAGATGGAAAATTATTTGTTTCTGCATTTCATCTTTTTACAGGCCGAGCATTGTTATGGTACAGAGGCAACAAATGTCAAGTTTCGTCTTGGTCAGAATTGAGAACTTTATTTTTAGAGGAATTTGATGCAGTAGATTATGACTACAGGTTGCTAGGTGAAATTCGAGCAAGAACACAAGGCTCTGAAGAACCTGTGTCTATCTATTTCGCTGTAATGTTTGGCATGTTTTCAAGGTTGTCAACACCACTTTCCGAAGAACAAAAGTTACAAATTTTATTACATAATATTCGCCCTTTTTACTCAGAACAATTAGCTCTTGTTGACATTAAGTCTGTCGCAATGTTGAAGGAAAAGTGTCGCAAACTAGAGGCTGCGAGGCAGCGTTCCGCCTTATTTTCTGAGCCTACTAACAGTAAGGCAACTTTAAGTTCAGAGTTTGCTTACAAACAAGTGACAAAACAGATAAACACACTTTCAGTCACACCTGCACCTAAGGTTGATACAAGTAAAGGCACTAATTTTACGAAAACAAATAAACAACTATGTTACAAGTGCGGCAAGGGTAACCATTCCTTTAAATTTTGCAGGACAGTTCCGAAATTTATTAGATGTTTTTCGTGTGGACGTCAGAACTTTACAGTAAAGACATGTCCAAGTTGTAGTAAAAAGGCGACTAGTAAACCCGCTCCGGACAAAAATTCAAAAAACTAATTAGTAAGAACTGTGCAGAGACACAAGTAAAGAACTTGGTCATTAACAACAAAACATCCCTTTTACCTGACACAGTTCTGTATTCAGTGGATAAACGAGACTTTAGGCCACATTTAAAGGTTTTTGTTGACGGTTTTGAGATTACAGGTTTACTAGATTCCGGTGCTTGCGCGTCAATTTTGGGTAACCAGGCGCACAAGGTTTTTTTGAGATTCGGTTATAAATTGCATAGCAGTGTTGATACCACATTTTCAGTGGCAAATGGAGACAAACTTGATTGCATGGGTTATATGTTTATTCCGATTACTTATAATTCCGTAACTCACATAATAAAATTTTTTGTAGTACCCTCTATAATAGCGGATGTTATTTTTGGCTGTGACTTTTGGAAAACATTTCAGTTAGCCCCTGGCATTTTTGATAATTTAGAATTAATTAAGGCACCTTCTCAATTTTACAATATTTGTGCGATTGATAATAAACAAATTCATACCATCACTTCTTTTGAAAACTTATCATCTCAACAGAAAGAATTAGCCCAGTCTGTAGTAAATAAATTTTTAGATATTTCTTCAGAGAAAATTGGATTGGGTAGAACAAAATTAATTGAACATGTTATTGACACCGGTGATGCCTTGCCAATAAAAATAAAACAATATCCACTTTCTCCCGAAAAGAAGGAAGCTTTAAGTAAAGAGTTAGATAGGATGCTGGAAATGGACGTAGTTACTCCGAGTGAAAGCCCTTGGAATAACCCAGCAATTTTAGTGAAAAAGGCAAATGGAGACTGGAGATTTTGCCTAGATTGCAGGAAATTAAATTCAGTGACAAAGGGGGATTCATACTCAATACCGTACATTCCACAAATTCTAGATAGCTTGAAAGAGGCAAGGTTTTTATCATCGATTGATTTAAGTTCAAGTTTCTGGCAAATTCCGTTAGCTAACGACTCTCAGGAAAAAACCAGTTTTACAGTTCCTGGTAGAGGGTTATTCAAATTTAAAGTCATGCCGTTTGGCCTATGCGGTGCACCAGCACGACAGCAGAGGTTAATGGACCAGTTATTTAATCAAAATTTTTGTAGTGATATTGAAAATGGAATAGTATTTTGTTATATAGATGATATTGTTATTTGTTCTGCTGATTTTGAAACCCATTTAATTTTATTAAACAGAGTTCTGGATAAACTAAAAATGGCTCAACTATCCATAAATTTTGATAAATGTAATTTTTTTAGGAACTCTTTGAAATATTTAGGGTATATAGTAGATGAATTTGGTTTACGCACAGATCCTGGAAAAGTTGCCGCAGTTTTGAACTTTCCGACCCCAAAAACTGCACAGGAGGTAAAGATTTTCCTAGGCACTTGTTCTTGGTACAGGCGCTTTATTAGGAATTTTTCAACCATCGCTGCACCACTCAATAGACTAACGAGTAAAGGAAAGAACGCACCTAAATTTGAGTGGAGCGAACAGGCAGAGGTAGCATTTAATACATTGAAGAATGCGTTGGTAACCGCACCTGTTCTTGCGGTACCGAATTTTGAAAAACCATTCAAAATACATTGTGATGCTTCTGCATATGGTGTTGGCGGTATGCTAACGCAAGAAACCGATGGTTGCGATCATCCCATTGCGTATGTCAGTAGGAGCCTAAATAAAAACGAAAGGAATTACAGCGCGACAGAACGCGAGGCTCTAGCTGTGATTTTTGCAGTGGAGAAATTTCAGGCTTATTTTGGTTCCAAGCCAGTCACAATTATCACAGACCATGCATCCCTAAAGTGGTTCTTAAATTTAGAAAATCCCTCAGGACGACTCGCCAGATGGGGTTGTAGATTATCACAGTATAATTTTGTTATCGAACATAGGAAGGGTTGTGATAATGTAGTTCCGGATACCTTGTCGAGACTCATACACGTAGATGTAGTTGGTGATCGTAATGATAACTCTAGTCAACAAGTTTTGGTAGATGACTGGTATGACAAAACATTTAATGGCTGTAAAATCAATCCAGCAAATTTTCCGAATTTTAGTATTTTGAACGATAAACTATATCGTTACAGTAAATGTAAATACCAGCTTCTCAGTGAGTTCGACTGGAAAGAGGTAGTCCACAAGAACGACATCCTTAGAATTATGCAACAAAACCATGCAGATGCAACTGCAGGTCATTTTGGTGTGTTCAAAACTCATCGCAGATTATCCCTCAGATATTTTTGGCGTGGTATGTATAAGGACGTGGTTGAGTACGTTAAGAATTGTGATACTTGCTCTGCGTATAAACACACGACATCAGCCACTCCAGGTCTGCTAGGGAAGCCTAAAGTCTGCGAGAGACCTTTTCAGGTCATTTCGGCTGATTTAGTCGGACCTTTGCCTAGGTCTAAATCAGGATTTACATTTCTTTTTGTGGTGACGTGTTGTTTTTCGAAATATACAATGTTGTTTCCGTTACGGCGTGCCACAGGTGCCGCTGTTGTTAAAGCGCTAGAGAATTTTGTATTTTTGAACCATAGTGTTCCAGAGACTGTGATTGTGGACAATGGGTCCCAATTTACAGGATCTGAATTCCGTAATCTCATTAAGCGTTATAATATTCCGAAATTACACTACACACCACTGTACACTCCGCAAGTTAACCTTGTTGAGAGGTACAATAAGGTTGTTATGACTGCTGTAGCCGCTTTTGTGAAAGATAACCACAGGTCCTGGGACGAAAACCTGTACAAGGTCCAGTTCGCCATAAACAGTGCGGTTAATGAATCCACTGGATTCTCCCCGTTCTTCCTTGTCCACGCTAGAGAACCGGTTTTAAATGGTTCCTTCTATAAGGACACGGATAAGGAGTACGAGGCCGGAATTCCAAGGGAGGAATACGCAGGAAAGGTTGGAACTTTGGAGGACATATTTGGTCAGGTTAGGAGAAATTTGTTTCAGGCTCATGCAGAGTATGCAACGCATTACAACTTGAGGCGTAGGTCTGCAAGCTATTCTGTTGGGGATATAGTGTGGAAGAAGACCTATCCACAAAGCGACGCTACAAATTTTTTCGCAGCTAAGCTGGCACCTAAGTATGAAAAGTGCAGGGTTGTCAAGGTTTTGTCACCTTTGGTTTACGAACTAGTTAGAGTAGCTGACAACCACCCAATAGGCACTTGGCATATTAAGGATATTAAGAAGTAGATATTTGCCATTACTTAGTTAGGTCTAAACTGTTTGAATATTTAAGTTATCAATATTCAATTAGGAATTTGAATGAGTGTAGTGATGTTCTGAGATAACAGTTACATTACCATGGTTCAGTTGAGGAGGAATGTAGTGGATGTATGTAGGGATGAATATGTGATGATTGGAATGTTTGTGGTAGACCAACCGGTTGAGAAAGTAAAAATGCAAATATCGTACTTTGGGGATAACGAAAGGGGGGGGTTTTGTGTTTTGTTTTCGTTTTCCTTCTAGATAATGGATCATTTCTGTTATTTTTTCCGATTCTGTTCCGAGATCTATTTTCTAGGAGAGTTATTTCGTTTTTTTTTCTCATATTCCGATTTTGATTCGGTTTTATTTTTCCGAATGGGATAGAGAACGGTTGCCATATCAGATGGACCCGTTCACAACCAGATTTTCCGTATTTGTTGAGTAACAAATATTACGATGGTAGTTTAAAAGAGTGAACCACCGTAGGCCTAGACGCATTCTATCAGTCAGCTGAAGAATGATGCCAAGATGTTTCCACTCAAGTGTCTTAGACACCATGAAGTTTTTTTTGTATATATTCTTTTTAGAAGTTAGGGTTGTGTAGTTAAGTATAATGTATAAAACCTTACACTGTTTTCAGTATATTTATTTTGTTAGACAATTTTCCTTGTTAGTAGTAGATGTGCGTTCACGCGTAACTTCTGTGTTTTTTTTGTTTGTTTGTTTCAGGCAAATTGTTAGTAGTTGTTGGATGACGCTGAGGGCAGCGTGGTTCAACCTGTTGAACCTTTTCGTAGGAGGGGAAGTATTGTGACGTTGTAAATTTTGAACTACTAATTAGCGTTTCGCTTTTAATTAAAATCTATTTTGTTCAAAGTATGTTGGTGCCACCTAGCATCAAGGTGCAGAACTACGCGTGGGTCGATGTTCAGAGTTCATTCGAGCCACAATAGATGGCGTTTGCTTCGTTGTCAATTGTCGTAAAAATAAAACAAAATAATTAAATAAAACCATAATATCATTTGTTTATTGTTAAGTCATTAACAAAACGGTTCTTATAATATATCCTTAGGTTCCGCAAATATTCAAAAATGAATTGGCTTTATGATCAAACTAACTGAGAGCGGCCACACTCGGGTTGCGTCTGGCAACACCGATTGCTGAGATTTAGAATTTTCCTGGAGTCAACATGTGAAGACGAATTTTTTTCGTTCCAGGAAAATCTCACTTCTTTTCGCCCATGGCTTCGCCTGGAAAAATACAATAGTCATAAATTTTAGTCATCCTAACGTATTTTCAATGTTTCATCAGTTATGGTGAGTGAAAAATCAAGTAATGTGGATTCGACAAAATGGCGGTTTGGTTAGAGAAAATCCTAATCTCATGATTTCTTTCAGTTCCAGTTATTTTAACTTCCCAAATAAATGAGGATAATGGGTTGTGGGTGGACTTCTGAAAACCATTGGTGGCCAGGAGTTCAATAGGTGAGTTGTGTTTGATCGGGAAAATTCCACGTGTCGAAATTTTCACACAGCACAAATTATAATCTTGTTTTTCTTTGTTACAGGGTTTACGTTTACGTTTACGTTTACGTTTACGTTTTACGTTTAGCTTCAGTTTTCCGTTTTAGTTTTCCGTTTGCGTTTTCGGTTTTCGTATTTATTTCTTTTGCACATTCACGTTGACAACTTAATTGCTATGGATAAGACTTGGTGAAAATCTTTGTAATGAAACATTTCGGTTGTGAAGAATCAAATAAATTGAGTTTTGGATCTTGGCCGATGCCGTCCAGCTACCTTGCAGTCTTCGCACCTACAAGTAAGCAAATGTTTGTATCCTGCAACAGTTTAGTGAACCTTCTTAGTGTATGTGTACAGTAAGAACCCTGTCTTTACTACTGAGCTTTTATTTTGAAACAATTTTATGAATTTTACTGTGTCATTGTCTATTCCATGCCAATGGCATCTTAAATTTAAAACATAGATTTTATGTACTATCTACCTAAGGCATTCTAATGTATCTAAATTAAGTCTTGGCCTTAAGCTAGAATAACTAAGTATTATTAACCATCATTCTGTATTAAGCGACCCCGGTAAAAGTTACATTAAAAACAATTTTGCCTAACATCTAGCAAATTTCATTTATAACACCTCATATGCATTACAAGGGAGTCGACGGCTAGCTTCTATTCTTTACTAGGTAGATAGATCAAGTAAAGTAAATTAAAATTATTTTTTTTTTCCTCTAATCTTTGTAAGGTGGTAGATTATTCCGTATCCGGGTATATTTCTATTCCGCACAATTTACCACCCTTACAATAGGTATATTTTACGAAAATCGAACCGCAGCTAGAACCTAGTTTAACAAAAAGTTAAAATAAAAAAGCATTGTTAGAGCTTTTAAATCCAAAGTTTAAAGTAAGTACATACGTGAAGCTTAAATCCGGCACCTGTACATTACCTTCCATTAGCGTAACAGGGATTAAGCGAACGGGTAACACCGACCGATAGTTCCCATTTGCTTGTATACCCAAACATTTTACGTGTAAAACTAAATGTTTAGTTACATTTTAGAACTATTTATAATTACTTTATTACCAGCTAATGCCCGCGACTTCGTCCACGTAGGTTTAGGTTTATAAACCCCGTGGGGACTCTTTGATTTTCCGGGATAAAAAGTAGCCTATGTCACTCTCTTTAACTAGGTATTTATTTCCATGCAAAAAATTACGCTGCTTGTCCATTGCTTCGATGCGGCGTGAAGGATAAAACCAACAAACTTACAAACAAACATTTATAATAATATGGTTACCTATTGAAGTAAATATGGGTAGTGATGGATAGTGGTGGGTAGTGATATGGATAGTGATTTATATATTTGACTAGATGATGCCCGCGACTTCACGTGGATTTAGGTTTAAAAAAATCCTGTAGGAACTTATCAATTTTCCGGGATAAAAAGTAGCCCATGTCCGTCCCCGGGATGCAAGCTATCTCTGTACCAAATTTCGTCAAAATCGGTTGAACGGTTGAGCCGTGAAAAGCTAGCAGACAGACAGACAGACACACTTTCGCATTTATAGTATTAGTATGGATATGGATGGTTAGTGAAATAAATATGGGTAGTGATGGGCAGTGATATGGATAGTGATTTATATTTGATTGTGCTTGTTGTTGTATTTCTGCTGACGTAAGGTTTCTCATTAGAAGTTTTGTCACGGTTTTATAAGAAACAATGTTTTTGGCCGGCGGTAATCACTTAACATTAAAAAAAATAGCGAGCTCGCTATTTTTTTATTTAACAAGATGATGGAGAAAAATGCTGTTTTTCCAATTTGTGTAAAATGTCTAATTCTTTTTCGCTGTTTGCATCCCTTCATTTTTAGCCATTATTGAAACGAATCGAAGGAATAGCGCATTTATTTACAACGGCTGGTATGATAGGTAGGTACCTATAATATTATGACGATTTTACATTTCTAATTAGATACTAAGATATCATTCGTAATGACTAATGACACTAAACCAACAAGAACTAGAATTCGAATCAGGAATTGACTCAATCACAATATTATCCACACAAAAAACCCACTGTCGACCAATAAGAAAACATTAAATTAATTTAATTTTAAATAAATCAGTCCTCATTTGAAATTAGAATTCCAAAAATAGTCGTTCGAATTTTAAAAGAGCCAATAAGTATGATGCATTTACAACTCGTTCTGTAACTGACAGCGTACCGGCCAATCAGATAGCGAGATTAAAGTGGCGCGTTCCTATTAGAATTTCAAAGGATTTATTTTGTTTGTTGTTGTCGTTTCGAATGAGAGGTTTATTTTTGTAAATGCAGCTTAAAGACTGCTGTAATTATCTTATACCTATTATTTATATGATCCTACCTATTTAAAACACTTGTATGTAATTTTAGATGATGCCCGCGACTTTGTCCGCTTGAATGTACATTTTTTTTTTCAAATCACGTTGGAACTCTTTGATTTTCCGGGATGAAAAGTAGCCTATGTCACTATGCCACCTATCGTGGATGCAAGCTATCCCTGTTGTCTGCCAAATGTTCTCAAAATCAACTAAGCAGCTATGAGTTGTGAAAAGATAAAAGACAGACAATTATAATATTTGTGGTAGGTATCGTACTACGTTCTTACCTAACTGTGAATGAAAGATATCTCAACACAGTTTAAACAGGCAGATGCAAAAGATGTGTCGTATCTGTTCTTCCAACATACTAGCTTACTCCCGCGATTTAGTCTGCGTGGACTACAAAAGTTTCAAAGCCCTATTTTACCCCCTTAGGGGTTGAATTTTCAACAATTTTTTTAGCGGATGTCTACGTCATAACAGCTATATCTGCATGTCAAATTTCAGCCCGATCCGTCCAGATAGTTCTGCAGTTAAGCTGTGCGTTGATAGATCAGTCAGTCAGTCAGTTAGCTTTTCCTTTTATATGTGTAGATAACAAATATTTGTAGTAATATTATGTGCCCCAAATCATTGCCTTTTGCCATTTGAGTTCTAGGTCTTATCTACTCTGGTGCTTTCTACGGATCTCCTCATTTCTGACTAGGATATTAAAGGAGTAGGAGATAAATACGTACGTCAAGGGTCTAGTTTAAATGTACGGAACCCTAAAAATAATAATAATTAACTCGAATGGCCACATATTTATTTTTAAAGGTCTTTCCGAACCCCACTTCACGCAACGATTTTTAAATCGCGCCCGTTGCGCCCCGCGCTCAAACTGAGCGGGCCTTTTACACACATCGATGATTACTGATTCGGGGGTCGTGTTTCCGAAAGAGCGTAAGTAGTAAGTATTTACCTATAGGAAGCTCAAAACAAGTAGTCCAATCTGAAGTTGCAACACGGCGGATTGTGCAATGTGCAAGTCATAGTCTTCTTCTTCTAAATATATAAAAGGATTGACTGACTCACTGATCTATCAACGCACAGCTCAAACTACTGGACGGATCGGGCTGAAATTTGGCATGCAGATAGCTATTATGACGTAGGCATCCGCTAAGAAAGGATTTTTGAAAATTCAACCCCTAAGGGAGTGAAATAGGGGTTTGAAATTTGTATAGTCCACGCGGACGAAGTCGCGAGCATAAGCTAGTTAATACATAAGCTCCCTTGAGATGTATTTTTAATTGACTTAAAAAAGAAGGTGGTTCCAGGGGGTACTTTCAGGGGGAGGGGATGCGTAAACGTATTTAAAAAGGATAACAAAAGGTAGTTGTGGGTCAATTATTACTTATCTCCGAGCACGAATTCAATACCTACGTCATGTAATATGAATGTATGTCTATTGATAAAAAAATTATACAATAACAGAGGCATCTAATTAATAATATATTGCTTATGGAATCAAGTAGGTGTATCAAACGCCGAGTTCAATGACCCAACGCGCCGAAACTCAAATGATATTAGGCGCTCTACCGTCATGGCCTTTCATAAGCTTAATTATAATTCAATATACTTAATAATGTGTGTAGTCAAGCCTTAAATCCCACTACCGAATATGGCCTGAAAGCAGATCCAGCGCTTGGACTGACAAGTGTACGCTGGGCGACACGCGAATAATAATTAGTGTGTAAGAAAATGTGTTTTATTCCATTTATTTTAAGAACTATACTTCTGAATATGGCATTGGAAATTAAGAGATATTTGAGGAAAAGGCGCGTCCATGGTGCGTCAATATAAAAAAAGTTTGGTTTTTAGGTAACGAATATTATTAAATACAAATATCACCCGAGCGAAACCGGGTGGATCACCTAGTTAGTCTAAATAAATAAAAGGAAAAGGTGACTGACTGACTGATCTATCAACGCACAGCTGAAACCACTGGACGGATTGAGCTGAAATTTGGCACTGCCGCATGCAGATAGCTATTATGACGTAGGCATCCGCTAAGAAGGGATTTTTGAAAATTCAACCTCTAAGGGAGTAAAATAGGGGATTGAAATTTTAGTAGTCCACGCAGACGAAGTCGCGAGCATAAGCTAGTTATTATTAAAATTAGAATACGATACAAGAAAATAAGAGCAAAGATAACAATCTTAGTGTGAGCTGGAACGTATCAAGTTTCGCGACGCTACATGACGCACGCGCAGCGAAGCTATCCCAACTAAACAATATGCTGCAATATTCTAATACACACCATACATTGACGTTTCCGCTATAAAATAAAAAGACCCTACCATTGTAGCTGTGTAGCATGATTCATATTTTTAACTGACTTTAAAAAAGGAGGATGTTCTCAATTCGTCGGATTATTTTTATTTTTTAGGGTTCCGTACCTCAAAAGGAAAAAAGGAACCCTTATAGGATCTTATACACAATTACAAAGTAAGTAATTAATCATAATATTATTATGTTAAATTTTGTAATGCTGTCAATTTTTGCTAAGGGCATAACGCGGTTGCCCAAGAGTGGCAGCATTACAAAATTTTACCAAATCGTTAACTGTCCTTCGAAAGTCTATTTATAGCCTTAACAATTGGGTATTTGACTCCAATTTTTTTATTACTTTTTATAAACTAGAATTAAAATAATGACGTAAAAAATAATGACGAAAAAACTAATTAAATCAATCAAATGACAAAAAAGTTAAAAGCATTTAAATATTTCTGATTAGACAGAGATAGCAATACAGCATTTTAACGTCGCACCTATTAATGCACATAGTAGCTTCGTGCGGTTTCATACAAATTTTCGTTTTGCGAGAAAGGGATAAAAGACCCTCCCACTCCAAAATTAAAATGCCTGTAACTTTGTAAATCTTTGTTAGATTTTAATATTTTTTCAGCGTACGTCATTATTTTTATGCTAGTCTATAATAAAGTATTAGTAGTAAGTATTTATCGAATTCAATAGTAGGAAAATACCCAATTAATTGACTTCTCGTCCGTTAAGAAGCCTGAGTATTCTAACCAAAATGCTTCTAAAATAATAGATATTTATTTACTTACTTGAAAATAATTGTATATTACTTAGACAAAAGTTTCGCGAATAAGGTCAAGGTTTTAAGACTCTAAAATAATAATTGTGTGAAAGTGGGAGAGAATATTCTGATGCCTACCCTAATAAAATTTTACAGCTCTGTAAGTACTCGTACCTACAGTACGCAGAAGAAAGTAATGTACATCGGCCATTAGAATGACATTTCGGCTCTCTCTCGGTTCTCTTTCACTCATACCTATATTATTCATCCAAGTATATGGTGCCTATATGACGTTTTGTCGGTCTCAACGACAAAGACAATGCTCTGCAAATTTGCTGTCTCCTTCTAAAGGTACGTTACTTTTTGCCACGTACTGTAGGTACACGGAAATTTTAAGTTTCGTACGAAATCTTATAACGTTTTAAGGTAAGGTGCATGGATCTTTTTCTGGTAAATGGCAAGGTAACAAGTCATAATTAAATAATAAAAATCACGGCTGCCTTGCCTAAAAACGAACTAAAAACTAAAAATTCACATTTTCAAAATGGCGCCATACATGCGCCATTTTAAATGTGTTTTTTTACATGTATAGCCGCTATGATGTGAAGAAATCGTGTATCAAGAATATGTGTGATGGTGGGTTAAAGAAACTATATTTGCATACATTTAAAAAAACAGTGAACCCTGAAAACATTACAGTCCTTTTTTAGACAGTCGTGTTTTACTATTTAAGTACAATTATTTAAGTACTTCGCAGTTGATGATAATATAATAATTAATCCTTCAACACAGCGAATGTAATTTAGCTGCTGCGAATTATGGACCAGTGTATTATAATTTCTTGGGCATTGAGCAAGCAATGGACCGTGAATAATCCCATAGTGTTGGGTCATAGATCATTCTCGCGCTGCGCGGGCGTTTTCCCGTCACTTTGACATTGACAGGTGTCACTAGGGATGCGCGCACGCACGTCGTTGCGTCGAGACACAACGATAGATCATGCGATAGTGGTGTACCCGTGTAGGTGGTCTCGTGTGACACGTTAGAACAAAAGCTCAGCTATCTAACCTATCAGGTTTTTATCGATAGCGATGTTAATTAAATTGAATGTAAAATGAACGTAACGGTAGATAGGTTCTTATAATGATGCGTCATTTTTTCTTAAGTTTGTGATGAAGATTTATTTTTACATAAAAAAGGCGGTTTCTATTTTTGTTCGGCTAAGGGCAAGATAGTTAATACGGTAGGTACCTAAGCATATAAAAGTACTAGCACAGTTTTACGAAACTATACCTACGTAAAACAGTGGTAGGTAGGTACTAGGTAAACACTATCAATGCAAAAGTCTGTTTGTCTGTTTGTTACCTTTTCACACTCATCAGATTAACTGATTTTGACGTTTGGTAAGTGAGTAGGTAGGTACAGGGACAGCTTGCATCCCGGGGATGAGCAAAGTCGTAAGCTTATTTTATCGCGAAAAAACAAAGACGTCCCCATATTTTTAAAAACCTAATTCCACACGGAAGAATTGAGAGCATCATTTATTGTAAAATTACGAATTAAAGTTGTTCCCATTGTGGTATAAACGCGAATCATTGGACAAAAAAATTGTTACAGAATGAGAGGCGCGATGAAAGTAACTTTCCACAAGGGAGGGAGAGGGTTTGCATAATATCCGATCCGATATATTATGTCTGAACTAAAAATCGATTACTTTCTTACATAAAATAAATTAAATCTTCATTGGTTAACTTTTTTATTTGTTTAAACAATAAAACAGAAATTCATTGGGTAATTAATTTAGAAACAGTAGAACACTACGCTAGGTAAGTCAGTTCGTGGTAACAAGGTCATATTATGGGCCGTGTCGTGTATATATGTAGCGTATACCTTATACGTATAAACTAAAGTATACCTACTTATACGATTCAGAGTTGATAAGTAGATACTAAAATCCTACTTCTATAATTTAAAAGTTATAACTTAATATATTTTAACAGCATGTAAATATTATAAACGGTACATCACAGCTGATGGAAATCGAAATCTTAGGTGAAACTTACCTATGAGGTATATTATTTGTGGAGAATGTAAAAGGCGAGTTCTTAGGTAAGTAGCCATCTATCTACTTACTCCATGCAACATTTAATACAATTTTAAATGTCCCGATATCGTTAAAGTTTTTTCGATCGTATTGGAATTTATTCCGATTGATATCGCATGGTTATCGCATCGGATGGTGTACCAGCGTTACGCAATACGTATTCCCCACCATTCAACATCAAAACCGACACAGACAAAAGCATACATTCCAGCAGACTCCAGAGGGGCCGTCTCCCTCGGGATTAGAATTACTATTACCTATCCACATTGGCATTATCTATAAACATTTTAACGTACACGCTTAACCCGCGGAGACCCGGGTTCGATTCCCCGGTGAAAAGCGGTTGGGGTGCGGTCGGAAGGGGGTTTTTGCAATTCTCTTAGGATCGCGTTTAGGGATTGGGTCTGTTATTGTGCAGTTGGTTATCGGTTTAAACTGTTCTGGTCTAAAGAAAGGTTTGAAAAACTAGTCTTTACGTAAGTACCTATCGGAAAATAAGATTGATTTGAAATTACATAATGTACTTTTAGATTTTACGGAAAATTAAGGCGATGTTTCCATTGTTTGCTACCTATAACTATGAAAATCAAGTTAGAATAAAATTTAACCTAAGTGTTTCTTGAACAAAATTACTTTATGTTATAATCAGCTACTTTTAATGGTAATTTTGACTGTTGTTGTTAGATAGGTAGGTACTTATACAATTACTACCAATTAACAGTTAAGCTTATCTAATAGCCCTTCATTTTGATAAAAATTTCAAGTGAAAAGAGTATTTTTAGCATCATTTGATCAAAAGTACAAGTGTGTAGTTTTGTCTACCTGTAGAGACTAGTTTGTACCTACTAATAAAATTTAATTAGGTATCTCCTTTAGGTAGAACTCTATCCTTTAAAGGATTCATTGACAGGGAAATAAATATAAAGGAACAACGATAAGTAATTAGTAAACAAATTAAACAGGTACAGGTAGGTAATGTTGTATGACATATAAACGTAAATTGATTGTTTTGTGGTAAACATTCATTTGCGCTTCAAATAGATTTTCATTATGTTGCGTTGGTAAATTGATTGAATGGGAGATTTAATAAAAGCATATCCTGAATAAAAGCTGTGTTTTATCTGATTTAATTAAGCACTAGATGATGTCCGTGACTTTATCCACGTTCATTAAAATTATTTATGTCATTCTTCAGTTCATGGGAATTATTTGATTTTCCGCAATGTCTACCTAGTCCGTCCCCGGGATGCAAGCTATCTCTGTAGGTAGGTACCAAATTTCGTCAAAATCGGTTAAGCGGATTGACCATAAAAAAGTGACACAGAGACAGATTCTTTTTTCACATTTTAAAATTAGTAGGTATGGGTTATTTTGTAGTAGGTTTTAATTACATTTATTTAGCAGGTAGGTAGGTGGTAGCTATTTTTTTTTAGGCATTTGGTAACATCATATTAATTTTGTAGATTGATACTTATTATGAAAATGCAACGGTTTTATAAACTACCATTAATAACGCAGTACGGTACGGCACGCACACAGGAGCACTGTTCGAAAAACCTGGCCAAAATTTGTTCCAAGAAAAAAAACCTCCGAAGATGATCACATCTCGAAAATGGAACACCTTGATTATGATGTAACTCGAGTGATCCAGTTACAAGAGTGCGTATAAACGAAAATGAAACTCCGTAGGGCTACATAACACCCAAATACGTGACGCGAGGGCTCCAAAATGCGCCGCAAAAGTGTTTTAGCGGTCTAGTCTAGCCTTTGATGTTCATCTCCGAGATGCAAGCCATTTTGGTCAAAATCGGTTAAGGTCGTGAAAAGGCGATAAACAGACAAACATACTTTCGCATATTTCATATAACTATTAATCCTAGTGCCAGCGGTTTTTATTTTTATTTATAGACATTTATTTTGAGATAGGTAATAGTACGCAAGAGGTCGAGAAGGCAATCAGGGTATGAGGCGGGGGGACGCCCCGCACACCCACGCGTCATCCGCGCTCGCCCGCATAGGGTTAGCGTGGGGGCTGTGCGCGCGTGCGGGGCGTTCTATCTCCGATTGTCATCTCGACCTGTCTAGGTAGGTACTTACACACACTGTTCGAAAAACCTAGCCAAAATTTGTAAGTACCTACCAAGGAAAAAATCATAAACATCCGAAGATGCTCACGTCTCGAAAAGGGAACATCTTAATTACGATGTAACTCGAGTGATCCAGTTACAACGGTGCGTGTAAACGAAAACGAAACTCCGTAGGGCTACATAATACCAAATACGTGACACGAAGCCTCCAAAATGCGCCGCAGTAGCGTTTTGGCGGTGTCCGGTTACGCGGACCACTGCTCGATCGAGCAAGACACAAATTAAAATACCTACTAAAATTATGTTTCAATTTTAAAATTTTGTCCACTGATGTAATCATCTGACACAGTCCACTACTTATGTGTAATGAAATATTTCGGTAGGCAGTAGCGTGCACAGAGTTCGAAGCCAGGTTAAGCATTAGTAAGATAGGCCTTAGATACACCTTATATAGACCTACTGAATGGCAGGTCATAAAGAAAAAAGGGCACTGGTCATTTCAACTAGGGTAAGCAGTACTTTTATGCCTCTATGAAATGCACGCCACTGTCGGTAGGTACCTACATTTTTGTAATAAGGCCGGCACCACACGTTGGTGCCAACGCTCGTACCAACGTTGGTCGGTTATTTTCGTGAGGCATCCACATGTTGGCTATTATTACCTTTCTGCCCCGTCAGAGCCAACGTGAAGATGTCCGATAGGTACAGAAATCGAAATTGCTCTAAGCGCTTTTACAGTAATAAGTGCATGTAATTGGTGCCCGTAAAAAGGGTTTTCCTAGTACGGATGCCAAAGCACTCGGGATTCGGGTTTTACTGTTTAAACTAAGTTTTAACTTTAACAGCTGTAGGTAGTTTCTAGGTAGGTAGGTATGGTGGAATAGGTAGGTACCTAATTTTTTGTTCCCTAGCTTAATATCAACTTAGCCTGTAGGTGCCTACTTATTTATAATTGCATTTGTCTGCTCTGACAAAAAATTCTGTTCACGCCACAGATTTCCACTAATTATAAGAGCAGGTGTCAATCAAACGAGAGGATTATAACATAACAAAGACACAGATAGCATCGTGTGTGAACTTCGTGTGTAATTTATACAATCCCAAGCACTCGATTATTCTCACAACTGAAAATTCCACCATTTCCATACATATCTGGACTTAACCATCAATTCCTATGCCGTCATAAGCAGTTGATAGCGGAAAAGGACAGATGTATGCATTCGGCGCGCGAGTAAACGGGATAAAGAATGTTTGTGCAGTCAGGCGTAAACGCGGAATTATAGATAGGCTGTGGCAACTGGCAGCTGAAAGAAAAGTGACGTAAGTCGAAAAAACAACCCAAAAGTGTTGTAACTGTCACCTTTCATTTATTTGCGGTTATTTTAAACTATTGATTGGTCATTATTATAACTAAAAACCGGTTAAGTGCGAATCAGACTCGTACTCGAAGGGTTCCGTACCATCGTACAAGATAATTATCTACCTAATTTAGAACGCTGCAAGTAATGTACAGATTTAGTAATTTTTTTGTGACCAAATTTTAACCATTTTTATCCATATCCTGGCGTGTAGTAGGTACCTAGGTATGTTAGCCATCAACAGATTCACTTTCAAAATATTTTTGTATGTTTTGCATTAATGTCGTTGTTAAGTCTACGTTTCTTGCTACTACTACCTGCCAATATTTTTTCTGTTATTTGTCAACTGGATAGGTAGGTAGGTACTTACCTACTATAAGGGTAAAACTTAAATTAAGCTTGTTATTTTTGAATTTGATAACTTTAATTGTTAAGTAGTTATGTGTGTGTGTGTGTGTATGCGTGTGTGTAAATGGGAGTGTGTGATTGCATGCATATTTAGATGTTAGCTATTTTTTTTTTGATGAATAGAATAGAATATGTTTTTATTCATGTAAACTTTTTACAAGTGCTTATGAATAGTCAGGTAGTTTTAATTTAATTTATCACTGGTTCGGAATGCCGTTACTACCGAGAAGAACCAGCAAGAAACTCGGCGGTTGCTCTTTTTAATTTTTCAACTTACAATGTTATTATACCGTTATTGGTAGATGGTTTCTGATTTCCTTTTTAAATTTATTGTTAGATAGGTAAAATAAGTCAAACTCAGCGTACCTACCTACTGTTTATTATAAGTAGGCACGTACGTACCAAGCGTGGAATTATAATTTCGATCGTGTAACAAAGCTAAATAAAACAAAAAAATGAAAGGTCGCGTCGGAGGACCAACAAATCTGTCACTTACGCCATTCCGCCGCGACGTCATAATCGATTGTTCCACGTATTTTTGTCTCGCAACGCGGTAAGAAACATCACGCCCATTCGACCGTTATGACTAGACTACGCAACTCGCAATAAATACCTATCCCTTTCTAACACACGTGACAGTTGCATCTTTCATCGCCAATGCCCATTGGGCCGTGCGTGCGACAGTCATAAAAATAGCCCCTTCACGAATCTACAAGGTAAGAGGGATGAACGAGGCATTCCAATTTTCCCTCTTGTTATGGCTATATAGGTATTTTTGTTGAGGTATTTCTGTGTGATTTAAAGATTATGTATCTTTAGATAGTAGATAAAGACATTTAAATGAGATTATTTAAGTAAGTAGGTATGTACCTACCTATAGGGTAAAGCTATGATCATCGAATAAAAAGTTGCCATTCCAGTCTTAAAAATAGAATCCAACTGATTAACTAAAGAAGAATTATCTGTACTAATAAGATTATAAAGAGGTAAAGCTTGCATGTTTGAATGTAGGAGGTACCTCCTACATTCACTGCCTATAGCAAAACCTTTTCTACATTATACCTAAATTCTCTTCTATGGTACCTACCTAAGTAACCGAAGAAGACACGAGTTCAATGCGTAGACTTCCACAAGCTTTTCGAGCAGCACTTAAATTCCTAAAAGCTAGCAAAAAACCTCTTTTTCCAACCGTCTTGCACTACTTATAATAATTGGCATCCTCAATTTTAAGATACTCCCAATCATAACTAACAATAGGTACCTTCCAAAAATCCGCGGCTTTGTCACGAAATGTTTACACTCGTTCACAATAGACTGAGTTTTGACATGATTAACAGAAAAATTGGTGCTATCAATTGAAAAAACTCTTTTGAATTTTTTTTTGCTGACGGCAGATGTCGCTCGCAAACGTCGGGCTCGATTACCGATCGTGTCACGCAAAAATGGCTTTATTTTGAGATATGATAGTTTACATTGGGACTGTGGTTTGACATTCACGAATGTGTGGGTGCAACTTTACTAAAATAGATTTCTGTTTTCGCTTTGGTTATGTTACGTTTTTTTGGGTGATAAGTGTATGGTAATTATACTATAGTAAGTATAAGAAGGTTCAGTTATTGAATGAATAATATAATAACTCTAAAATGAGTAGGTAAGTAAGTAGGTATAGTTCGCGTAAATAGGTATACAGGTCGAGATGGCAATCGGGGAGGGAACGCCTCGCACACCCGCGCAGCCCCAGCGCTAACCCGGTGCGGGTGAGCGCGGGTGACGTGCGGGTGTGCGGGGCGTCCCCTACCTCGTACCCCGATTGCCATCTCGACCTGTCGCGGACTATAAGTAGGTACACCTACCTATTTCATTCACACATGTAACATTTTGAAAAGCAGACTACCTATCTTTTCAAAACAGCTGATTCAAAATAAAAAGTTAAAAAAGGTAGGTATGTAGGTAAAATTGAAATAAATCATCGATCGCATATTTGTTAAGAAAAGTTTGGGTTAATAAAATTTCAAGAATTTATGATCTCTCAGTCAATAATAGTGACCGATTTGTATCGACAATGCCGATACAAAGAGACCCGAACGCGAGGTTTTATAAACTGTCATCAATGGCTCGCAGAATGGACTTTAAGTATGATATGGTCCAAGATCCCAGTGTCGCCAGACGTTACTTATTTTCTGAGAAACGAAATGTGTGTGATAGAATTTTTCTTTATTTATTCCGATACAAGATAGCCCTTGACTGCATTCTCATCTGGTGATAAGTGATGATGCAGTCTAAGATGGAAGCGGGCTAACTTGGAAGGAGTATGGCAGTTTTTATTAAACCCATACACCTTTGGTTTGTACACGGCATCGTACCGGAACGCTAAATTGCCTGGCGGCACGGCTCTGCCGGTAGGGTGGCTACTAGCCACGGCCAAAGCCTTGAACCAGAGCAGATCAGAAATTACAAAATTCCAAACCCCTGCCGGGAATTGAACCCGGGACCTCCCACTAATAAGACCACAGTGCTTACCACTGGGTCAGGGAGGTTGAATAGTGTCAGTGTGCACTTTTTACGTATCGACATAAGTACTTACCTACGCATATTTGCTGGCTTGTGCCGAGCGCCAATTTAGAGATAGGTATCAATTCCTAAATATACGTAAAAATATTACTCACTTTTTAGAAGCCTGAGTGAGGATTTTTATGTAGGTATATTTCCTCAGTATCATAATATAAAAATTAGGACTCTGATTATAACTAAGACTACTTAGTTAAATGTTGTTTTTTTGCGAGCTTGAAAACGTCTGGCAGAAATCATCGCCTGTTTAGCCTCATAAAGTATGGTAGGGTTTACACTACTGTATCCCACACATTTGGTTTCTCAGAAAATAAGTAGCCTCTGGCGACACTGGGTTCTTGGACCCATACAAAGAGACTCGAACGCGAGATTTTATAAACTGTCATCAATGGCTCGCAGAATGGACTTTATAGCTTGAATGCTTCTTGAAAAGGGACCTCTGGACAATAGGAGCGTTGAGCTCTGGGCATATGGTCCAAGAGTGTATAAATTTCAAAAATTGTATTAAGACTGTTGTACCTCGAGTGGCCAGCTTATTGTATAGCTGCAACTGTCTGGGTCGAATAGAATATTTTGTTTGAATATATTTTGACATGGGCAATGTGTGTCTCTTGAAATCTATTAATAATTTTAATTATGTTTGACATTTGCTTATTCCACTTTGAATTTACGAAATAAATTATTTTATCCTATTATTCTTATTTATCGTCTGCAATCTGAACATTAAGGTACGGACAGACGTGCTCAAAAAAAGCGTGCTTTTATGCTAGCTTAATGTTAGCATGCTCATGCAACTGTTCACATTTGCCAGCAATAAGCATGCTTAAATAAACTGTAGAGTTATATGTTGTATGTTGTACTGAGTACATGCTAATAAGCAAACCCTGTTCAGACGCGCTCGGAGCACGCCCAAGGCTACCCGCGCCTCAGGTAGCATGCTCGAAAATCAAACGTCGGTTGATTTTTGAGCATGCTCGAAATAAGCATGCTCATTACATGACACACGTGCTACTAATGAGCACTTGCTCAATAAAAGCATGCTTTCGTGCTAGTAATGAGCACGTCTGTCCGTACCTTTATTCAATACCTATATTCTCCTTGTCTGTCAATTGTTTGTGACTTGCTATAAGTACCTACTTATCTAGGTACCTAAAGATCTTTTAGCGTAGTCTATCATAAATATTTAGACTAGTTATTACCTGACACATAAAACTGTATTAATAATTAATATGCTTCCTATACAAACACCAATTCACGAAAAATATATTAGATTCGTTTACAAAATTGAGTAGGTAGGTAGGTACCTACTGACGCTAGAAATACCTATTTGCAAAGCTACTCACTCTTGATATATTTATAAAGGAACACATGCTATAAATATTTTCAAATATAGGTACCTACTCACTATAGAAATATTTTCAAAGGTACTTTACGCTTGAAATATTTGCAAAAGTACCTACTCACGCTAGGAATATTTGCTAAGGTTCCTCTATACCTACTCACGATGCTAGGAATGTTATTTGCAAAGGTAGGTAGTAAGTACCTACCTACTCACGTTAGAAATATTTGCAAAGGTACTCACGCTAGGAATATTATCGTTATTGCACACGTTTTCACTGAGCAGGCGATCCCGAATCTCCCAGGCGAAGATTGACGGGCACTCCCGCTTGTAGTCGGCTATCTTCTGCACCACCGGGGTCGTCGCGACCCGCGGCTTCGACCCGCCGATCGCGCGGGGCTTTATTGACCCCGTCTCGTAGTACCTGCCAACAAAAACCAAAATTGCAGACAGGTGTTAAAGTAAACTATGTGCATACCTTTAAGGCAGATCTACACTTGCGCACGCGCACGAATTATGCACACAACGTGCATCATAAGAACATAATGCGGACGTGACCACGAGTGGTTTGCGAGCGGTTCACGTGCTTGTTGTAGGCATTTAAGTCATGGTGTGCACATGTTCGTGAGTTTTCGGGAGTGAATACAACATGATTACAGTAGGTACGCGGCTGAAAGTAATGTACATCGGCCTTTAGAATGACATTTCGGCTTTGTAGAGCGTTGTCTCTGTCACTCATATCTACCTATAATATGACGTTTTCTCGGTCTCAACGACAGGGACAACGCTCTACAAATCTGCTATCTCCTTCTAAAGGTCGATGTACATCACTTTCGGCCGCGTACTGTACTTATACCTGTACCTGTGGTGTACACACGAGTAGATATATAGACCAGAGGGGAAGCTTCATACTAGCGGCTGGCTGTAGGTTCACTCACTCTAGCGCAGCTCACGCACACCACGACGTGTCACGGACGCTCCGTTTGCCGCCAAACTGGGCGCACGGAGCGTCCGTGGCACGTCGTGGTGTGCGTGAGCTAGTGTGAAGCTTCCCCTCTGGTCTATAATATCTACTCGTGTGCCTACTGCCTACACTTTCGCGATATGCACGTGCGCAGTCACATTGACGTGTGTATAGGTAAGTATATTCGATTACGTGTTTTGTGCACGATTCGTTCGGGTACGCAAGCAACACCTTTGGATCTAATTTGTCGCAAAATCTACACTATATTATATAGTAGACACATTTTTAGAAATCAATATTAAAAACCGGCCAGGTGCGAGTCAGGCTCGCGCAATGAGGGTTCCGTACTACAGTCGTATTTTTTCGACATTTTGCACGATAATTCAAAAACTATGACGCATAAAAATAAATAAAAACCTGTTTTATAATGTAAAGGTGAAGACCTTTCATATGATACCCCACTTGATATAGTCACTCACTTCGAAAGTTGAAAATACTAGTTATTAGTTCATGACCACAATTTTTTTTTTGTGTGATCTAACCCTAAATTCACGGTTTTCAGATTTTTCCCAAATGTCAGCTATAAGATCTACCTGCCAAATTTCATGATTCTAGGTCAACGGGAAGTACCCTGTAGGTTTCTTGACAGACAGACAGACAGACAACAAAGTGATCCTATAAGGGTTCCGTTTTTCTATTTGACGTACGGAACCCTAAAAATAAACCTTAACACCTAAAGAATTGAAAATTTTCCTTTGTATTGCTATACTCTACCTACTAGTTATAAGTAAGAGTTAGAATTCGAAATAACGATTTTAGCATTCACATTTAGTTCTATAGAAATTACAACCCTAGTTTTTCCATCCCCTTAGAAGTTTAGAATGTACTGAGTTGGTACTTAATATTTTCAAATCTCTTAGTATAAATACTACCTACGTATGTTGCATTTACTATAGAAAACACCCGACCTACTTGAACAGCATTAGCTCACAATTACGAATATAATCCAAAACTATCCCCTTATTTCGAGTACCTATACAAATATATTTAACCAACATAATTAATACTTCTATAAAATAAAAGGCAAACCAAAATAATCTTTATTAACATTAGAATAAGGCGGTAGAAAATTTTGTCAGAGGCATTTGTAAAGCTGTCAGGATAGAGGATGTACTCCAAGTGACGGTATTGTTGCTATCGACATGTGTCGATATTTGCAGAATGTCGATGGGGAAGATACGATTGTCGAATTGGGTGCGTCGATATTTAAGAAATATTGGCGTTTTATTGTCAGGGGGTTTAAGGATTTATTAATTCTTGACGCTTTCATAAAGAAATTGCGTTTTCTTGGATTGGTAGCCTCAATGTGGCTAGTTCCGTAGTACACAACCTCTAAACTAAACTAAAATGGCACGTCTAAATCTATTGCTATCCATTTCATAATGTTACCTACTTGCGGAAAAGAATAGCACTAAAAGACCTGTTAATTTAGTTTAGTTTAGATATTGTGTACAAGAGAATCGGCCTCAGTGTTCACGACGGGTACCTATCTAAAGTCACGAGGTTTAGCAGTTCTAAATTAAATTATGTTTGCCTGTCCTTCTTATAGTAGGTACCACTGGTAAGAAATGATGCGAATGGTCGAAAATTTAGTTGCCCTCAGAATCAGTGCCACTGTCCTCAAGAGCTCTATAAACTTAGTTAAAAATAAATCAAAACTAATATAAGCACCCATTACGCATCTGTATTCTGTGACGGGTGACCCCAGGGCCCTACGCGAAAACGATTACGCTCAGCCCGCGGCGCCTCTCGTCTGTAATAACCGTTTAATGGCACTCCACAATAAAGTAAACATCATTGTATCGACAGATGACATGTATTTGATAGTATCTAACTGTTTATTTGGGAATTGGGGGTTGATATTGTTTGTTTAAGAATTCCTTACGAATGCGTTTGGTGACACCAAACGTAAGGAATGGAATGTAACGGCTTTTACTTTTGGTAAAGATGGCTAGCAAAAAATTGCCCCGATTACGGTTTTTTTAAATCTATATGTAGTTTATATTCTTATATTATATTTATAAAAGGAAAAGCTGACTGACTGACTGACTGATCTATCAACGCACAGCTCAAACCACTTGACGGACGGAGCTGAAATTCATGATATCCACTATGAAAGAATTCTAGAAAATTAGTGAGAGTTCGATATAGGTAACAGCTTCAAAAATGACGGACTTTCATACAAACTTTCAGCCCCTATTTAACCGCCTTATAGGAGTGGAATTTCCAAGAACCTTTTCTTATTGAATCACAAGGTTGTAAAAGAAACCTAGAGTCAAAATTTCAAGTTTCTAACTCTAGCGCTGTGCGTTGATAGACCAGTCAGTCAGTCAGTCAGTCTTTTTATACATATTGTAATATTCGTAACGGTTGAAGAGCTCGTTCAATGCATATTAAATAGCATTAAAACGCCAGGGGTCAAAGATTTGTATGTAGATAACCGATCACAGCGGGTGATATGATTTCAACACTTATCTGATACTGTTTGACTTTGAAATGGTTAACTGTTTTAGCTACTGATTGGTACGGATTTGGTCAAATAAAAAAAAATTGCTCAAATAGCAATTGTGTGCAAATAAAAACCGGCCAAGTGCGCAATGAGGGTTCCGCACTACAGTCGTATTTTTTCGACATTTTGCATGATAATTTAAAAACTATGATGCATAAAAATAAATAAAAATCTGTTTTAGAATGTACAGGTGAAGACCTTTCATATGATACCCCACTTGATATAGTCACTCACTTCGAAAGTTGAAAATACTAATTATTAGTTCATGACCACAATTTTTTTTGTGTGTTTGTATTAGTTCTAGTAGTATCTAAATAAACAATACTGTTATGGTTAGTAATGTATATATATTTAAATATGTATATTTTTACTTACTGCATATTATTCCAGGATAATCTGGGACAAAAGAGACAACGTATCAGTTATTGCACTTTTCATCTAGATATATTATTTCAAAATATCGATTTCTCAAAAGGATTAAATAATATAATATTTTGTTCTCAAAGATAATTTCTTTATATTTTATAGAGAAACAAAAATTCAGGTAGGTATAACCTGACAAAATATCAATATGGAGATTATGTCCTCGAATTTTTTTGTTCAACTTATATATTTTCAATGTGTAAGTAAAAATATACATAATAATATGTTACAGTTATCTAAAGAAGCACTTAATTTAAAAGAGCTTAAAAATTATTAAATTCATATAATTATTATAACAATACCTACCTATTATAATATTAAACAGTAACCATTTCTATGTGCCACATAGTGAGCTTTTTTGATACTTGGGTATTTATACATTATAATTACTACGTAGATACATAACATATTGTGTTCGTAAAATAAAGAGACTAGGTACGCATACCTTCCAAAAGCAATGTAAAATAGTTTTTCAAGATAAGCGCTCTAAAAGTTTTGTTGATAACGATCGAAAGTTAAAAAAAAACCGAGAGTGTAAATTAAAAAGCGAAATCAGTAGAAAAGTAGTAAAGAGCTAAAATCAAATGAGAACTTGGCGCCTAGCAGGAGGGCTCCTTAATTAGGATTCCCGCCACGCTTGCCCTTTGCGAGGCCCTAAGGAACGGAACCCTTTACGTAATTGGCACGATAAGAATTTTAGGGGTGTGTGGGAAATGCATTCGCATTTCGCAGCCGCGGTTAATTCCTTTTCGTTTACACTTTACCTAACTACTGTTAGTAGGTATTGGAATGCTAGGATCATAAAGACGTATACCTACAGATGTTAGATATAAGTCCCGCAAATTGCTATTGCGCTGGAACCAAGTCCAACCAAGCCAAAATAAAAATTATACCACCAGTTCGAAACTTTAGTCTAGCGCTGACGTCACTAAAACGGCGGCCACGCGCATTAGCAATTTGTGGGTCTTATACTGACCTTATTTTTGCTTTCTTTTACTCTATTTGTCAATGGTTCGCCCTTTCCTACTAGCATAAAAATAAATAAAATAAAATAAAAATCTTTTTTATTTGAATAAACTTTTACAAGTACTTACGAATAGTCGGATGCATCTACCACTGGTTCGGAATGCCTTTCCTACCGAGAAGAACCAGCGCGAAATAGTCCGAAAATATATACTTAGTCCGAATAGCGAAAGTCGCGTGTATCACTACTAATCCGATTTTAATATAAATCTTTCACCATGAAAGCCACTTCATCCAGAAGTTCACGCCTTACTTGAATAATGAGTCCCAAAAAACCGGCAAAATTTTATTTTACTTAGAAATATTTCAATTTTTTTTTTGGGGATTTTTATTACCATTACACGCATCAACGCGAACAAAAGACCAAAAGTCAATTTGGGACAATAAAGAAATTTAAAAAACGTCAATCAAAACGACTAGACTTTTAATACAGGGTGTACCTTTCAGGGCTGTCCCACGACCGCCCCTAAATAAACGCGATAAAAGGGAAAATAATAATATTTGCCAGTAATTGGCGCCCCTGCTGGCAATTGCACTTCAAGAGATCTTGTAGGAAAGTGATTTTTGTTTTGGGGCTGTTATTATTTTGTAATGTTTGCTCGTTGAGGTATTGATTGCTATAATAAAGCTTGAAGGACTTGACCTAAGTATTTTGCTGAACAGATTTGGTCATTTCTTTTAAATGATGATTTTTAGGCATTGATGTTGGAATCCCCCTCTACTTTAGGTATCACTTCGTTGTCTGTCTGTCGTGTCTGTTAAGAAACCTACGAGCATAGGGTATTTCCCGTTGACCTAGAATCATGAGATTTGGCAGGTAGGTTAAGTCTTATAGCTCACTTAATCGTGAATTTGTGGTTACATTATCAAAAAAAAATGGGTTCATGAACAAATAATTACCTAGTATTTTCAATTTTCAAAGTAAGATAATATACCAAGTGGGGTATCATATGAAAGGGCTATACCTATACATTCTAAAACAGATTTTTATTTATTTTTATGCATAATAGTTTTTGATTTATCATGCAAAATGTCTCAAAAATACGATTGTAGTACGGAACCCTCGTGCGCGAGTCTGACACGCACTTGACCGGTGTAGCTACGTCCAATGCCTACGAAACATCAGCTTACCAAACAAGATATGAAAATGAAACAATTGATACGCAGATTGAGTTTTAACAGCAATAGGATTGGGCATTTCAATAAACACTCGAGTGTAGAGGGCCAAAATCCTCCGGCATCAAACCGATAAAATCGCAATCAAACGATAAAGGATATAACCTCCCCAAAATTAGTGGGCACCCCACTGTCAGCGCCCGATGTCGATTCCCACCTTATACCTACCCGCTGAGCGCACTTCATTCAAACAAAAACAATACAAACTATGGGAATGCAAACTTTTTGTATTGATTAAGTCATTGAAATTCTTCAATTCCTTACTTTTATATTGTTCACGCCTTTGTATGGTTCCTTAGGAGGTATGTATGGGAACGCCACCAATTTGTTCGCGTGGCCCAACTATGACCTCACCTTGGAAAGTCGGAATCTTAGAATATTGGACAGCCGGGGCGACAATCGATTCTTTGCCCTTTGTTATATCAACAATAGGTTTTGTGCTAAATAATTCATTTATTCGCGTAATAGTACTCGATTTAATTGTTGGGTGCCCTTTGGTTAATACTGTAGACTTTGGATTTGACACTGAAGAATTGGATTAGTGTTGCTTTAAATGGGATTCGGTATTGTTGGGTACAAAGTGGATTTGGATTGATTTGCCTTGAAATAGTTTAAGAAATATCAAGTTACATTTTCTTCTAATCTTTAGCTTAATTTTTCTGTGTACTCTAATTTATTAATATTCACCACAGAATACTATGTACATAGGATATTCACAGAGTACAGTGTTGCTAACTTTGGAATTTAATTTCATGGGATTCCTGGTTTACTTATATCTCACAGTAGCACTTCCTGAATGCGTTAAACGTCCAAAGCATCATTTATTAATTTGCCTACACGAACTTGACCAAGCACGATCAGTGGGACAATGGATTCCCGTATCTTCTTCATCAGCAAAGCATTGCAAAAGCCGCAAGAACGATTTATTGGTAGCTCGGACTGTTGATTTTAAAATTCTCTCTATTTCTCCGTTGAAGAAGTGAAATGCGATAGAGCAAAGATCTAAAAAAAACTACGAGACATTTCTACGCGATTAATAGCCTCATAATAAGGTGACAGAAGAGCTGGGTCAGTTTTTGCGCAACGGATCAACCTGCCAGCGCCGAAATGCAGCCAGTATTCTTGGCACCATTCCACGCGGGCATGATTTGTATATTCATTAGATAAGTCTAGCTTTATTGTACCTAATATTTTCATTAAAAAGCAAAGATCTTAAGTATAAAGATGTGTATAGCTACTGACCTGCCTAGTATCTTGGACACGCAGCCGTTGGAGACCTGCAGAATCCTGCTGATATCACACGGCCTCGCCCCCGAGTGGGCCAACTCCACGATCTTTTGCCTCGTGGAGTCAGGTAAGGGTCTGCCGTTGACGTAGACCCCTCCCAGCTGGTTGATGCCGCTGTGTCCGGCTGATGAGCACCCGAAGAGGGCTCCGCCGCCCATCGCCGCACTATGCATCAGCTCATCTAGAGGAGGAAATACTGTGTGTGACTTATAGATATACCTACTAGTGGTTCGCCCCGAACCTTGCGATATCCAATAATTCATATAAGATAGTTTTAACTAGGTATATATATTGGTACTGATTCTGAGTACAACTAAATTTTAGAGTATTCGCATCCTATTTCTACTAATGTAATATGAAAAGGACAGACACAGTTTGACAGTTTTAAAATTAATTTTGAGACGTCAATCCCCGTGACCTTAGCCGCCAGTCGCGAGCCTACTGTTTCAAGTAGCGTGCACTAAAATTTAATCTTTAAATGTAAAATTCATGTTCCGTCCTTTTTTAGCAATATTAAAAAGAAAAGCATGCAGATACTCTAAATTTAGTTTAGAGAAAGACAACAGAATCAGCGCCATTTGATAGTTAACTTTTATACATAAGACGCAAAAAGAATTTTGGCAAACTAAATTTTGAGTTTTAGTAGGTAGGTATAAATAGCAATTAGTCTTTATATCGCCAAATAATGAGCCTCAATAGCTCAACCGGTAAATGAGTGGACTGAAAACCGAAAGGTCGACGGTTCAAACCCCACCCGTTGCACTATTGTCGTACCTACTTCTAGCACAAGCCTGACGATTAGTTGAAGAGGAAAGGGGAATATTAGTCATTAACATGGCTAATATTCTTTAAAAAAAAAATGATCTAAGGAAATAATTTGTACTGAAGTGGGCACCTCGATTGACAAAGAGTTCTTTTCAAATAAATAAAAAAGTACCCGCAATTTTTAAAGTACCTGTCTATAAGAATAGGTGTAGGTCCCATCTTGCATTTAAAAAATAACCCGTTAAAAATAATCCGCTTTGCCAAAATAAAAAGGTCTCACTACAAAAAAGGGTTTGCGGCACGAGAAAGGAGACCACAAATTATTATCTAATCCCCGAAGACGATACTTCAGCATCCTTTATGTTACATACAACGATTATTAAAAAAGTTTTTTTTTGTGATACGAAATAAAACCTTCTTTTAATACCTGACAAAACCTTTTTTTTATTGCAGGATTTGCGCTTGTAGTGCAAAAGATATTCCAAACAAAAATTGAGGAAACTTTTCGATTTTCCAGGATAAAAAGTGGTCTAAGTAAATACGCGACAGTTCGAGATGGAATCAATCGGCGAGGAAACGCCCCGCACACCCACGCAGCCCCCACGCTAACCCGGTGCGGGCAAGCGCGGGTGAAGTGCGGGTGTGCGGGGCGTCCTCCCGCCTCATAGGTACTTACCCCGATTTCTATCTCAACCAGTCGTGGACTGTATTCATATACGATATACAAGGATAAGCTAGGTATAGGTATATACCAAATTTTGTTATGATAAATTAAACGGATGGGCCCTTTCGCATTTATACTATTATATAATATTATGGTGATAATTCATACAAAAAATTATACATAGTTACATTACATAATATTAAACCAAATAAGTAATACATATTATAAATAATAACAAACTATGGACAAAAATAAAAGTGTGCGTTAATGACTAAGTAGGTATAAGAGACCATTATTAAGGAACTAGATGATGCCCGCGACTTCGTCCGCGTGGATTTAGGTTTTTCAAAAATCCCTCTTTGATTTTCCGAGATAAAAAGTAGCCTATGTCCTTCTTCGGGATGCAAGCTATCGCTGTACAAAATTTCGTCAAAATCGGTTGAATGGATGGCCGAAAGGCTAGCAGACAGACAGTCAGACAGACAGACAGACGGACAGACAGACACACTTTCGCATTTATAATATTAGTATGGATTAGTACCTATGGATTAAAAGGCTAGGTATATTAATAATATTATGGTGAGGTGAGGATATATTATTATGCAGGTATAATACAAATTTCAAACCACATGAGTAAATTTCAAAATACGAAGAGGAATTCGAACCTTTCTCTGGTTTGGAACCCTCACTAGCTTTGCTCACTCTAGTTTTAAGTTTACGTAATTATTTCGAGCAGTGCGTGTTGCCAGTGATGACATATGGATCCGAGACATGGTCGCTAACTATGGGCCTCATAAGAAAGCTCAGAGTCACTCAGCGGGCGATGGAGAGAGCTATGCTTGGAGTTTCTCTACGTGATCAAATCAGAAATGAGGAGATCCGTAGGAGAACTAGAGTAACCGACATAGCTCAACGGATTGCGAAGCTGAAGTGGCAATGGGCAGGGCACCTAGTTCGTAAAACCGATAGACGTTGGGGTCTCAAGGTGCTGGAATGGCGACCTCGCACCGGAAGACGCAGCGTTGGAAGACCCCACTAGCTGGAAGGACGACATCAGACGAGTCGCAGGGAGGTTGCTACAAGAGACATACTCGTATATCCAGCAGTGGCCGTCTATCGGTTGATGATGATGATGAATTAATTTATCACCGTTAAGTACATGTTACATCATTTTCTAACAAATCTAACAATTGACAATAAAAACGTGTATTACAATTGTAGGTACTATATATCCATACTAATATTATAAATGCGAAAGTGTGTCTGTCTGTCTGTCTTCTAGCCTTTCACGGCCCATCCGTTCAACCGATTTTGATGAAATTTGGTACAGAAATAGCTTGCATCCCAGGGAAGGACATAGGCTTTTATCCCAGCAAATCAAAGAGTTCCCACAGGATTTTTGATATCCTAAATCCACGCGGACGAAGTAGCGGGCATCATTTAGTTTTAAATAAATGATTTCACTTTGAATTATTTTTGACTTTGCCCTTTGCATTTCATATTAAGTAGGTAATTAAACTAATATAATATTAAAAATATCAAATTGACAATAAATTTAACGACAACAACATAATTAGTATAATATAACGTAAAACAATCAAAACAGCTTTGTAACTGTAAAAAGCAGCTTTAACATACCAAAGTAGAGTTATGAAAATAATGTATTGCAAAAACTTTGCATCACACAAGTTTTGCAATATTAATTTTACATTCGTTTTTCACGTGGAATTAATCCGGCGAAATTACAGATGGCATTTCCTAACAGTTGCCTCGTAACAATTATACCTACGTCGGGTTTTTTCACGCCAATACGTCTCAATGGCCGTATTAGATCAGATGCGCTCAACCGTTTTTCGCTAGATAATTCCTTTTTTTTTCCACCCCCGATATATCAAGCACGCCTCGCGGTAAAAAGTGAACAATTGGATGCAATTTGCGGGCAAATTTGGGGCAGCCCTTGATTAAGAGAAAAGGGTGGGGGTAAAAAGTTCATTGTTTTGGCCCTTTTTGTGGTCGCTCATAATATTAGACGCGTGCTCCGAATACCAATACTTGGTCGCTTTATGAGTTTTCTTTTTCTGGTTTCCGTGAAAGGGTGACTAACGAGGAATATTTTTCCATAAAATAAACATCTTGGATTAATGGCGGTACCTAGTATGGCTGGCAGTTTACGTACCTACCTACCTAATTGAAAATTGGGGAAAATAGTTTCTATCTATATATATAAAAGGAAAAGGTGACTGACTGACTGACTGACTGATCTATCAACGCACAGCCCAAACTACTGGACGGATCGGGCTGAAATTTGGCATGCAGATAGCTATTATGACGTAGGCATCCGCTAAGAAAGGATTTTTGAAAATTCAATCCCTAAGGGGTTGAAATAGGGGTTTGAAATTTGTGTAGTCCACGCGGACGAAGTCGCGGGCATAAGCTAGTTCCTGATGTAAATCTTTTAGTGTAGGTATTTAATGTAAACTCTAACGTAACTATGCAAGCTGTTGTGCTAGTGGTTAGGGTGTCCGCCTCCAAATCGGATGTCGGGGGTTCGATCCCTGGCACGCACCTCTAACTTTTCGAAGTTATATGTGTTTTTGGTAATTAAATATGTCTTGATTTAACAGTGAAACCTGCATGTCTGAGAAAAAAGAATATATTTTTATTCAAGTAAACTTTCACATGTGCTTTTGAATCGTCAAATAGTTTAATTTGCCATGGAGAGTTTTCCATAGGTAATGTTCTCAAAGGTGTGTGAAGTCTGCCAGTCCACACTTAGCCACCGTGGCAGACTATGGTAAAAACCCTTCGCACTCTGAAGTGAGACCCGTGTTATGTAGTGAGCCAGCGATGGTTGATCATGATGATGATGATTATAACGTGAAACTACTGAGACTCACACATTGGGGTTTAAATAAAGCACAAAAGATATCATTATCATCATCAATATCTTAGGCAAAACTATTGTCGTCTATATACCGATATAAAATAGGTCGTTATTAATCGTCTAGTTAAATTTTTCCTAAAGTGACTGTGCAATTTAGTCATAACTGATAATAATTATAATGGTGCATTTACACATTCGCACGAGTCGTAAAACGAGCCGCGTTACTTCTGTTTACACACCTCTAGTCTCGTCTTGCACTCACGCAATTGCAGTGAGATTACACGCTGAGAGTGACACGCTGTCAGTTGGGCAAGACGACATACGTGGAGGCGAATATGTGAATAGACGGTTGTAAACTCTTTTGTTTGTAATACGTGAAAAGTGTTGTTTATATCTTCTGCGATCTGGATTAGCGTTAATATAATATATAGGTAAGTACATAAAAGGGTTCTGCACCCCTGAACAGGTTTAAATTCCAAAAAAAGTCATGAATAATGGCTGCCGCGAGACATTGATTTTTCTGCGCGCGCATTCTGCATTAATTATACCTACCGTTCGCCAATTACGTGACGTATTTTCGCGCCAAAACGTTATTAATAGTACCTCTTAGGTGACGCCGTTGGCCCCGTGCTAACAAGCAAGCTGTTAAAAGAACAATGGACAATTGGTGTGGTACGCCCTACGCTCCGCGCGTGGGTGGGCCAAGGGAGAGGCGAAAGCCTATGGGAATGTACACCCTACAGCTATATCCTACTAATCTATCTATTACTAATAAATAAAATTGAAGTGTCTGTCTGTAACTTGGAAATAACTACCTCAAATTAAGCTCATAATATGGTTATTTGAATTGTACCATAACCGAATCACACGTTTTTAAAACAATTGTCGGTCTGTCTGTCTGTCTATTGGAACGGGCTAAGCCGCGGGCATCAGCTAGTACTTAATATTATAAAGAGGCAGGTAAAGTTTGTAAGTTTGTTTGTAGGAAGTAATAAAACTACTGGATCGATTTTAAAAATTCTTTTACCAGTATAAAGCTACATTATTCCTGACTGACATAGCCTATATTATTTTCAAAAAAATTAGAGATCCCTACGAAAATTGCGAAACGATAAAGCTAACCGGGCGAAGCCGGGGCGGGTTGCTAGTAATATTATGAATGCGAAAGTGTGTTTGTTTGTTGGCTTAACTTGTTGGTTTGTTGGTTGGTTTTTGATATCATTAAAGATCTGGAGAGTGGCATAAGCTACTTTTTATGTTGAGAAATAAAAGAATTCCCTTGCTTTTCCTGCAAGTTTAGTAGTGGGAAGGTGGGTGATACATATCGCACGCTGCACGTAGAAGACCGTAGGGACTTCCACAGACCTATGTCCAGCAGTAAACTTCTATCAGTTGATGATGATGATGACGCCGTTTTGTTAGCCAGTTCATCAATAAAATTCAAATCATTTATTTAAAAGGTGCTAGTGTACATTTTTGATTGACAATTGTTGGATTTATAAGATGATGTAATAGCGTTAAAATTTATAACGTAAACTTAAATCTAAAGCTACGAGGGTTCCTCAGACCTGAGAAGAGCCCACAACAAACTCCTTCTTTAACCTGCTTTATGACAGTTTAGTTAGCCAGCTCCTCAATCCTAAAACCGCTTTCGCCTATGTGTTGAACCACAGACACGTTGCAGGCGCAAGTGCGCGTGTCGTGAGGGAGTGTTTTAATTTCAGAGGTGCAATTTATTCGAGCGATTTATTTTTAATCCCCGTTTTTATAGCCGCCGCTCTATAAATTTATGTGTAGTTGTAGTTATTTTTATAAATTAAGCCCCACAATGCTTGATGCGTTTAATCTTATATCCAAAAAAATGCTGACTGACTGATCTATCAACGCACAGCTTAAACTACTAGACGGATCGGGCTGGATTTTGGCATGTAGATAGCTATTATGACGTAGCCATCCGCTAAGAAAAGATTTTTAAAATTCAACTCCTAATGACGGTTACGCACTCGTCCGATCCGAGTCCGTGACAATAAGTACCGAAGTTGTCATAGAACTAGTATTTGTATGGTAGCTTATGACATAATATGACTTAGATATTTTTTTTATATCCGTATTTTCACGGATTCGGATCGGATGAGTGCGTGATCGCTCTAAGAGGGTAGAATAGGGGTTTTAAATTTGTGTAGTCCATGCGGACGAAGTCGCGAGCATAAGCTAGTGGATTATAGATGCGAAAGTGTGTCTGTCTGTCTGTATACCTCCTAGCTTTTCACGGTCCAACAATTTGACCGATTTTGATGAAATTTGGTACAGAGTTAGGTACCTTGCATCCCGGGAAAGGAAATAAGCTACTTTTAATCCCGGAAAATCAAAAAGTTCCCACGGGATTTTCAAAAACCCAAATCCAAGCGGACGAAGTCGCGGGCATCATCTAGTTTTACATAAGTAGGTAAGTACCTAGATAACTATTTTATCAAGTACCAAATAGATAATGCCAGCGCTGCGACCCCGTCAACGTAGATTAAATTTGGGGGTTGAATTTTCAAAAATCCTTTCTTAGCGGATGCCTACGTCATAATACCTACCTGCATGCCAAATTTCAACCCAATACGTCCAGTAATTTGAGCTGTGCGTTGATAGATTAGTCAGTCAGTCATCTTTTCCTTTTATATATTTAGACTAGCTTATGCTCGCGACTTTATCAGCGTAGACTACACAAATTTCAAACCTCTATTTCACCCCCTGAGGGGTTGTGTTTTCAAAAATCCTTTCTTAGCGGATGTCTACGTCATAATAGCTATCTGCATGCCAAATTTCAGCCCGATCCATCCAGTAGTTTGAGCAGTGCGTTGATAGCTCAGTCAGTCAGTCACCTTTTCCTTTTATATATTTAAGATTAGATACTAATGTAAGTAAGTATGGATGTAAAGTTGCAAACGAAGAGACTGGGTGAAAGTCACCCAGCCTAGTAGTCTGCATCCAAAACAGAACAAACTCCAAATCGTCTCTTTGAAATTAATAGGGGCATTTATATTCATTTAAATACAAAAAGGAAACATTAAATGCATTAGCATTAATCAAACACTTACTATATATAGTAAATAAGTTATTTAACTAAGGGCCGACCCTTCATATGCACACCTGGTGTCACAGACAGACAACCAACCCCCACTTAATGCCCTTCTTATTATTATTTTGTATCTGTTTTTGAATTGCTTTAATCTGTGGGGGAAGTTTAATTGTTGGTCCGCCATTTTGGATGCACTAAATCCCGTTTGGATTAAAATTTTGAATGATCTCCTAGCACCTTTATTAGCGAATGACCGTTATTTTATTCTAATTTTAGTTAACTTAAAATGGTTGAGATGGCAATCGGGGAACGTGCCGGGAGGATGCCCGCACATCCGCACGTCACTCGCACTCTCTCGAGTGTTTCCTCCGCGATTGCCATCTCGACCTTTCGCCAACTAGCAGTGGCGTAGCTAGGTAACTAAGGGCCCTGGGGCAAATCAAAAAAGGGGCCCCACTGCTATCTAAACTGGTTATAAAAAAATGTCGACTCAAATTCACAATAAAATGCACATCGATGAATAATAAAACGCACATATCGCTATTCGTCAAGTTGACTACACGGCCAACCCACAGAAAGAATTTAGGGGAATTCCCTAGAATATATAACTTTTGAATTTCTCTCAACTGAGTTGCCATGATTAAACCCGTGTTGCAACCTGACATATTTATTTTGAAAATGGGAGAAATTTTCAAAAGTTCAGTTCGATCGAGATTTTCTGGTAAGGATTTGAGGGCCCTCTGAGCTTGAGGGCCCCGGGGCACTGCCCCGCCTAGCCCCTAGGTAGCTACGCCAATGCCAACTAGGTAGGTAGGTATATCTCTATTCTACATTTTTATTCTGATACAACTTAGTCCGTGACTGTTAATCACATGACCTGATGGTAAGTGATACTTAGTACATTAATCACACTTCTAAGTTTGTATGGAGAATGGCATTGGTTTAACCTTTGAGCCTCAATAGCTCAACCGGTAAAGGAGTGGACTGAAAACCGAATGGTCGACGGTTCAAACCCCGCCCGTTGCACTATAATTGTCGTACCTACTCCTAGCATATTAGTCATTTAACATGGCTAATGTGCTTTAAAAAAAAACTACGATTAGCTAATCAATAATAATAAAAAATATATAGACATTGGTTATTCTACTTAACCCACCCATGACATAAATGTGTATTTGTTTGCGCCACCAGTCGCAGTTTACGTTTCATCAAGTATTCATTGGCTTAGCTAATAGGTACCTAGGGCACGATTCTCCAGCCAATAATAATTATAAAGTAGGTCTATATAAATGAAAAAATAATCAAGATATTAAAAAAACACAGCAGACTCCTTTTTAAGGTACAAGGGCAATTGAAATTTCGCAATATGTAATGTGAGTTGTAGATCAAGTACAGATCGCGCGGCGAGAGTTTGGCTTTGACCTTCGGGTGGAGGGGATTACTGCGCATGGGTACTGTCACGCACACAATACTTTTCCTTTTTTATGTACCAGGTTGGATATTTGAGTGGGTCAAAATTCATGTACAGTGGTAATAATGCTAGAAAATAATACGAAATAGATAAACTTCTTCATTTATTAAAACTATTGATAGTTATTTTACTTATATAAAATGTTTATTTCCTTTTAAAGTTTACAGAGACAGCGATGAAAATTCTAAATAATTGTTTTTTAATAAAATTATTTATTCCAAGATACATGTAAAATTGGTACATACAAACAAAAGAAAACTTAAAATAATTATTAAATACAAAAGTTAACATTAAAAAAAAGTCTTAGCAGCAGTGCTATTCAGATTCTTATATAATAAACAATTAACGAAAATAGCAATTCACTTGTGAACGTGATTGTACAAACAGAGGCAGGGAACGACTGGAGCAGTGGAGCGCCAATCAGAGCACCGCGTGCGCCTACACACCCGCCCCGCACCCCACTAATTGCCCGTTGATACCCAATTTCTGATTTCTGCGCAATAACGGTCAAAGCCAAACTCTCGCCGCGCGTACTGTAAGTTATAATGATTGCCGAACAAACGAATAAGTACCTACCTATTGTAAATATGTTTTCTCTGTAAGTGAATTTTGTAATTCTTTGAGAGAAATAAATAATTCTTTAACCTGATTTTCAGTCAATTTAGTCAATTATGACGTGACGAACACATGAAGCATTTTATTGCAAAACCCATCAAGCCCTGAAAATTTTCAGCAATATTATGCGAAATAATTGCTCCGGATTGCTCCACTTATTGCTCCAGTTCGATCCATACGTGTTGCCAAACAACAATTGTTTAGAAAATTGCACATGTAAAGGCACCATTACATCAATGAAAAAACCCTCTAAATCTAGAATCATAATCCATCAATCAAAAATATATATTTTTAAAGCGAACTAATTTGAAGAGCACCCACTGAAAAGAATTTAAATTATTTTAATGGAACTCCTGAACTTCCTCTATCGATTTAAAAATCACGCCTAAAAAACGCACCTTTGATCAGCGTACAGAACTACTACTTAAAAAAAAGTTTGGTGACCTGTCATGCTTCGTAGATATATCGTAATGATAACTAAGTATGCCTACCTATTATATATCTACTAAAACCTTCCTCAAAGGAAAATTCATTAGTTTCGACTTTCGAGTAATCCCAAACATACATAGGACATATTATAGTACATACTTACGGGTCGAATACCTACATAACCTCCTTTTTGAAGTCGGATAAAAATGTATAAAAATTACCAAAAATTGTGAACCTCGAAATAAAATAGCACATTAAAAATATGTGCACATTTTTTCCAAAAGTATTTTATGTGACCCATTCAAGCCGGCCGTTTGTTTTGCCATGGCATAATTTATGGCGACTGACGGGTTCCACGCCCCCTTTTCGGGAGCCGAGAAAAAATACATTATTGATAAAATGATGAAGAATGAGAAATAACACATTAGTTATAAACGGCTGTCGAGATTTTTTCTTTTTGTTTTGTGGGGTATGTCTTGATAGACTACTTTATCTATACCTACGTAAATTAAATATTCATTATAGTCATCATCATCACTAACCGATAGACGGCCACTGCTGGACATAGGTCTCTTGTAGGGACTTCCACACGCCACGGTTTTGTGCCGCCTGAATCCAGCGGCTCCCTGCGACTCGCCAGATGTCTTCCGTCACCTAGTGGGGGTCTTCCAACGCTAAGCTTTCCGGTGCGAGGTCGCCATTCCAGCACCTTTCGACCACCCCAACGACTATCAGTTTTTTAAAGTATGGGCACAAATTTAATATTGTCTATGTTACGGGCAACGTGATTAACTGGGCATTATTAATAAGGACCGGCCATTATTAATAATGCCCAAGAGTGATGGGCAAAGTGATTAATTTATCGTATTATGCCATGGCAAACCCTTGCCAGACACCCTTCAACTTATAAACTTTAAGGGCGTCTGGCACGGGGTTTGCAGTGATATTTCTAATACTACCAGTAGGTATAGGAGTGGACTGAAAACCGAAAGGTCCGACGGTTCAAACCCCGCCAGTTGCACTATTGTCGTACCTACTCCTAGCACAAGCTTGACGCTTAGTTGGAGAGGAAAGGGGAATATTAGTCATTTAACCTGGCTAATATTCTTAAAAGAAAAAAAAAAACTGTTCTGTAAGAAAATATAAAAAAATTTACACCTCTATTACCTGTTAAGTATGTCCCAAAGCCACCATTATCCAAACAAACGTTCCTCCCAGTGTTGTTGAAGGCAATACACACAGAAACTTTCAGCTTTTATGAAATAACGAAGATCTAACACGAGCTGGCTCTTTCTCTAAAATATTTCTTTCTCTATTTCATTTTTAAAATGACATAATTTTATTTCTTGTGCATGTTTTTGCTTTGTTGCATGCTTTACTTTTAAATTTTAATGGAGTTCAAAACAATTAAATAATTGCAAAAATTTATATCTTTCGTTAAAAATGTTAGTTTGATTTATAAAATGTGCTAAATCTAAGTTTTTGAATTTGCATAGTTTACATAACTAGCCGGATTTAAGCATTTTTAAATACGGATTATTTTAACGACTTAGGTACCTTTTATTATTATTCACAGTTAAGACAGCTTAACTGTGATCTAAGAGTTACTACTTTTTTACCTAACGGTTTATTTGTATGGGTAATTAAAATTGCTACATCCGTATTTTTTTTATTTTGGAGCCAAAGTTTGTGCAATTATACTTTTACGGTCAAATATAATGCTGTTACTTCTTTAGTCTAGCTAGACTTCTGAATAGGTAGGTATTTACATTGTTTTGCTGTAGATAGGTAGATACTTAATGTACTGGTGGTTCTGACAATTGACCGATTTTTCTTAGGCAATTCTAAATTTTTCTCGTTCTTTATGCTTCCTGCTCTCTATGGTATTGGTATGGCAAGGCCGGTAACGCATTGGTGGTTCCTCTGGTATGGTAAATTCTGCAAATATTCATGGGCGGCGGTGTGACCCACCTGCTCGTTTCCTCGCCATTTTTATTTAAAAAAAATGAATTCGATTGATTATTGTAGACTAGCTTATGCTCGCGACTTCGTCCGCGTGGACTACAAAATTTCAAACCCCTATTTCACCCCCTTAGGAGTTGAATTTTCAAAAATCCTTTCTTAGCGGATGCCTACGTCATAATAGCTATCTGCATGCCAAATTTCAGCCCGATCCGTCCAGTTTGAGCTGTGCGTTGATAGATCAGTCAGTCATTCAGTCAGTCAGTCAGTCAGTCAGTCAGTCAGTCACCTTTTCCTTTTATATATATAGAAGAAGAAGATAGAAGAAGAATAGTTTAATTAGCCTGAATTTTGACCCTTGATTGATTTTCTTTGGGCAACCCTACATTTTCTTGTTATTTATGCTTCCTGCTTTCAACTGGTATGGAATTAGTTTCGTTATCAGATGGGCGAAGAAACAAAAACAATTGGTTACTCTAACTTTCAAACCCATTCGAGGTACTATGTAGGTAGGTAGGTACTGTGTTGGTTCATGTATTATGATGATTCAGATAAAATACCTTTCATATACTCTCATGGGAAATCTTTGATTTTGCCATGTCCTTCGCCGAGATGTAAGCTATCTTTTTACCAAATTTCGTCAAAATCGGTTAAACGGGATAGCTATGAAAAGGTAACAGAACAACAGACAGACGGACAAACACATTTTCAAATTATTATCAAATAAAATAAAAAGAAGAAAAATAAATTAATAAATGTTAAAAAACATACTTAAATAGATATGTATATTATGATTATTTATAGGTAGGTATGTCACACCTATCTTTCCACCATTACCAACAACAGAAGAAAATTCTTGTCATTAGAAAGCTCTCGGTAGAATTATCCGATATTCATTTCCCCATACTTTCAATGCTTACAAAACACAAAGGCGCTCGCAAACCTAGTGCTTAATCATTAAAATTCCCCCGTCGGCGTAACAAAGCAACGTCTGTTTATCTCCCTCTTACCGTCGATTTTCCGCTCTATTTGTCTCTATCTGGCGCCTAATGTGACAAGATTGTCGCATGCTCCGTTTAGTCCCGGATAATTATATTTTGTTGGCAAGCTGCAAGAACGCTTAGAGAATCTGTATTCGAAGATAAATGCTTAGTGTGTTCTTAACGTAGGTTCTACTTTGTAAGGCTAGACCGATTTGTAGGGTTCCGTAGTAAAATGAAGATTACAGTTTCGTCCAGTCCATCTATCCGTCTATTTGTCTGTCTGTGTGTCACATCTATTGTCTGTCTGTCAAGGGTATCAAAACCTATAGGGTCCTTCCCGTTGACCTAGAATTATGAAATTTGGCAGATAGGTAGGTCTTATAACAGAAATAAAGAGAAAAATACGAAAACCATGAAAAATGAAAGATAAAAAGTTCTATTTCTTGTACGATGGTACGGAACCCTTCGTGTGCGACTCCGACTAGCACTTGACCGGTTTTTCTCATAATTATAAAGCTAATAAGCTTAAAAAGCTTGAAAAAGTGCGCTGGATTGAGAACCTTTTGAAAGTCGGTTAAAAACTACTTAACCCGGTAGGTAGCTAAATTGCAATCTGTTTTTTTTTAAATATTTTATCTTACTCACAGAACTTCTGAATTAAAAGTAAAAACGTTCCAAAATATTTTAATATTGTCGTAAAAATGATTCTCACTTGAATTAATAAGGTGTTTCTGAATTATGTAAACCGCTACTAATTAGGTATACAGACGTCATTCTTATTTATTTAAATATTATTTCAAAGCAAAATACCGAAAAAATGTGTAATACCTATAAGGTTTTAACACCTACACCCGAATTTAATTACTAATTAGTTCTGACGTTCTTAGTATGGCTGCCATCCAATGGGATTTCCAGGGATTTGTCCCTATTTTAAATGTATAGCACTGGAATTCATGGTCAAGAGGCTCCTTTAGAGGACGATTCAAACGGCATGTGTCATATTCATTATTCAACCTTTATGCAATGCATTAAGGTTCCAAGTTTCAGCCATATCCGTGCAATAGCTTATACCTATTTGAAAGAGTACCAAACAGACCACACACACACACACACACACACACACACACACACACACACACACGCACATACACACGCACATACGCACGCACACACCCACGTACACACACACAAATACAAACTTTCGCCTTTATAATATTAGTATGATGCTAAAGTGTGTCTATTACTACATAAAGGTACTATTATGATTTTTTTTATCAAAATCCATCAAGTGTGATTAGGAATCATACCTTAAAGAATTTTTTTGTCAATTTTCGTTAAGTAAGTAGCTAAGTAATATTATTTTTAGGTTTTGCTATTTGATTAAACCTTGACCTCTAAAATATAACTTGTTAGTTTAAATACCTATGTTGTTTTTAGATTTTAGTTCTGAATTAATTAATATAATTGATTGTCACCCTACTTTTAATTACTTGTTTGCATAAACACAACCTTAAATCTAATTATAATTTTCGAACATCACAGATTGAATGAGATTAAATTTTAATAATTATACAAATAACAGCTTTTTAGGGTTCCGTATTTAAAGTACATGAGTAGATATCTTAAAAAGTGTCAACGGGACCCTATTAGCGGAGCCTCCACTGTCTAGTGTCTAACCGTCGCGTCGCGACGTCGATCTCTAGAAAATGTGCACGTAATCTATGCTTATCGGTCCGTCTGTCATTGGAGTTTAGTTTACAGTTTGAGCCTCGAGCGGACTGAAATCTGAAAGGTCGCCGGTTCAAATCCCACCCGTGCACTATTGTCGTACTTACTCCTAGCACAAGCTTTACGCTTAGTTGGAGGGGAAAGAGGAATATTAACCAGCATGATAAACTTGGCTAATATTCTTTAAAGAAAAAAGTTTCAGCCGTAAAGGTGGACGTTCAGTCGAGCGCCTTTGGCGTCAGTGACGCCGCAACAGTGTCAAACATCAATGAACTATGCAAAATATTTAGGGAACGTCATTCGAGCGCAGCGCCATTGACGCCGGCGTCAGTCAGGACGCTGCGCTCGAATAGGTAACGTTCCTTACATTTGCATAGTAGGTAGGTATCTACAACCCGTTTACTAAAAGAATGGACCTGGCTTCGATTAAAAATTAAAAAAATTAAAAACTCAACAAGTGGCAGACAAAAATTCGTAGTAAGTAGGTAGATACGTGTATGTTCGCATCTTTGTCACTGATACACGTACTACGAATTTTTGTATATTAGTATGATGCTCTATCGCGGCGTCACTGACGCCACAGACGCTCAACTCGAAAGTCTACCTTAATAGGCAGCCAGTTGAAATTTTCAAAGAATAGGTCCATAGTCGCTTGTACTGCCGGGTGCAAACCTAGCTTTGTTGCTGACCCTACGTGTTACTACAGCCTGTATCACGACAAATAAGAATTGTTTCCTACCATTTGAGCACCTTGCTTTTTGTCGCCCTGATATTTCTATGGCATCTATCATATTATTTACAAGAAGAACTTATATAGTGTGGTAATACGGAACCCTTCAAACGCGACTCCGACTCGCAGTTAACTGGTTTTTAATTCATAATTATTTATGTGTTGTGTAAATTGAAGTGCATTTTGAGCACTCAGCATTACTTAGCTCATAGAATGAAGAGAAAAACGTAGTAGGTATTAGCCTTATCTTTGCTTATAAATTTGCTGTGATAGCCTAGTGGTTAGGACGTCCGCCTTCTAATCGGAGGTCGGGGGTTCGATCCCGGGCACGCACCTCTAACTTTTCGGAGCTAAGTGCGTTTTAAGTAATTAAATATCACTTTATTTAACGGTGAAGGAAAATATTGTGAGGAAACCTGCATGCCTGAGAGTTCTCCACAATTTCTCAAAGATATGTGAAGTGTACCAATCCGCACATAGCCATACCTAGTGGTAGACTATGGCCGAAACCCTTCTCACTCTGAGAGGAAACCCGTGTTCTGTAGTGAGCCGGCAATGGGTTGATCATGATGATGCTTATAAAATTTAGCGATTTTAGGGGTGATAGCCTAATGGTGCGGTTCGATCCCAAGCAGGCACCTCAATATTTTTTTGTTTATTGATTGATGTTTTTAAATTGAACCTGGGACGTTTAGAGGTTCTAGAGACGTTTAGTCCTTAGCTGCCTTTTCCCAGGGCTGCGCTAGAAATCAAAGTGTTGAAGTTGTTTGGGATGCTGCAATATTCTCAATAAACTTGGTCAAAGTTAAATTTGCGTTTCCAGCGCAGTGTGAACTGCTCTTATCATGTTCGATCGCCGGCCGCGCGGGTTAGAAATTCAACATCTATAGAAATTAGAAATACATAGGTCCTACGTGTGATCTATCTCTTAGAAATCCATACTAATATTATAAACGAGTCCACAGCTGGACGTAGATCTCTTGTAAACACTTCTACCACACGCCACGGTCTTGCTCTTGGATGCAGGGGATCCCTGCGACTCACTTGATGTCGTCTGTCCACTTAGTGGGGGGTCCGCCAAAGCTGCACTTTCCGGTCATCATCATCATCATCATCATTATCAACCGATAGACGTCCACTGCTGGACATAGGACTCTTGTAGGGACTTCCACACGCCACGGTGCGACTCCGGCTCCGGCTCCCTGCGACTCGTCTGATGTCGTCCGTCCACCTAGTGGGGGTCTTCTGACGCTGCGTCATTCGATGCGAGGTCGTCATTCCAACACCTTGGGATTCCAACGTCTGTCGGTTTTCCGAACTATGTGCCCTGCCCCTTGCCTCTTCAGCTAGTTCTCCAACGGATCTCCAGCAGCAGTATCATCATGATCAACCCATCGCCACTCAGTGCGGATCTCCTCTCAGAGTGAGAAGGGTTTGGCCATAGTCTACCACGCTGGCCATGTGCGGATTAGCAGCAGTATAGTTAAATCTAATTAAGACTGAGATAGTTTTATCAGTTATCTCAATTGGTCCAGCGGTTTTCCCGTGAAGACAATAAAATAAACAGACAAACTGTTACAACTTTATATTAATACAGAAAATAGAGTAAACAGGTAAGCCAACGGCTGAAAGGTAGCCCTACCTCATTTACAAGTTACAACAATAGACTGAGAGCCGGCGGGAACAAGTATCTCAAAGTTTGAAACTCGCCAACAGGGCAAACTTGCAGTCTTGTTACTCAGTTACTTTACAAGAAAAAATACCTACCTAACTACTTAGCTATAATATACCTAGTCTACATCTGTAATATAGTCTGAAAAGTCTAAGCCATACTAATATTATAATGCGAAAGTGTGTCTGTCTGTCTGTCTGCTAGCTTTTCACGGCCCAACGGTTTAACAGATTTTGATAAAATTTGGTACAGAGGTAATTTACATCCCGGGGAAGGACATAGGCTACTTTTTGTCCCGGAAAATCAAAGAGTTCCCACAGGATTTTTAAAAACTTAAATCCACGCGGACGAAGTCGCGGGCATCCTCTAGTTATTTATAAAATTGTGTTGGTATGTCTTAATAAAATAAAATAAAAACACCATGTACAATAGGTATGATACCTCGAATAAACATTATTCTATTTTATTCTAAAAAAAAATGTTTCCTCACGATGTTTACCTTCGCCGCTAAAGCAAGTGATATTCTCTGAAACTTAGGAAACCTGCATGTCTTAGGGCTCTCCATAATGTTCCCAAAGGTGTGTGAAGTCTGCCAATCCGCTCTTGGCCAGCGTGGTGGAATATGACCACAAATTTTTGAGAGGAGAACCGTGCTCAGTAGTAACTTGTCTAATCTAATAAAAAAGTTACCACTAATATTACAAAATGTGAAAGTTGCTTTGTTAGTTTGTTCGACAATCACGCTGTCGAAACAACCCGCAACAAATCGAAGTGCGTTATTCAAGATCAAGATTGCATGTGCATAATTCAAGACCTGAAAAGTGACAAAGGCTACCTTTTATCCCGAGAAATCTAAGTGTCCACACCGGACTTTAATAACCTTATTTTTGTCTAATTTTAAACTTTCTTCATATTGTTTGGCTGAATTGAAAATAGTTTAAAATAAATTACCTACTTACGTGTTAATCTATAATTAATATGTATTGCTAAGGCTAACTATTAGTCATAATATTAGGTAGATCTTTTTTACCTGACACGATAATTGCAAATGTTGTGTACTATCGATACATATACCTATCAGAGTGTGTTTGTGTATAAGTGATGTAGTAAATGTAAAATATGTGTATTGTATGTGTTCCTAATTAATAAAATAAAATAAAAATAAAGCTAAATCCACGCGGACGAAGTTACGGGCATCATGTACCTAGTATTTTTATAAGGCTCAGTTCACACAAAAAGCGATTGTATGACCTTTGCTCGAGTATTTTATCTCTACGAAGATTTGCCAATGTAATCTTGGGCTTATTCCCAAAGTTTCAAGAGTAGGTAGACGGATGCACTCTACTTTGTCCAAACTAACGACAAGTGGTGCCAAGACAGTACAGAAAGTACGAATAGCTTGCTTTGTATATATCTGGCACCAACTACCTAACTTGACTTGTTAGCGTTTTGTTGCTCGGAAAATATGCAAGTTAATTGTCTAGAAGGACATCTTATTCGCAAAATATGCTAATTACTAAAGGCATGTCAGCCATATTTCTACATTTAATTTCCCTTAGCTGACTAGCGGCCGAAATTAATAAGCTATTAAAAAAGTCAGTCAGAAAGGCAGGTTTATTAAATATTAGGTATTTTTAGATAAGTACACAACACACAAAGTTCAAGTTTTTAGGTAGTTTTAGGAAAGAACAATACTTAACCAGTAATTTAGTCAGTGTTGCTGACACTATCCATCCACGATTTGCTGTACTAAATATACAGGCATAAGCTCTATACAAGCTACCACAAATCTCTATCCCTAGTAGGGCAAATCGTGGATAGATAGCTTATTAATTACGACCGTTAAAAGATAAACGAATCGCAGAAACATTGTCGGAGAAACGCGTAAGCGACGTGATCTGCACGGCGCTTTAGACTTTCTGGAGTTTTTCAGGGTTTTTTTCACTCGCATCATGATTTCGTTGTCAGTTCGCGGTAACAAGGTCGTATGAGAGGCGTGTCTTACGCGTATGGGATGCGTCTCTTACGCGTTTCAGCGAGAACCTACTTGTTTGCCGTTTTGGTCAGTTAAGGAAAAATAGATTATACCTAAATGCATGTATCTTGCATTACTTAGGGAAGAACTCGGGCTTCCTTCCTTTTTGGCTGGTGTGTGTGTTAGATATTAATTTTATCAATTAAATAGGTATTTAAGTATAGTATAATAAAAAAGGTACTAACAATATTGGACTTCTGTGTCTGAAAATAAACGTTTTTAGTATTAGGTATATATATTCTATTCTTTATTTAATGAAATGCTCATTCTGTTATACACAATATCGAAATTCAATTAAAATGACAGATCTAAAGGTATTGCTATCCCTTTTATGCTGCTCCCTGCAGAAAAGGATAGCACTGGATTTAGTCATGTCAGTTTAGTTTAGTGATTGTGTACAACCGAATTAGCCACAATATCTAAAATAATAAATCATTAGCAAGTACTTAGATTTACTCCTCCCATAATAAACCATCAGATACTGTATGGAGGACCATTTTATAAATGCAATCATTTAAGTATAATTTATTTTTTCTTAACTGACTTATAAGGTAAACGAGTGCCTTCTCACTGAAACGCTTAATGACATTGTTACCGCGAACTGACAATGAAATCGTGACTCGATTGAAAACCACCAAACTCCAGAAAGTCTAATGCGCCCGTCAAATCGCGTCGCTTACGCGTTTCTCCGAGAAGGTTTCTGCGATTTGTTTATCTTTTAAGTCAGCTGAGGAAAACTAAAGTATAATACTCTTGTAGACACTTGCGCGTTCCTATCTTAGACAAGCTTGATGCTGACTTGACTTTTGAAGCTGTGAGAAGTTATTTCGTCTGAATGAGCCCTAGTTGTCGTTTCAACCGATAGACTGTTCACTGATTGACATTAAGGTATCAAGGGTCTCTTGCAAAGGTAGCCACAATAGGCAATCTTGTGATGCTCGTCATGAGCGACCCCCAGTGAAATCACTTCCGATCAAGCCTAAGCCCCGCCGCATTAAGCCCACACTCTCATTAGTTGTCATCGAATTCCGCATTTGCTCTTACGTGGACGTATCTGGCATCTGCATCGACATTAGCGGAGTTTAGTACTGCCACAGTACTATCCTTACTCTGTGGTAGGTACTACGCCGTAGGCACTACGTAGCCACTCGCACGCGGCTTGAGACAACCAATATTGGCGCGTACGCGGCAGAAATAATGTACATCGGCCTTTAGAATGACATTTCGCCTTTGTAAAGGGTTGTCTCCGTCACTCATACCTATATGACGTTTTAACGGTCTCAACGACAATGCTCTACAAATCCGCTATCTCCTTCTAAAGGTCGATGGCCATTATTTTCTGCCGCGCATTGTACCTTTAAAAGAAGAGAGAATAGGCGCCTTTTGGGCAGGCGCGCTCCACCTTAGGCTGCATCATCTCTTGTTTGGTGCTGATTGCAGCAAGCTGATTTTGTTTACAAAAAAACAATGTGAGTGTGATATGCGGCAGGGCTATTAGATATTGTATCGTTGTGATTTCCGGTTCGAGGTCGCCTTTCAAGCACCGTGACAATAGACTAGCTAAGCCAATAAATAATATTGTGAGTGATAATTACCTTTGTGCGGCATCTTCCAGAAGGCTTCGGCCGCCGTGGTGGGTTCCCGCGGCGGCGCCACCAGCCCCCCCACCAGCGTGGTGGCGGCGTGCGCGGGCGCCGGCGCCGCCCGCCCCCAGCCGCCGTGCAGCGCCACCCCGCTGCCTTCACAGCCCCCCACTAACCCCCTATAGCTGACAATCTTTACGACTGTCGTCTAAGCTTGCCTAATCCTCCACTACAACGCAGCGGTCCTAGTACTTGAAGATGTAATCTAACCCCCTATAGCAGACAATTTTTACGACTGTCGTGTAAGATTGCCTGATCCTCCACTGTTTGTATGTTTCCTGTAACTGAACCTGCAGCTGGCAAATCTTTCGAGAAACCTAACCGGATCTTCTAATCTCTCTTTACTGCTGTTTTAGATCTAACATAACCTCTTAAGCCTCGATTGCACAGCTACCACAATACCAAATTCTTTACAAGTCACTAGAAACCCTTATTTGCACAATTTTAACTTTATGTTTTGAGGATCTATCAAAATCTTGGCAGAGAATTTCTTCAATGTTTCGAATAATTTTGATAAACTTCAGGAGGCAGATCTTTAAGAGCCCAGTTGTAATTCTCCCGCTCTTGCAAATTCCTCAAATATCCCTCAAGTGTAAATGAGCCCCAAATGATGTCCCTTAATAAAATTATCTGTGGCCCCAGCTCGCGTCATCGCACATGTGGACCCCACCGGCGACCTGCAAAAGAAAGATCACGATCAAGAAATTTGTTGACCTCAAAGCGGCATTAGACAATCGCATCATCAATTACAATCAAGCCTCTTCCATTCCTTTGAATACCACCTCTCCCTTTCACACATCAGACTTTATCCTACAAGTGAAAGAGTCGGACGTTAATTGGTAGATGATTTTGCTGAATTGTGTTAGGAGATCGAGAGAGCGCCATCTATTGTTGCATAGTACAAATAGTTGCGTTGCGTTCGTGAGATGATAATGATCAATGGGCTGGAGTAATGAAGTAAGATGGAAGCTGATAGTCGGTTGGTTGTGCCACCCATCATGTTAGCAGCCGAACGGTAGTCGGGGCCGTGTGTCAGTCTGTCGGGAGGTTTTTATTTTGTTATTTGACAGAGATGTTGCGTGCAGGTCATGGGAGCACGATGAGAACGGGGTTCCGTAACTCAAAAGGTAAAATGAAAGCCAGAATCTGTCGATATGAGGATCTCTACTAGAACAATTTTTTTGTAATGTCTCTTATACTTACTATGAGTCCTTAATTTCTAGCTAAGCCCAGTATTACTTTTCAGCTCTATTTCTATAGCTTATATTTACCAAAGCCAAGAAATACCTACTGATGATGAAATGCTTTCAAAGAGTATTCGCACATGAACCGAGAATGGTTTTGAACATTAAAACTTCATCTGGGAAAGATCTTCATCATTCATTAAATTATTGCGACAAATAAAACTGAAAATCCTGATGACCCTGGACATCAAGTTGTAAGCAAAGACGAGTTTCGGTCCGGAATATATTTTGTTCGAAATGATTAGTCTTGGGCGTAATAGGTGATACACAAAGATCGTTGACTTAACTAAGAAAACTCCAATACAATTTATTAAACGTGAATTAAAAACTTCCAATCTACGAGTCTACCAATATTCGAATATTCGAGTCTCCCAATCCGCACATGGACTATGACCAAAACCGTTCTCTACAGAGACTACAGAGTCACTACAGAGCACGGGTCTCCTCTCAGAAGAGGAGACCCGTGCTCTGTAGTGACTCGGCAATGGGTTGATCATGATGATGATGATGATGAAAAAAATAGTAATTCTGTAAAGAATTTTAAATAACTTTTGTGATTTTTTTTAAGTACTTAGATACGGAACCTTTAGGGTATGTGATCAATACGCACTTCGTCATCATTTTATTTGACTATACCGCTATTTGTTGTAACAACTCATACGCTCATAAAGGCTGGTATCACCAACTATCTCGGAGATCAATATCAACTGACAGTCGTTTTTTAGCAACACAACTGAGAGTGAGATCTGATTCAACTTTGTACGATTGTAAGAAGAGCAAGTTTTTTTTAAATAGCAGGTGTTGCTTCTTTGAATGAAAAACTTCTAATCCATGACCAAATCACTTCAGCAAGTGTACACTCCACGACTTATAATGTGCACAGTAAAATAATACTTCAGGGACTCAGGTCACTGGTCCGTATGGTTGTTTATTTACTAGGTACCTAATATGTTTCCTTAAGCTATAAATTTTAGCGCGACATGAAGGATATCATCTGTTTTGAAAACTAAACTTACATACATGATTATGCACTTTAAATATCTTAGCAGATTATACAGCAAGCATATTACAAACCAACCTTACAAATTGCGATTCGTCACCAAGTACCCAACAGAGGATTCATAATATAAAAGCATTATAACTAAATCCAATATCAATCGCATTATAAAAGTCACAGGTACACCCAATATAGGGACACGTATTTGATCTTTTCAAGTTCCAATCGACTCCACTTTGATATTTCCCCTCTGAATGTAAGGTACAATGGCCCAAGTCTAAGGGTCGCCAAATTGAAGACTCACTTTGAATCTAGTCAAAGCGAATGCGTAAAGTGGATGTCGACTATAACATGAAAAGTCGGTAAGTATCCGCGGACAGTTAGGTTGGGGCTCCAAAGACTGTACGGTGCTATAGAGAGTCACTTGCTATGTCTACACAATAAAACTGATGTGACATTGACATACAATGGGCCAAGGGTCGCCAAATTGAAGACTCACTTTGAATTTATACTCAAAGCGGATGCGCAAATTGGATGCCGTCTAATATAAAATAGTTAGGTTGAGTTTCCAAAATTTCAAGATGCTATAGATAGTCACTTATTATGCCTAAGCAGTAAAACTAATGTGATATACAAGGGCTCAAGGGTCGCCAAGTTGAAGACTCACTTTGAATCCATAGTCAGAGCGAATGCGTAGTGCGTAAATTAGATGTCGTTCAATAAAAAAGTTGCCAAGTATCCGCGGTCAGTTATGCTGGGATTCCAAAGACCGAGAAATGCTATATGTAGAGAGTCACTCTTACTATGGTGTCTAAACCGTAAAATTGTAAGTCTAATTTTAGACTAGGTCACTATGTACCTCACATTCTATTGTCACCCAATTTGATAGACACTCAAATGGAAAGTTGGTAGGTATCTATTACCTATTCCCGTGTAAGTTGTGACCAAACGTCATAGGGAGAGGAACAAAAGCAATTGGAACTTTTGCTGTCTAATTTAGAGATTGATGACTAAACTAGAGGTTCATTGTGTAACCAGCAAAATTCAACTTTATCAGAATTCATGGACGAGGTTTTTGATTAATTGTCACTATCAACAAACTAATTTTTAATCCTAAAGCAGCTGACTATTTTTCGGATCCTTGTATTTGCGTCATTTTTATCCAAAATAAGTTAGTTAGTTATCGTTTAGTTATAGTACCGTAAAGCTGTGGTTATAGCGCTCAAAAAGATAGAGCCACAACCTTACAATAGTGAAGCTTCTGTGGCGATTTTAATAACTCAGTAGCACAAGCGACATTGATATTTAATTACTGGTTTTCAAAGTCCATTTTGCTGTGGACACGGCCAATTGATTTCGTATTGAAGATTTGAATAATTGAGACTGGGAAGTTGGGTATTGTATAAACTATTGAACGCCTGCGCTATAAGTGATTCCATCGGTAAACTTTGTTTTTTTATGTAGAGAGTGTTCGGTGAATAAATTTTATAATGAAGCGTTCGGTGTCTATTGGTTTTGTGTTCTTCGTAAATAAAAATTTCGTTATCATAGTTCGATTGTAAAAACCAGCTAAGTACGAGACAGACTTACGCACCGAGGGTTCCGTACTGCAGTCGTATTTTTTCGACATTTTGCACGATAAATCAAAAACTATTAACTAAGTATAATATTATGATGCATAAAAATAAATAAAAATCTGTCGCAAAAATCTGAATGTACAGGTAAAGAAAGCCCTTTCGCGCTTACCCGGTACGGGTGACGTGCGGTCTGCGGGGCGTCTCACCACCACCCACCTCATACCCCGATTGCCACCGCGACCTGTCGTACTATACATTATATGGAAAGCGCTCGGGAGTACGGGGTAATCTCTTGTAGAGTTGTTGTTGGGACTTTCGGGATTTTTTTTATTCAGTAGGTACCATCAACATAAAAAGATGGCACATGATTACTTAGTAAGTATATTATCATAAACCTTTCTCCCAACTCATCTCAGTCCCCAGCCCACCATACAAACGGAATGGATCACGGCCAATCAAACGTCGCTTTATCTCACTAAGATCGCGGCCCCTTTATACTTATCGGCCGGATCCGGTTACGGAATGTATAAAAACTTGTTTCTAATTATACTAATTAGATGTGTAGACCAGTTCATGCACAGAGAGTGCACTATGCGAAATTAATGGTTATGCATCTGTACCTAGTTCTTAGTGTTTTTTTTTTATAGAAATCTAGGTGATGCTCGCGACTTCGTCGACGTATTACAGGGTGTAATCAGAACGCTAGCAAAAACTTAGCGTTAGTGTTGTACTACCCACAGTCCAATCCCAATAACCATTTAGTATTTTTATGCCGTGATTAAGTATTTTTCAAACCACTTTCCGTGAAAAATCGCCTGTGAAATCACTGTAATGAAAAATAATAATCATTTCACCAAAATGAAAACGAAGTAAATGTAGTAACAAATAAATACCTAAGAGAATGAAGCTAAATACCGACCCATACAGGATAAGGCTATTTATGTGGTGGAAATGAGGTAATTTTTTCTAATTAAGAGTGAGTAAAAAGTGAAAGTCGAGTAAATTTAGCGTTATTGTTGTACTACCCACAGTCCAATCAATACCAATAACCATTTAGTTTGTTTATGACATGATTTAGTATTTTTCAAACAACTTTCCGTGAAAAATCATCTGCGAAATCACTGTAATGAAAAATAATAATCATTTCACCAAAATGAAAACGAAGTAAATGTAGCAATAAATAAGAGAATGAAGCTAAATACCGACCCATATAGGATAAGGCTATTTATGTGGTGGAAATGAGCAATTTTTTCTAATTAAGAGTGAGTAAAAAGTGAAAGTCAAGTACACACACACATTACTCTGTGGTCAAAAAGTGACGTTTTTAACATTGTAGATAATGTTAATTCTCCGTAATTAGCACTTTAATTAGTATGTTGCGCTTTACTTTTGAAATGTGACGAATCACCTGCAAGCGAACGTTCACGCTACTTTATATCAATTATATTTTTAGGGTTCCGTACCTCAAAAGGATGATCGGAACCCTTATAGGATGTCTGTCTGTTGTTTGTCTGTCTGTCGGTCTGTCAAGAAACCTACAGGGGTACTTCCCGTTGATTTAGAATCATGAAAATTGGCACGTAGGTAGGTCTCATAGCAGATATAGATAAGGGGAAAAATCTGAAAACCGTGAATTTAGGGTTACATCACACAAATAAAATAAAATTGTGGTCATTTATTTATTTTTTATTTTTATTGAAAAGGTTCGCTAGCGATTTTTACAAAAATGATCTTAAATTACATAAAGTTAAATTACATGACGTTGTATGTAAAATCATTTGAAAGCAAACACTACATGCACATATACTTTATGACTTGAAAATATTAATATTTAGTATTTTCAAGGCATAAGTAAGATTACTATACCAAGTGGGGTATCATATGAAAGGGCTTCACTTGTAAATTCTAAAACAGATTTTTATTTCTTTTTATGCATCATAATTTTTGAATTGTCATGCAAAATGTCGAAAAAATACGACTGTAGTACGGAACCCTCATTGCGTGAGCCTGACTCGCACTTGGCCGGGTCTTTTAATTATATTATGAACTTTTAGAGCATTTTGATTTAATTTGAGATAACACGTTGGCATGTTATGTTTAGGGCGCCTCTCGAGACTACAACCGCAGTAGTTGCGAAAGCAGAGCTTCTACCAGGAAGAACCGGTAAAAAACTCGCCAGTTACACTTCTTATAAGAATCTTGCAAAATGTTTAATGTTGTTAGATAGACATTAGGTTAATATTATATTTTTAAGGTTCCGTACCTCAAAAGGAAAAACGGAACCCTTATAGGATCACTTTGTTGTCTGTCTGTCTGTCTGTCTGTCTGTCAAGAAACCTACAGGGTACTTCCCGTTGACCTAGAATCATGAAATTTGGCAGGTAGGTGGGTCTTATAGCTGGCTTTAGGGGAAAAATCTGAAAACCGTGAATTTAGGGTTAGATCACACAAAAAAATGTGGTCATGAACTTATAATTAGTATTTTCAATATTTGAAGTAAGATAACTGTATCAAGTGGGGCATCATATGAAAGGGCTTTACCTGTGCATTCTAAAACAGATTTTTATTTATTTTTATGTATTTTTTTTGAACTATCGTGCAAAATGCAAAATGTCGAAAAAATACGACTGTAGTACGGAACCCTCAGTGTGCGAGCCTGACTCGCACTTGGCCGGTTTTTTTTTTCAACTTAATCAACTTTGACTAACTTACTTTACATTTACATACATTTATAAAAAAGTTTACGTCAGTTCTTTGAGTAGGTACATACCTAAACCTTATAATATCTTTTAACCGATTTGTATGAAATTTGGTATAGAGGTAGCTTGCGTCCCGGAAATTAATATACACAACTTTTATCCCGCAAAATCAAGAGTTCATACGATTTTCAAAAACCTAAATCCACGTGGATGAAGTCTCAGGCATCATCTAGTTAAAAAAAAATTATAGTCAACTATTGTACAATGTACATGTATATATCGCATTACTCTATGCTCTTTAACAGCATTGTATGATTCGACATTGCTCTGTACTTACTGGTGTCAGTATTAGCAGTGTAGATAATGTTAATGCGTTAATAATTTAATTAAAATATCGCGTTTTGCCTCAATAAGTGACGACTCACCTGCGAGTGAAAGCATACCCTATCCGATGACAACTTTTTGTCTCTAAAGTAGATAGGTAAAGGTAACTAACTGGTTTACCACAATCACACCTTGAGATGTACCTACCTACCTTATTATAAAGAAAAGTACCTACTAAACTTTTGTCGATCGCATATTACGCGTATCATATCTGGAGACTTATCTACTCTTTGACAATGCTTGGTTCAAAACAGTATGTGTTTTGAACAGTTTTACGTAAACTATGGTTTTGCAGCATGGTCTATGGTAAAACTATGGTTTTGAAGCAACTATGGTTTGGGTAACACGATTTCTACGGAAGAAAGACAAGGAATAAGGACGATTTTTACGAAATTCCCACGAGATATAGAATAAAGAGGATTTATATTTTCGTCAAGCGAAGCCGCGGGTGGTCACTAGCTAGCTATAAGTATGCCAAGTTATATTCAAATTCGTTCAGTAGTTTCAGCGTGATACGCGTACTGACAAACAGACAGTCAAAAATTAAAACAGGTCGTGAAATTTATATTTTAGAGACAAGCTACTGCTCAAAACGTGGCTTATAACCCAAGAAAGCACTAAAACTACTTTACCGCAGTTTTAGCGTTTTACAAAATATGTTAAAAAAAAATCAGTTTACTCCCAAGTGGCAGCGGGAAGCACGTCAAAGGGAAAACTTCGAGCAGCTGGAGTTTGGAATTTAAAATTCCTCTTCCACCATGATAATGTTGGTTTTTCGATAACTTAAGTGAGTAGCTAGTACCTACAGTACTAAGTACCATATATGGTTATGGACAGACGGACAGACGGATGGAAAATATGGCAAAACTACAAGGGTTCATTGTTTACTTCGGTACCTACCCTAAAAATGAAAGTATGGACCCGTAATCGAATTTGAATTTGATTTGATATCAATATATCGATATTTTTATAAACTTTGCACCCCTACTAGCAGTGGACGTCTATCGGTTAACGATGATGATGGTGAGAAATTGGCCAAAATGGATATTGTACTTACCTACTTGCATGGAAGTGTATAGTAGGTAGGTATGTAGAGTTTCCTAGAAAATGAACCGAACGAGCGTATAAACGTACAAGTCATCGACAAACATTATCAAGGCGAGTCGGAATTTTAAATTTCACAAGCTAAGAGTTTCCCCTTTAGCGGGCTCAGACGGCCACTTAGAAAATAGAAACCGAGGTTTTTAAACATTCGCTTACTTACGTACTTACATTTCATAGTTTTGCGTCTAGAATTTTAGGCATAAATGAATAATTTAGATAAGCTCTAAAAATGTACTAAAGTTACATATTATTACTAGATGATTGATGATATTCCAAAAATGGCGTCATTATTAAAACAGTATGAGTATTAATACTAAGTATTTTATTAGTAACTAGATGATGCCCGCAACTTCGTCCGCGTGGATTTCGGTTTTCAAAAATCCCGTAGGACCTCTTTGATTTTCCGGGATAAAAAGTCTATGTCCTTCCCTGAGATGCCAGCTATCTCTGTACCAAATTTCGTCAAAATCGGTTGGCAGATGGGCCGTGAAAGGCTAGCAGACAAACAGACAGACAGTCAGACACACTTTCGCATTTGTAATATTAGTATGGATATAAAAATAAACATTTAAAAAAAATTGGAAAAATTGATAAAGATTAGGAAAAACCAGTAATAACTTTCAAGAAAAAAATATGGATGATCTATTCTTAGATTCTAAAATCTGCTTAAGATTAGATCATTCATCTTTTTAATATTCACTATCTAGAACAAAATCCTAAGAAAATCTATTACAAAAAACTTCCGAGATAGTATCACACCTAAACGTATAAGATTCATAGACAGTCTCGAGCTCGCCGCAATAAGATCGAATGTCTGGATTCGACACACCTCATTAGCTCGCTGTGATTCAACTTGCTACTAGCAGGTGCGTTTACCTTCCACTATATCTACAATCGAGCTCATCTCTCACATACAAAACCTTCTAAATATTTTTGAAGTTAAAGCTTCCTTACGCATTAGGTGATTTTGGGATTGGTAAAAACTTCAAGGTCGCGTCACTGGGACCGATTCTCTTGTACACAATTTCTAAGCTAAGCTTAATTTACAGGTAGATAGTGCTATCTCTTTTCCACAAGCAACATTATAAAAGGGATAGCAATAGATTTAGACGTGTCATTTTAGAGATTGTGTACAACGGACATGACATGCTAATTTCATAAAAAATTAAAATTGGTCCCTTCACACAACCTCTAAGATTTAATTTCAAAATCAATGATGGATAAAAAGAAATAGAAACACCAAACTAAAAACTGCATTAAATAGCTATCAGTTCGTAGTACGACATCTCTTTAAGTATGGAATGGTCTGGCTCAGCCTCAGCTCATTAGCTCGCGTTGATTCAACTCGTTACTCGCAGGTGCCGCTAATGTCTCTAAGTGGAATCGATTTTGCTTCACGTTCTTACACAATCGAATTAAAAACTTCTTTAAGTAAAGACCTATTTATACGTCCATGCGTTATGTTAGTAAAGTGCAAATCAACGATTACCTACTTCATTAAATACCTATCAGTTCATAGTACGAGATCTCTTTAAGTATGGAATGGTCTGGTTCCGCCATAGCTCATTAGTTCGCGTTGATTCAACTCGTTACTCGCAGGTGCCGTTAATGTCTCGTAAGTGGAATCGATTTTGCTTCACGTTCTTGATTCTTTTTCTTGATTTTGGCGATTTTGAGATGAGTAAAACCTTCAAGGACGCGTCATCGACTTGCTTATTTTATAAGTTTTTAAATTTGTTTCTTAACGCAACCTATTGATGTTCAATTTTAAATAGAAGTGTCAAGTATGCTAACCTAACAGCTCATAATTTTTTTTACTTCTTTCGGCAGTCCCCAGTAGGTATCTACTGACTGCTAATTTTTTTTATAATACATACCTAGTCATGGACGTATTTATACGTCCATTCATAAAGTTAGTAAAGTGCAAATTAATGATGGATAAAAAGAAATAGAAACACTAAACTAACTAAACACTAAACACTGCATTAAATACCTATCAGCTCGAGTCGTAGTAGATACGAGATCTCTAAGTATGGAATGGTCTGGTTCCGCCACAGCTCATTAGCTCGCGTTGATTCAATTCGTTACTCGCAGCTGCCGCTAATGTCTCGTAAGTGGAATCGATTTTACTTCACGTTATTAAGAAAATACTTACCCCTTTACCCTACCTCCTTTGGGTTTGTGTTTGACCTAATAGTATATTAGTATTATAGTCCATTCCCACTTCTCGTAACTACCTAACCTACTCATCAACGGCTCAACCGATTATATTAAATGATCATCATCATCATCATCATCATCAACTGATAGACGTCCACTGCTGGACATAGTTCTCTTGTAGGGGCTTCCACGCGCCACGGTCTTGCGCCGGCTGAATCCAGCGACTCCCTGCGACTCGTCTGATGCCGTCCACCTATAGTCGAGGGTCTTCCAACGCTGCGTCTTCCGCTGTGAGGTCGCTATTGCCACTATTAAATGATACGTCCCATACATCGATCAGCCCATCGCCGCCGGTCCACCACTGAGAACGGGTCTCCTCTTCGAATGAGAAGAGGTTAGACCACAGTCCGCCACGCTAGCCAAGTGCAGATTGGCAAACTTTACACACCTTTAAGATCATTATGGAGAACTCTCAGGAATACAGGTTTCCTCACGATGTATTCCTTTACTGATAATGCAATTGTTATTTAGTTGTTTAAAACAAACTCCGAAAAATTAGAGGGATCTAAGAACTCCCGACCTCGGAATAGGAGGCGCTAGGCTTCTCTATAGTCGTATACTAGCTGATGCCCGCGACTTCAACCGCGTGGATTTAGGTTTTTAAAAATCTCGTGGGAACTCTTTGATTTTCCCGGATAAAAAGCAGCCATATCATATTACTCTTCGTCCTTTCAACTATCTCTGGTAGCTTAGTTATGGTTTGAAAGAAGGACAAACATACACACTTTTGCATTTATAATATTAGTATAGATTCCTCATTGCTGAGGGTCGTGACACCTTTTCCTTAATCACATACCTAATGGCAGGAGTTCCCTTTGGATAATGACGCGGTGGGTTCCCAGATCCTTCCACTACCACTAGGCTATCACAGCTAAATTCGTGGGTATCGCACGGTATCTTGGACAGCCGCAACTCTTCTGGCGGGTGACCCACCCTGGGAACTTCAGGCTGAGGTGCTCACCGAGATATACCGCTACCGTGCGGTCACGAGGGCCCGGGGAGAGCGACCAGAGGCGGAGGAGAACCGCACAATAAGAGCCCTGGCTAGTGCAGCTCTGATCCATAGATGGGAGCAGGACTTAGAGACGCCTGCCGCCGGTACCTGGTCGGTTGAAGCGATTCGGCCATACCTTGAGCGATGGCTTAAAAGGCAACATGGAGTGCTGACGTACCGGCTGGTGCAGGTGCTTACAGGGCATGGCTGTTTTGGTAATTACCTGCATCAGATTGCGAGACGGGAGGAGACGCCGGCCTGCCACGAGTGTGGTGCACCAGAAGATACGGCATATCACACTTTGGTAGAGTGTGCGGCATGGGGACCTCAGCGGCACATCCTGTCGTCGACCCTCAGAGGAAGCCTCTCACTTTCGAATGCAATAGACGAGATGATCAGTAGTGAGACCAGCTGGGGCGTAATGGCCTCCTTCTGTGAAACTGTCATATCACTGAAGGAGGCCGCGGAGCGGGAACGAGAGCTAGACGCCGACGCCCACCCGCTCCGCAGAAGAAGACAGGGGAGGAGAAGGAGACAGTATGCTCACCTTCTACTGCCCTAGATATTGGGAGTAAACTTGTGCCGGCCCAACGCCAGGACGTCTCAGTCGCATCCGATATCCGGGATCCTGAGACGTCTTATACTTGACGCGGACGGCACCGCTGGGTTTTTTAGTGGGTATGCTGATGGCGGTTAAAAAAAACCGCGAGTGAGTCCCACATACCCGCCCTTGTGCGGCATGCCTAATAGCATTTTTACCAGCGGAAAAAAAAAAAAAAAAAAAAGGCTATCACAGCTAATATTATATGGTCATAGAGATTTTGCATCACAAAGAGAAAACGGGGAATCACCGAAATTGTCTGCATTCCATACCCATTCATTATTATTGCGCTCGTCTCGTCATCAAAGTGTAACTTGTCATTCATTATATTTGACTCTAGCATTCGAAAGTCGAAAAGCAGCATCAAAGCATAAAGCACGTTACACACGTGCCTTCCAAACACAAAACATAATATAGGCACCTATGTGAAGGGCCCTCTCGTTAAGTTGCAAACGTCAAAGCGCGTCCTTTTCACTGCGTTTATAATTTTAAAAAAAAACAGAAATGTACCTTCTATATAATTAACAGTGATGCAGCTCGGTGCTTTGAATCGTTGAGTGTCATAATGCTCGTTTGATGTTTTTTCTCTATTCAACAATTTGATTATGTGAGCGAAAATACCTACGTCAGCGTCTTTTAGATTTTCAAGAACCGCTTTTCGCTTAATGTTCGAAGATTTTACCTATGTAATTAATTACTCCTTTACTTAGGTACGTGTAACAAGGCAACGATTGTTTTGTTTATTGTGTTCGTGTGGGTGTGCATGTGTGTGTGTGGGTGTGTGTGTGTGTGTGTGTGTGTGTGTGTGTGTGTGTGTGTGTGTGTGTGTGTGTGTGTGTATGTGTGTGTGTGTGTGTATAATTTATTAGTCACACTATTTCATGTTTGTATAGGTACGACATAAATATAATTAGGTATGACCATGTATTTTCGCTAATAAATCTACTAATTGTTTTCTTTAGAGAATATAAGTTTTTGTTGCCCTGTCCACATTGAGCCAGTTTTGGTCAATGCAAGTACCGAATTATATCATCATCAGCATCACAACCTTGATCCACAGTCCATCACGCTAGGCCAAGAGCGAATTGACATACAATACAACACACGCCTCTGAGAACATTATACTAAAATCTAAATAGAATGTAGAGTGAAGGTAAAGAAAAAAAAACGATAAATCGATACAAAATCGTAATTTGCGTCTATTTTGCATAATCAAATGAGCAACATTAATTATGATATGATATAGGTATACATACTAATTAAATTATATAATTTATATGTACTTTTAATTGTTTCTGACAACTCAATCTAATCAATTTCGCGTTCCGAACGATTGAGCTGATGAAAAGCATAAAATCATTTACATTATAATTATTTGTTGACGGTTTCCGTCACGCCGACTCCGGGTACAATTTTACCGCACTTTGTTTTATTTCTATAACAATCAAAACTATTTGTTATAAGTCCCGCAAACTGCTAATGCGCGTGGCCGCCATTTAATGACATCAGCACTAGACTGAAGTTTCGAGCTGATGGTAACTATATTTTAACTTAAATATAGTCAAATGACGTCAAAATGACGTCATTTCGATGTTAATGAGACATGGTTCCAGCGCAATAGCAATTTGCGGGACATTCGGCAAAAATATAAAAATAAATGCTCTTCATTGTTTTTAGGGTTCCGTATCTCAAAAGTTAAAAGGAACTCTTATAGAATCACTTCTTTGTCTGTCTGTCCCTCTGTAGTGTCTGTCAAAAAACCCTATAGGGTACTTCCCGTTGACCTAGAATCATGAAATTTGGTAGTTAGGTCTTATAGCACAAGCAAAGGATTAAATCCGAAAACGCGTTTTTGTGGTTACATCACAAGAAAAAAATTAAAATGTGTTCATGAAAAAATATTGCTATTTTCAACTTTCAAAGTAAGATTGCTATATCAAGTGGGGTATCATATGAAATGGCTTTACCTATACATTCTAAAACGGATTTTTATTTATTTTTAGGCATAATAGTTTTTGATTGATCGTGCAAAATGTCGATAAAATACGATTGTAGTACGAAACACTTAGTGCGCGAGTCTGACTCGCACTTGGCGGGTTTTTTAAAAGATACGTCTCTTTGAATCATTAAACAGCCCGTTGGATCGATGACCTGAATGAAGATGGTGGCGGGAAGTGGAGAGCAAAAGCGAAGTAGCGTGTTTGGTGGAACTCTCTTGAAAAGACAGCAGTGGACGCATACCTACAGCTGATGGATTGGATTGGAAGTTTTAAGTAATTGTCAAAGTCATGATATACATATATCACAATATAGCGTTAAGCTAATTTTTAGCGTGAAAAAATAGTTTTGGCACTTTGAGGAATTATTATTATCCATACTAATATTATAAATGCGAAAGTGTGTCTGTCTGTCTGTCTGTCTGCTAGCTTTTCACGGCTCACCCGTTTAACCGATTTTTATGAAATTTGGTACAGAGATAGCTTGCATCCCGGCACCGGACATAGGCTACTTTTGATCCCGAAAATTCAGAGAGTTCCTACGGGATTTTTAAAAACCCAAATCCACGCGGACGAAGTCGCGGGCATCTTCTAGTACAAAATAATTTAATGTTCTAGCATAAGACTAGATTATAACATTGGGTTATTCAAGGGGCGGACCAACAAATTCCTAAAAGGCCGGCAACGCATCGGCGACTCCTCTGGTGCTGCAAATGTTCATGGGCGGCGGTAATCACTTAACATCAGGTGACCCGCATGCTCGTTTGCTCGCTATATCTATTAAAAAAAAAAAGAAAAAAAAACCGTAACTGGGTAACTGATCATAGAAAAATATTAAAAAATTCTTGATTATTTTTTTCTAACAGCTCAATATTTTTAACGTTATTTTTTCTACTGTCTATACTTACCTAGTACCTACCAACATTCTAACACTTGTGTAGCGCAGTTCAAGTCGATAAATCAAAGAGTTATTGTGTATTCAACACAACACCTCTGAGCTGCTTCAGTCGGTTAAAAATAAATAAAAAAGCTCTATGATATCATTGCTTAGGAATTAGAGGTATGGGTATTATATATTTTAAATTATTTATAACAAATAACCCTCCCCGACTTCTGTTATAGTCTAAGAGATACGTGGGAAAATCTCAAGTTTCAAAACAAAGCAGCAGGGCGTAAGCAGTTATGTTAGTCAGTCAGTTTCTTCGTTTTATACAAGGCGACTGGTAAAACGTCCTAAGTAAAAAGTATCTACCTCTACCTGAGTAAAACTTGAAACCTTTTCTTTCAAAATCGTTTTTATAGATTTTTGACAAAAATTTAAACAAATTTAAAAAAAATAACACTTTTTAAATACCTACCTTTAACAAATTCGTTAATATGAACTGTTAAAAATGGAACAATAAGTACCTACCTAGGTATTAAAACCGGCACATCAGACGTAAAAACAAAAGAAAAAAATTAAACATAATAAGCGAGATACATCGAAAGCTTTTTACTGTAAAAAGGCTCTATCTTAATCCTTATTAAGCCTCATCGTCAAGGGTGAGAGGCTATTGAGACGAAAGAGGTGTTATTTTGAGCCCATCGGGGATTATTTTAACTTTTTTTCTTCTTAACAAACTTTAGGTCGTAATACAGAAGGCGGTGTTAATATCAATTTTAAGAAGATTATAATACCTACACACAAATTGATTTTATTCATCTAAAGTATCATTAAAAAATATTGTACTAAACACATATTTTTTTTAAATTTTCGAATAAAAAAACTTAAGAACATTGAATTTTTCCCCTTTCACAATTAGATAATAAGCAATTACACTGTACCAAACATGTACCTAATAGGTTCAGTTTTCTAAATAAAAAAAAAGTATACCTACTATCTTATATATTTTGTCGGTAATTTAAAAAGAGAAAAATGAATCGTCATACACAGCATTTTTTCTTTCACTTTAAATGTGGATCACCAGTAGGTAAGGCCGATCGTAAACGCTCCCTTGACATTTGCTCCCAAAATCTTTTACTACCGTGTAATGACAGCATGTGAGAACTTAGATACAACTGTCAATGGTTATGTCTCTTTTGTCAAAAAATATGTCATTAATAGGTGAAAAAATTGTCACATTCAATCGGCACCCTTGTTACATAATGGCGATGTCAACACTTGAACAGCTTTTCAAGTATAAATAATAGTTTTACTACAATAGTAGCGTAGCAACTTTGTCGGCGTATGAATTGGCGTCGATTTATTGATTTTGTGATGACTTTTTTGTACCGTTTGTCGGTGATATGGTACTTATCTTATAAAAGAAAAGTATGTTAAGTTTTTTTTGTTTTATTGAAGTTTAAAGCAATGATATTCGTGAATGAATAAATTTAACACATTTTTTACATAAAAAAATATAGGTAGGTACTTGCGTAACCTACTTTCAATCATATAGTGTTTTAAGCGGACATTAACCTTAGGACTGTCAATAAAAATAAATTATAGTTAAAAATTATATTGACTAAGATATTTTTTTAAATATGCCCTTTGCACCAAAAAAACCAAATAAAACAGTCATATCTCTTTAAACAGCAATCACTTATTGACAAAAAAATGTTGAAATCCAAAAAATAAACCTAAAAAAACTACTCTGGTCTAGAAAAAACTATAGGTACATAAAATAAATAAAAACTGAAAAGTGCTACACAATAGTTTTCATAAAATATCCTACACATACCTACCTAAGCTTTAAAAACAACTATCCTCTAGAAAAAACTATAGGTAGGTACATAAAATAAATAATAGCTGAAAAGTGCTACACAATAGTTTTCATAAAATATCCTAGACATACCTACCTAAGCTTTAAAAACAACTATCCTCTAGAAAAAACTATGATAGTAGAAATTATATTACCTATCTACTTTTCAAAACATTTTTCAAAAAAAAATAGGTAGGTACATATTTTCATGAGTACATTTTCCGTAGGTTACCTACTCTACAAACGTAAAAAGAATTTTCAAAGAGTAGGTAGGTACACATTTTAGCAAATTGAGACCCGCATCACTGTCACCCATTGTATCCCAAGTATCATTTACCGCAAAAATTATTTGAATTATTTGCCACAATACATCGAGATCTCTATTTAACGAAATTACAAAAATTTCGGACACAACCTTTCACAATACATTCCATAGGTACGTTTCGGTATAGTTCAAAGAGGTATTGTTGCTTTTTTTGGTCCCATTTGGTAGATCTGTAATGTTTTATGTTCGCTATCGGTAGCTAATATTGAAATTACTTCGATGACATGGAAATCAATTATTTTATGAAAAAGAAGTATACATATTTTTTTTGAAAATTGATAAAGGTTTACAAAAGTAAAAAACTTTTTTACAAATTTGATAAGTGTTTTTATATGAATGAGGTACAATAATAATTAAAAGCTATGAAAAATGATTCAGATTTTCTCAAAATTAATGATTTTTTCGAAAAATAATATTGAACAGCGGTAAAATAAAAAAATTACTAAAATGTACCTACCTACCTACAGCTACAGCCATCACCCATGATATAGGTACCAGGTTCACTTTTAGCAAAATAATAGTTAATTTACTTATTCTTTGTCAACGAAAGTGTTTATTTTCACAACCTATTCAAAACAAAATCTTAATCATTTTGAATTTTCCAACAATAGCAACTATCACATTTCAAATTGTGAATGGGGAAAAAAACTAACAATAAGTATAAATGTTTACTATTACAAATTATCTCTAACAATGAGACGCGAGGTCCAAGATTCGATTATTGTTCAAAAAGTCCCGCATCAGGAATTTGCGCTAAACAAAAATATCAAATTACAAGCCGGGATATGATAGAGACGTTCACGTTTGAAACAGGTAGAGGTTTTAATATATTTTTTGTTGACGGTAACTTGGATCGATAATATGTTTTATATTATTTTTGACATGTTTTTTTTTGTCTTAGGTTTCTTAATTTTTTTAAGTCTTAAAAATACCTTCTATTTTTAAGACTTAAAAAAATTGATTATACAGAATCTTTATAAGACACATTAAACTTATTTCTTCCTTTAGTCCGTAGTTCCGTTTTGGTCCGTATTCACTTTAAAACTTTAAGTATCTAGGTAGGTATGTACTCATCATCATCATCATCATCGTTATCGTCATCGTCGACTAATACCTACTTACTTTATTTTTTATATCATCCACTAATCTTTAAAGAATACCTATTAGGTATATGCAACTATCTATTATTATAATTATAAAAATAATGAGTAAAATATTATTTTTTTGAGATTTTTTTAAAAAAAAATTCACTCTTATCAGAACCCTCTAAATTTCTTTCTAAAAACTCCAGGAGATTTTTAAAAAAAATGATTTATTAGAGAATTGAGATAGACCTTAGGCATTTTGATATAGGTACATATTATTTAAATATAATATGAATTGAATTCCATCCATACATATTAGAATCACAATATACCTATCATGTGTCAAGTAACATGTTCAGTAAGTAACATTCGTAGTGCAAAAATGGTTAGAATGTAGCGTCATACCCCTATATCTACAATTGCAAAATATCATAAAGCAGACATAACAAGGCTTGAAGTCAGTCCGGAATCGACCTACCTAAATCGATGCGTCGTCGGTAAGGTAGAGCAGAACACAAAAACAGTCGGTAACACCAAAATATCACTAAAACTAAACACAGTCCGAAAATCTATTGAACCGTTCGAGCGCGTGCCTATTCTTTAATTTGACAAGTTTCTGAACCCGGTCGGGGTCCAACGTACCGCGAAATCATCGAATGCCCTAAGTATTGGTGAGGCCGTTCGAAAGCTACGAACCGTTTCCGATGTCACGGCTCGCTTACGACTGGCCGAGCCATCTGATTCCAAGTCAGCCGTGTGAGCATCAGAGGGGCGGGGCCTAGAGGGGCCGTGTAGCCCGTGTGTAGGCACCCTAGGGTGGGTGCGCACACAGCCACGACCCATGCTACGACACGCACACATGCACAACTGTGTAACAATTCACGCCCACATAAAAGCGGTTTGCAATGTGGCGTTCCAGTCGCGGGTATGCTGTATGATTCGATGTTCGAATTTGGATTTCAAGTTTTTCACATAGAAAAGTTCGTTTGCGTTTTCAGTTTAGATTTGGTTTATAGAAAAGCACTGGTATATTCAGTAGGTAACGTACGGGCCCAAGTTGCGATGTCCTTATGGAAAGTTACAAAAGTTTTCCACGGTTTATTAACGGAACTTTGTCTCGGTATTTTTAGTAAAGATGGTTGTAAAGTTTTATAACGCGAGTTGCTAGTTGGAAAAATGCAGTTGTTTTACGGGAAAACTGTATTTTGTTATTTATGAAGTCAAGTGTGCCTTAACTCTACTTTTCTCAATTTAAAAATGTAGGTAGGTAGGTACCTAGTAAATTTGTAAACGATAACTAAAATACATTTATTTACGAATTTGCTCGTACTTTTTTTAAATAAGTAAATCAAGGTAAAAAGTTACAAAAGTAAATTGGCATTTTATCTAATAAGTTATACCTATTTATATAAAAAGTATTATTAATTATTTTTCTCTGTGCTATATCATGCATTCAGTCTTCCAACTAGGTACCTATGAGCAGATACCTACCTACCATGTTAGATATTTTGTAAGGTGGCCCTTATTAGGAAGCGACCCTTAAGTATTAACCGATCTTACCTTAGGTAGATTTTTCTCACTTTAGGTATGACTATTTTCCACAGGAAAAGTCATAGGTATTAATAGATAGATACCTATAGGTAGGTAGGTATATACCTGGTTTTAATATTCACTGAACTACAATTATTATTAAATTATTTCTTAATTTTATACAAGTAGATACCTACCTAATAGGTAGGTATACCTACTTAGGTGAATAGAAAGAGGAGTATAGGTAGACGATTTTATAGATAGGTAAAAATTTGGTAGGCATTGTCTTTTTGCTAGTTAAATACATTATGTAATCTAGTAACTAATATAGGATACTGATCCAAAAAAATAGGCAAGTAGGTACAATATGTTTTATGAGGCAAAACCACTAAAACCGGGGTATTTCAGACCGCGGCCGCTCGTAAACGGTTAGGTTTTACAGCCCCCCGTCTTGGGGTTATTATATCCTTACCAAGCAAGAAAGGATGTTAAATTTTTACATCTTACGGGTTGAATATCACTTCTGGAATATACCTACTTCATCATCATCATCGTGATCAACCCATCGCCGGCTCACTACAGAGCACGGGTCTCCTCTCAGAGTGAGAAGGGTTTTGGCCATAGTCTACCACGCTGGCCAAGTGCGGATTGGAAGACTTCACACACCTTTGAGAACTCTCAGGCATGCAGGTTTCCTCACGATGTTTTCCTTCACCGTTAAAGCGATATTTTAATTACTTTTAAAAACGCACATAAAAAAAACGCACATAAAAAGTTAGAGGTGCGTGCCCGGGATCGAACCCCCGACCTCTGATTGAAAGACAGACGTCCTAACCACTAGGCTACCACAGCTTACTTACCACAGCTGGAATATATTTAGGTAGTTCTAATCTAACTAGCTGACCTGCCCTGGCTTTGCTTGAATTGAATTTATGAAAATCCTCTCTTTGAAAATCTTCGTGCAAAATCTCAAGTTTCGAGGTCCAGTGGTATGAGTTGTAGGTAGGTAAGTAAGTAGGCACATTGATAATATGTCAGTTAGTCTGTTGCCTTTTCGCTGAGAAAATGTGGCGTCATCCGTATTTTCAGTACTTACCTACTGAAAAGCAGGCCTCTTGCGTCTCTAAGTATTTAGGTAGGTATACAAAGTATGTAATAGGTATGTACCTACCTACACTGCTCGTATCTAATAGATATTATGCGCATGGTATGCGATCAAACTTCGTGGCTTCAGTCATAAGAATTTTGAAAAGTCCGTCATTAGGTATTCCTTGTCTACCTTTGTCTACTTTATAAAGGTAACCTCTGTGAAATATTTTAGCTTTATATGTCCAAGGGCTTGGCCCAGTAATGAGCAAGTCTATCATGATACTTATCTTATCAAAAATAATGGCATCAGTAACAAGTACTTAGCGTCACACACAATTATAGTTCCATAATCATAACGGCCGCCCGCCAAAGTTGTACGGGTACCTATAACCCAAAATCAACAAAAACCGCTTAAAATTAGTTAACACAATAGGTACCTACTTGACCAAATTTACCAACATATTTTTACAACTTTTCTAGATTTTCCTGCATAGGTATTGACAACAAATACCTAGTGTCCCACTGTTAATCAAACAGCACGAAAGTATCTTATCAAAATAATGACGTCAGTAACAAGTAGCGTCACACACAATTAGTTCCATAATCATAACGGCCGCCCGCCAAAGTTGTATAACCCAAAATCAACAAAAACCGCTTTCGCACGCTGCGCCCGTACAATGCCATACACGCGGCAAACGCTACGCTGAATGAGTTAGCCCTAAATTATACAGCGACTAATTTCACGCTCGCTCTTACTTATTGTGGGACCCGACGATTCCATGTCACGGTATTCGACACGACTGGTTATCCCGGACAAATTGACTCGTAACTTTTTTCACGCTAAGGTCAACTTTACGTTATTCCCGAAGTGGTTTTACGATGGATGAAATGAAATAAAACTTTTTCTTTGTAGAGGTCAATCTTTAGTTTTTTTTCATTCCAGGACTACCATCCACTGACCTCTGCCACGCTGGGATGCACTTGACTGCTGTTACACCAAAGTAGATTCTGGCACTGAATCATGTGGTCTGGCCAACGAATGTAGAGACTGGAAAAGCGCGGCTAATTCAAAGAATATCAGTGGGTATGACAGCCCCAAAATTAATATAACAGGCCGGAAATAACCTATTTCGATAGAACAGAAATGAAAATAAACGAATTCTAAAGTGTCAAATTACTTAGGTTATTCCGGTCTCTAGGTATACCTAACTACTCTATACTAATTTTAGAGCTGCCATACTTTCTGAATATGCCGCGCTTTTCCAGTCTCTATTTTCGTTTGTCAGACTTTGGTGATGATGCTGCCTAAGGTGGAGCACGTTTGCCTAGAAAGTGCCTTTCACTCTTCTTTTGAAGGTCCCAATATTTTAATTGGTGGAGAAAACGGAAGCCGTAGGGCATTCCATATTCTAGCAGTGCGACTTAGAAACGAGAAAAACATACCTATCGCCTCGAATTTCGCGACTAGATACTTATGTACCTACCAATACCATGTACCTAGAGTAGAGGAAGGGCACACAGGGCCCGTGACCAGGGCCCCCATCGCCAAGGCGGCCCCGAAAGGCCAATATATTCACCTACATTTTACTTTTTTTTCTATTTTAGGCACATCTAACCGGCAAAAAAGTTTTAGGGTAAATTAGCGAATTGTATTTTGTAATTTCCTTATTTTCTACAGATGAAAAATTTGTTAAAAAAAAATTCGTCATTCACTTTTTTACTTTCCAACAGGGCCCCAAATTATTTTGTGCCCAAGGGCCCCAGCATGGCCTAAAAGGGCCCTGCCTAGAGGTGCAGAGTGCAGACCTTTATTTTCTTCAACGCCAAGGTCAAATTGCGTAAAGTTTATGTTACACCCAAAGTTCCAAACAAACTTTACCTACTATGCGATACAATGAACAATTTTCAAAATTCAGCTTAAGTCAACCATCAAAAATCGTTTTCCACAATGGGGCTAAAAAATAAATAAAAGCCCTTTTTCTCGAATAAAGAAAGTGTTTGTGTAAGAACAATCGCGTACACCACAGCGGGACATCTAGATACGCGGGGCCCGAGTATTTTTCTTTATATTTTTTAGGGTTCCGTAAGTACTCCATGATGCAATAAATAAACCATTTTATCAGGTACCTACGTAGGTAGGTACATTTTGTGTTCTGTCCACATGTGAAAGCAATTTTTAAAACCGCGAGGTATCAAGTTTAAAGGAATACCAAATTTTCTCTAAATTTAACTTAGTGGCTAATTCCGTTGTACACAATCTCTAACCTAAACTAAAATGATAGTATCTAAATCTATTGCTATCCCTTTCATAATTTTGCCTGCAGAATAGGATAGCACTAGATTTAGACCCGTAAATTTAGTTATAGTTTAGAGATTGGGTAGGTAGAGGTACAAGAGAATCGGCCATCTCGACCTGTCGCTCTAAGGTTCATTTGGTAGTTCCCGATGATCTACGATCTCGAGGTATGATAGTGATACAAACTTGTATTTACAGATAATTTCTTAGTGTAGGTACACTTGCAATTTGCAAATTAAAAGTAACGTTCGTAGGTATGGGTAGGTACACTTAGGTGACCCCAATTTTCGTAAAATATGTAATGATATGTACGGAACCCTTTCAAAACGCAAGATCAATTCACACTTGACCGTCTTTTTATTTTTTATAATATTTGCACTTATACCCTAGTTGAATAGAGTTTGATCCTTAATTTACGCATCGCCAGATTTATTCTGTAGTTTCGCAGTTTGTAAGGGATTGTTCTTCGGCTCTTTGCCGGGTTTGTAACATTGCGTAAATGTACGACGGCCTTTGTGTTGATGCTTTTATTTGGCTTTAAGTCTGTATTCTATAGAATTGATTAGACCTATTGTGTGAGGTTAAGTAATGAACTTCTTTATGTCGCATAAACTTACAACACAATATTATTTTCTTTAATGATTTGCTGTATCATGTACTTATCTAGTATGGCTAATGAATTAAGAATATTTTCTATTAATTTACCAAGAAATCGTACAAATTACAAAACGCCATTGCGTCATCATGATTATGTAAGTGGAGTTGTACCTATGGACGAATCTAAGATGATTAATTTTCCCCCGCCGCGCTGAGTTCGTATTTTTGCTAGGGCTAATCTCAAAAACTTCTGTAGGTACCTACAGCTTTTCATACAGTTTTCACCAATAGAAAAGAGGAATTATCTAAGAAGGTTAAAAGGCTATAAATTGTAAATATAATTTTGCGAAAATAAGATACCTGGATGATAATAACAGCTGTGAATTAGTCGGAAAAAATTGGCCCAACAGTTTCCGTGGTGTGCGCTGCGTAAAGAACTTTCCACTAGGTATAGATATAATGTTTTCCTGTAACTTTCACTTTGTACTTATCCTAATCCTAATATATAATCCATACTAATATTATAAATGCGAAAGTGTGTCTGTCTGACTGTCTGTCTGCTAGCTTTTCACGGCCCAACCGTTCGACCGATTTTGATGAAATTTGGTACAGAGTTAGCTTATATCCCGGGGAAAGGACATAGGCTACTTTTCATCCCGGAAAATTGATGAGTTCCCGCGGGATTTTCAAAAACCTAAATCCACGCGTACGAAGTCGTCATCAGCTAGTGGGTATATAATATTTTAAATGTGAAAGTGTGGATGTTTGGATGTTTAGATGTTTGGATGTTTGTTGACAAAAACGGCTGAACGGATTTGGATGAAATTTGGAATGGAGATAAATTATACACTGGATTAACACATGCTACTTCTTATCCCGGAAAATCAAAGAGTTCCCACGGGATTTTGAAAAATGTAAAGCCACGCGGCTAGTAAAGAAATAATTCCTGTCCCGTGCGAAGCCAGGATTAGTCGCATGTTACTAAGTGATAAATAAACTAAGTACCTATAGGTATTCATTATTCTTCAAGTCAACTCATATTTACAGATATTGGCATGAAAATAGTATTGGTATAGGTACATACCTAAGTCTATTTGCCTGAAAAGTATATTTAAAGCGAATAGTGTAATTTACTTACCTATATAGAATAAGTAAGCAAAATTAGCAATCTGTGTGTTTTAAAGGCTGCCGATGTTTAGCCTCGACGCAGCTGCATCGTCTTACACGCATCACTGGCGACGCGCAGCATCCCTGCTTTGTGCGTGCCGACACTACGCGACGCAAGTTATAAGATGAAGCGATTTGTACTCCAGCAGTACGTAGGTATGCGTTTGGTGTAGGTAGTATACACAAGGGCGGATACAAGGGGGGGGTCACGGGGGTCATGACCCCCCCCTGGGCTGCGTCCAGGACCTAGGTGGACCACTAATTAAAATTGTTAAACATAATGTTTTTTATATTTTTATATACCTAGATTTTATGTAAGTTCCTTCAATACTTAATCAATTTAATATAATATTTTGTATGATGGCAAAAACATTATGTTCTTGCGAACAAACGCATCCAAAATTTGAATTTTACCGTGCCACCGCTACCTTTCATCGAGATGTCACATTTCGTGTGTCGTTCTTCAATTATTGAAGAACATCACACGGCACTTGCCCAGGGCCCACGATCGATTGGGGCCCAGTAGTCCCTGCCAGATCACCAAACTATAACAGACCAACCGATATTTTAATACCCAAAAACATATTTATTTCGATAAAATCAACGGTCAAAAAAGCCATCTCAAACAAAGGACCGTAGAGATTGTTAAATAGTCTTATATCCGATCTTTATTGCCTTTACGCAAATGATAGAATATTTCATTCTTTTTCACACTTTTTAAAAAATTCCCGACAGTAAAAACCTCTAAAAGTAAAAAATAATATGTATTATATACCTATAATGTATTGGTCAATCTGGTCCTTTACGTTTATTATTTATAGTAAAGTTTTTATTATCCAAGCGCTCGTTGCATCTGGGGACCCCTAAAGATAATAGAACTATTCTTTATACAACAGATGACTTTATAGTATTTAGTACAAAATTTTTGGCATTTATCTATATCGTAATACAATATTTCTAACATTTATCTTTTCTTTTTTGTAAATAATGTCATAAATTTTGCGCTCGCTTCGCTCGCACGTACGGTTCACTACGATTAAAAATCCCTTCCGAGATGCAAGCTATCACTGAGTAGTACATACCTACCTACATTTGGCCGTGAAAAAGTACCTAACAAGATGATAGACAGACAGAAAATTTCGCGCTCGCTTCGCTCGCGCTTTTGCTCTGTATTAGTTGTTGCCCGCCCGCAACCTTGTCCGCATTGATTTAGGTTTTCAAAAAACCGTAGGAACTCTTTGATTTTCCGCATAAAAAGTGTATGCAGGTTTCCGGGACGAAAGCTTTCTCTGTGTAGTACCTGGTCAAAAAGATAGACCGTCAAATGGTAACAGTAAATAGATAATAAGTAGAAGTAGATAAATAGATAAAAGTAGATAGACACGCTTTCTCATTTATAATATTAGTAGCTACCTTATGATTTTTTCGTAAATATATGAAAAATTTCGCGCTCGCTTCGCTCGCGCTTTTACTTTATATTGGTTAATGCCCGCAACTTCGTCCACATAGATTTAGTTTTTTAAAATTTCCGTGAGAACCCTTTAATTTTCCGGGATAAAAAGCCGTTTCCGAGTGTAAACTATCTCTGAATAGTACCAAATTTTGATTTAGAATATGGACTTTGAAAAGGTAACAGATAGATAGAAACATTCGCATTTATAATACGTCTTGAACGTGACTTATCTGCTTTCTTTGCCTATTCCAAGAAAATAGTACCTACTCTGTCAAGATCATAGGGGCCCCGTTATGCTAATGTGCCCAGGGCCTCCAATAGGTTAAAGACGGCCCTGCGTGCGGGTGTGCGGGGCGCCCCCCCCCCCAACCCCCGCTCGTCATACCCCGATTACCAACTCGACCTGTCGCAAGAGGTCGAGAAGTTGTGACTTGACCACGACTATGTGACCCCCCCCTGGCACCAAAGCTGGATCCGCCCTTGAGTATACATACCTCCATGCAATCTTTGCACCATATTAGTTGCATATCGTAAGTATAACGAACACATATATTTAGGGTTCCGTACCTCAGAAGGAAAGAAATCCCTTCTAGGATCACTTTACAGGATACTAGGATACAGACACTGGTACTGAAGAACTGTTTCTATCATTAATGAACTATGAGTAAGTATAGGTATAGGAATAGGTACATTCTTTATCGATGGTTTTGATAGATTAAAGTTTTCTTTAGCACAGAAATTTCATAAAACATAGTCAGCTACATAAAGCGAAAGTCAGTGGTGTAAAGCTTCTGACTTGGACCACAGGCATCACATTAAAAAAGGATGAGAATCTTTCCAGCGATAGGTTACAGATTAGATCGCTCTGTGGCCAATTTGGCGCGCGGTGCGGTGTCTTCCTCAAACCGAGCGCTTTTTAGACGCACCTATCTTTAGGTAAGTACTAACTAGGTACCTATATAGTACGCAACAGGTCGAGATGGCAATCGGGGAGGGAACGTCCTGCACACCCGCACAGCCTCCGCGCTAACCCGGTGCGGGGAAAGCGCGGGTGATGTGGGTGTACGGGGGCGGTGTTTGACAACTACTTATACCTAGTCAAATCCTCAAAATAAATACCTTTAGAAGTAGCCCTAGTGTGACACTTACCTACTGGTAGAGCGACATAGCTAAATGCATTTAAGCTCTTATTAGAACGTGACAAAATGATTTTGTTTTTGTCCTTATCACCGTGGCCATTTTTTTTGTTTGCCAAAATGTATTTGTACGTGAGATTTTGGCAAACAACGTGAAGTGAGGTTATGTTGACTCAAGTATTGTAAATAAATACCTAATTTATTCGTGTTGATGTTTTTTGTTTTTTAAGTTATTGTGCAATGGTGGGTTGCAGTATACTAGGCTACAATATCCGAAGCGAACGTAAAAGAGACGGAATAACATTTCACAAGTAAGTACCTACTTCTGCTTGAGCGAGAGGGACTGAGGGGGCCACGCTAGTTGCATATCTGGTATATCTGTGGTCAAATCAGTATCTTTTTATCAAACGTCAACACCCGCTTAGAAGGTATGTGAGCTAACCTTGAGCTAACTATGAAATTCTGGCATGTGACGTGCTTTTTAGGGTTCCGTACCTCAAAAGGAAAAACGGAACCCTTATAGGATCACTTTGTTGTCTGTCTGTCTGTCTGTCTGTCAAGAAGCCTACAGGGTACTTCCCGTTGACCTAGAAACATGAAATTTGGCAGGTAGATAGATCTTATAGCTGACATTTGGGGAAAATTCTGAAAATCGTGAATTTATGGTTAGATCACACAAAAAAAATTAAATTGTGGTCAACTAATAACTAGTATTTTCAACTTTCGAAGTGAGTGACTATATCAAGTGGGGTAAGTATCATATGAAAGGTCTTTACCTGTACATTCTAAAACAGATTTTTATTTATTTTTATGCATCAAAGTTTTTGAATTATCGTGCAAAATGTCGAAAAAATACGACTGTAGTACGGCACCCTCATTGCGCGTGCCTAACTCGCACTTGGCCGGTTTTTTAGTTTCATTGATAATTTAAAATGGTTCTTACACTTAAAACGTTCGTTTTGTTCGTTCGTATTTTGGAGGACCCTCTATTTATCTAATAATCACTGAGAAATAATTTATTTTTGACATAGGAAAATACCGTATTCACACTTGGTCATCATATCGGACTAGATGGGTAAACCCTTTTCATTCTGGAAGGAGACCCGTGCTCAGTAGTGGACCGGCAACAGTTTGACGGAGCAAATAAACATGCCTACACATTAAAGGCCTTGTAGCAAAACAATGGCGGATAAATATTATTAATATTTATTAATGATATGTACCCTTGCCGCCATTGCGATGAATTCGTAAACAAAGACCTGAATATATTATAATTCGAGGTGCATCTGATGATTGCAAGGGTGAATATTATGATCACAGACTAAAGGAAAAGCGTAGACAGTAACACGTGCACCCATATTATTTGTTATGAAGCGGTCAAACGTTGAAGTCGACCTAGAGAAGCTTCGATTTTAATTTAAATAAAAACCGGCCAAGTGCGAGTCAGGCTCGCGCAATGAGGGTTCCGTACTACAGTCGTATTTTTTGGACATTTTGCACGATACTTCAAAAACTATGATGCATAAAAATAAATAAAAATCTGTTTTAGAATGTACAAGTGAAGACCTATAATAATACCCCACTTGATATAGTCACTCACTTCGAAAGTTGAAAATACTAATTATTAGTTCATGACCACAATTTAATTTTTTTTGTGTGATCTAACCCTAAATTCACGGTTTTCAGATTTTTCCCCAAATGTCAGCTATAAGATCTACCTACCTGCCAAATTTCATGACTCTCGGTCAACGGGAAGTACAGTAGGTTTCTTGACAGACAGACAGACAGACAACAAAGTGATCCTATAAGGGTTCCGTTTTTCCTTTTGAGGTACGGAACCCTAAAAATGACTGGCTTGAGCCAAAATCAAAAGAGAGGTGCTGTAGAAAGGTACTTAAGTAGTTTGTTAGTTTATTAGTTTGTCCCGTTCTCACGCTTCTGGTAAGTACTTACGCATTTAGGGCCGGTTGTTTCAACAAACTTTGACGGACACGTAACCTTTAAATATGGCGCTAACGAACGTAAGTAAAGAAAAAGCGTTGATTCAGCATCTATTAGCGCTAACGTTCGTTAAAAAGTTACGTTTACGTTAACCAGTGCTGGCGCCATTGGTGATCGTCAAATCAGTTCGTAACTTCATACTTCTTACAAACGGAATATTTTATTTACAAATTATAATGGAATCAATTTAATTCAAAGCTTTTAATGATAGTTTTTTTGAAGATTTTGTAAGAAAGAAAAAGTGTTTAAAATGCGAAGTAGCAATATTAATAACTATGTATATAATTTAATATACTTAAAATGAAATAAGAAAAGGATACGGAGAAGTAAGTTAATTTTTAGGGTTAGTTTCGCAACCAAAATAACAATGACGAACAGTTTTTTGTACAATGAAGCAACGCACTTAAATTAACAGATGTTAAAGTTCGTCTACGTCCGTTAAATTTTAACGAACGGATCTTACGAAGACCAATGGTTTGAAACAACCGGCCCTTAGTCTGGGTAAGGTAAGTTTTGGTCACTATGCCCAGGTACCTTATAACCGGTGTCACTTTTGAACACTACGGTTCGTAAATGATCCACCTATTATTGCCTTCTAGTCTATGGTTATATTCTCAAATTATGAACACCATAATATTTGTAGAGAGCAACAGTCAATGTATTTCTGCAAAATTTACATAGGGTACGGAATTAACTTAATTATACAAACTTATACTTACCTAATAGCCCACCTATCCTTAGGTTCCTATCCTATCACTTAGGAGTGATTAAGTAGATAAGTAGGTCTAATATTGAATTATTTTCTAAATGTTAAAGTTCACTAATGAAATCAATAAGTAGGTACAGTTTTTGCAATTCATGAAGGCGAGTGAAAGCTTTACTTGTGGTTTCAAGACTTTCGGTCAGATCTCTGAGCCAGCCCGAAGCGTCTCGATAGAAGGCATTAAAATCAGATGCTCAGCTCCTAAAATAAAGCAATCGCACATGCCATAATAGCCATAATGTGCGTCCTGCTTAAGCAATAACAAAAACCATTAGTGAATATTATAGAAAAAAGAATTTTAAAAATACAATAGTGTTGCCATACAAAAAAGGTGATGTAATCAAAGCCCGTATTTGAAATGAGAACAACGCTTTTAAATGTTTGAAAAAGTTAAAAAGACGTTCCATTTTCAAAATGTGCGGAGCGACGAGCTTTCCCCTTCGGTGGAAAACAACGCACACTAACACATTCATTGTACGTAGACAGCTAGAGTAAATTTCAGTCGTGTGCACTGTGCAATATTAATAGCACTGCTATCATCAGACTAAAATACTTTTAAGTAATTCAAACTTTTATTTTATATCTAAGATAATATTATAGAAATCTACTTATCTGATATTATTTACAACATCCTATTATTAATATTTTTTATCTAAAGCTCCAATAAACAGAACAAATGTAATAAAAAGTAATGCACAGACAAACAATAACACGAACTTATGCCCATAACTTCAGCTTCTTACCTTTCAGCGAAAAAAAATACATAAATAAATCGAACGTAACCGATATTAAAACAACACGATGCATCATATTTCCCTCGATGTATAAACACGCACTTCGCTATCTCTTTCTAATATATGGTTTTTCACGATATGTCTGTCCCTTTTTACGTGGGGCGTGTTCTGACCGTTGATTGGTGGAGGGGAGAATGGCGTTCGGTTACCCGACGGCAACCTCCCGACGGCATTTTCCCGACGGTAGGCGTTCGAAAATCGAAAATTGTCGCCAGGGATGAATTTCTTTGGTCTTTATTATAAGCGGCCGTTCCATTCAGTTTGAAAAATGTGTCACTTTAAGTAATTAAAAATGGTTTCTGAACACAGCTGTTGTAGGTAGGTATCTATATGGTAGTGAAGTGATTCCTGAAAGTTGCGAAGAACAAAAAGTTTCTAAGATTTACTTTATTAAAATCATCAGGTAAGTAGTTTGTGTACCTACGTGCTATAGTAAAAATGCTTTTCTTAGAAATTTTTGTTTTTGATTTTCAATTTGTTATTTTTTGTAACAAAGTCCTTGAATAAGTATAGTGTTTTATTTATAGGCTTACTTACCTATCTTATTTTTATTAAAATCGTAAAGATAGGAAAAAACTTCTATTAGATATCTAAAGTCAATTATTTTTAACCTGGTGATAAACCTGTGTAGGTTACTTATTGTTTTTATCTAAGTAGATATAGGTACCTATAGAGCCATTTGTATTTCATTTTTTAATGCAAGAGCAAACTTTCATCTGTGACAACTAAATACATAAAAGGAAAAGCTGAATAACTCGGCTGACTGATCTATCAACGCCTAGCTCAAACTATTGGACGGATCGGGCTGAAATTTGATTGTGAACACTGACTGATTATATACTTTCAATGATTGTGAATCATGCCGTAGGTAAGTAGGTTAGACATCCGCTTGAAAGGATTTTTGAAAATACAACCTCTGAGGGGGTAAAATTTGTGTAGTCCACGCAGACGAAGTCGCGGGCATCATGTAAAGGCGTAATATAAACTGACACCACATTATCATAGTTGTATGCGCGTACGCACCTAGCCACTCGTTCGTAAGACCGTGTAATTGAGTGCACAATGCGTGCACACAACCATACACTATTCTTTATTTCTTTTTTTTTTCTTTTTTATTTTTCACAGCTTCCTGTTGACCATGATCTCGTGTAAAGATAACTGGTGATACTTGATGAGTCTAAGAAAAAAAAACCAGAATTGGGTATTTGGCTACATCAAAAATAAATTATTTCGCAGTGATTATTAAATAGAGTTAAACAGTAAGTACCTAGTAAAAGTTTTTTATTTATATCTACCTATTATAAAAAAAAATTACAAAGTGTTTTCGAATCGTCAACCAAATCTTCAGAAATACCTATAGGTAGGTACCTATACTTATGATTTTAGCCAAAATTCTCAAGCATAGGTAATTGGGTACCTACCAGATTTCCTCATGATATTTTCTGACTCTACAATCACGAATAGGTTGATCGTATTTTAAGTTAATTTGGTTAAGTAGGCAAAACTAACGCCTATGTGGCCTGTTGCATGCGATACGCACTCAATTACACTCGTGTGTGGTTGACTGAACAGCTGCGTACGCGCACTCGTGTATGACGACGTGGTCTAATTTGCTCTATCTATGGCAAACGATACCTAAGTACAGTGCGACAAGGCTCTTGTGGCACGTGAATGACATTGACAGGGGGCGCTGTTGGAGAGCAAAGGCTTAGACTATTCAAACAAGAACAAAGGGGACACTTGACGGCAACGTTAGTTCCGATTTTCGCCACGCGCCAAGATAGCCTTGTCGCACTGTATTGGCCATTATACCTACTAAAGATTATTATAAGTTAGATCATCATCATCAACCCACAACGCCGGCCCATTACTGCGAACAGGTCTCCTCTCGGAATGAGAAGGGTTTAGAAAAGTCCGCCATGTTGGCCAACTGCGGATTGGCAGACTTCACACACCTTGAGAATATTATGGAGTATTTTTAGGCATGCAGAAAACAAGACAAAAATTCGTAGTACGTGTATCAGTGACAACGATGCGAACACACACGTATACTACGAATTTTTGTCTGTCACTCGTTGAGTTTTTAATTTTTTTTAATTTTTAATGGACGCCGTCTAATCTTTTAGTAAACGGGTTGTACCTACTTTGCTATTACTTCTGAAGTCGGTTAAGCTATTTCAACCTAATCTATAAAATTTACATTCTATGCCAATCTCCGTGACGATATCTTGAGAATCGGAACAAAAATCACACTTTGCTAAGAGCATTACGAGGAACATTTATAATCGGCTAAATATCGAATTGTTCCATCCATTGTTTGGAGGGTTTAAACCTTCGGAACCCTCGAGAATTGGTTTTGGGAGTTTTAAGCCTACCGCCTTCGGAAAAACTGCCATAAATCAATGGAAAATTAACTCAAAAACAATGCAAATAAAGTCTATTTTCCCTTGAGAAGGTGACCTAAAATAATTCCTGAAAAGTGAAAGCTTTCCTACGCAAGGTATTTAGGTTTAAACTCCTATTGAAAGAGGTGAAAGTTTGAGGGTAGTCCTGTTATTGTATTATCGACTTTAGCTGTTAAAATTTAGGGGATGTTTTTGTTCTATTGTTGCTAGTGTTGAGAAGATGGTGCAGCGAGTCTACACACAGGGTGTAATTGTATCGGGGATCAGAATCGACCCGCTTGTGCTAGTGATGGGGTGGTGTCGATAGTGGGATCAAAATTGTGCAAGCCATATTGACCTTTAATGATATCTAGAAACGACAAAAATTGTAGGTACTCGATTTACAACAATCATCGATATAAGTAAATGACTACAATACGAATATTTATGTAACTGTTAATATACCTAATAATTTCAACGTTCAAAATAGATAAAAAATGCTGTCACAACTAAAACCTCTTTACACCTAGGTACTTTTCCTTTTATCCTGAAGACTGTTAATGTGAACCAATAGTACCAGTAGTAGTAATAGTAGTCAGGATTATTTTAACTGCTAAATGTTCAATATAATATGTTCTTATTTTTTTTGTAGGTACTAATTATTTTTATTTGCATATTAAGTAGGTAGGTATAACATTATTATAATTTAAATTATTCGAGGTCTAATTTTTCAATCGCCAATAGACTTTCACCTCATGAACTTTTTCACATTTTGACAGATGTCCAATAACAAAACTGCCAAAATGTAAAATTTATTCCTTAGGTTAGCCTTTATATTTGGTGATTGAAAAGTAATTATATTAAGCTATTGTCTAACAATACAAAACTCACGATTATATACGGCAGAGTAGAATTAATAGACAACCATTTAATATTACCATCACCTCATCCACCAGGCGCTTAAAAGATTCCCCAAATCTAGATTACAAAGAAGCTTGAAATTAATTAACATTTTTACTTTCGTTATATTGGCATACCTAACAGCCGCACTCAGAGTCGCTTAATCGTTACTTAAGGCATTAATTAGTATGGATAAGGAATGCCTTAAGTAACGATTAAGTGACTCTGGAGTGCGGCTGTAAGTGTTGTACCAGGTTATAAATACACTGACAACAGATTAAACCCCAATTAACTTATTAACAAACTGCAAAACTGGTGAACTTGTATCAAAAAGCCATCATCACAATTTTCTGGTACACCATCAATCAATCAATCAGCCTGTTTGCGTCTACTGCTGGACATAGGCCTTCCCAAGAGCGCGCCACACACGATCCTCCGCCTTCCTCATCCACCCACTTTCCGCTACCTTCTTAAGGACGTCAGTCCAGCGGGTTGGAGGTCGTCCCACACTGCACTTGTTGATACGCGGTCTCCACTCCAGAACACGTCTGCCCCAATGGCCATCGGTTCTGCGGCAGACGCGGCTTGCCCACTGCCACCTCAGCTATGTCAGTCACTCTGGTTCTCCTATCCATCCATACTGACTGATAATCTCAAGTCAAACCACTTTACAATAAAGGTCAAAACTCCATGCTTCACATTCTATCGATACTTTTGAAACTGCGTGTAGGAACATCACTATTTCTATAAAGGGGTCCGCACCGCGGTAAGCCAAGGGCGAGATGGGGCGGTTATTTATTGTTGTATTCGTTTTATTTTTATTTGTTTCGCCATTGTTATAATTGCTATTTGGTGCTTAATGATCAGTCCGTTAGTTTGGGCTCACCTACTGAAACTGATGTCTCTTTTAGTCCCCCTTAAAAAGGAGGTGTGTAAGCATAAGCGTATAAGCAAGGAAGTTTCATGTGAATATATCTAGCTATTCTCTTGGTCACATCTACTTCTATTATATTACTTAGTAAGCAAGTATAAGTAATTATGTAAAAAATATGGTAAATGAGCTGTTTAAAGTTAAAAAAGAAAAAATGTTTTTAAGTATACCGAGGTGTATGCTAGGAATAGTCAAAAGCATCGGCATACTTAGGTTTGCATAAGCAATCTCAGGAATGACGGAAGGAACAAAAACCTACTTTCGACTTTTGCGTGATGACTTTTTAGTTATTGTCAATCTAGTAGTAGCTACGTAAAAATGCAGTTCTAAACATACCTATCATTTGATAGCTAAAGGGAACACATCAAGTTTTTTCAAAAAAACTTGCTTCGTCGTCCCTTCATTCAGCTTCATCCATTCGACCTTCATGTTACGGATGTCGACGATTCGCTATAAAATGAAACTATTAGCGACATCTGTTTCCAAGAAAAAGACTATTCCACAATAGGTACCTACTCAAGAGGGCACGGGAGGACCCACGGGAGGGTTCTAGTAGTGCGGTTCAGACAATGAAACGGTGTCTAACTTTAACTACCCTCCGAAAGATGTCGCTGTGATTTTTTTCTTTTTTTTCTGTATTTTTCTTCATACTAATTTTCAGTTGTTGGCTGTAAGTTGCGGTTTACCGTTATAGAAATTATAATACACAAACTAAGTGGGTACTTAGGTACCTAAGCGTTTTGGTTTTTTCATACGTTTCCACCCTGTATGGACTAGGTACTTATCTACGTTATAAATACAAGTTCAAACCTAACAGCTATCTATTCAATACTAGATGCCGTAACAAATTTTCGCTATGGACGCTTTGAGTTGTCTGCGCAATGTAAACTTAGAATATTTTCTCTTCTAGACCAGCTAAATTTTTGGCTTAGGTAGTAGGTAATGGCGACGGCAAAAACACTTTTTTACAATAGACAAGTATGGCCATATCTACTAGTCTATTGTGTGTGAAGTCTTCCCTAATAAGCGCCACCACAGTCCACACCCATTCCTCACTCCTCAGCTCATCTCATCCAGTTACTTCCCACCAGCCTCCTTATATCGTCGATCTAGAAGGCGCCCCGCCCCACACTACGCTTGCTAATACGCGATCCCCACTCTCACTCTAGGACTTTTTGGCTCCAACGATGCTCCAACGGCCATCGCCCTTACGACAAGCATGACCTGTCCACTGACACTTCAGCTTGCTAATGGTTTGGGCTATGTCAGTAACCTTGGTTCTCCTGCGGATCTCCTCGTTATTCCTCAGGGAATCTCCTAACATAGCCTTAGCCATAGTTCGCTGAGCGATTCTTTCTATTTGTGGACGAGGTCATTAATTTGTCGCTGTCCACGTTTCAATACCATACGTGAGTCGTACGTTATTATGTGTCCTCGACACTTATCCTGATCCTAAGAGACAGTAGGTATAGGTACAGAATAAGGAATGAATCTTCTTGCCTACCAGAGGTTCGACGAAGCCATCTGCGGTAAGGGAGCAATCCGAGACGGCCGGCCTCAGTAATTCCAGGACCTATATCACTAAAACTGTGCCTATATCCTATATGGCTCAGTCATGGCAGAGTATATTTTGTGGTCGTTCTTTACCTACCACAAGATCAAAGGTATCGGAGTACTGTACTCCTTATACTGTGGTATAGAGTTGTTTTACTTTTTATCGTAGTTGTTATTTTAGAGAAACAACCACGCATGGTCGGTCTTCTTTGTGTGCAATATCCACATTGTGCCACACCCAAATCTGAAACATACGCCGTTTTATACAACACAACATTAAAGAATTATAGAACTAGAAGGATTTACCGCAAACATGTTTTTTGTTATAAGTTATAACAAACTTTTCATTGTCGGCACACCTTTGAGTCTATGTCGGTGCGTTTGGTACACCGCGTATGCGCTTGCGCAACTAAGCTATACTTAGATGTTAATCTCAGTATTGTATATAGAACAAGTGTTTTGTGTGTAAACAGATAATTGAAAATATTTCCCATGTTATAGATTTTTTATGCTCCATAGAAGAAAAGAAGTTTTGATATGCAGTAGGTACAGCGATAGCAAAACAAGTAGTCCAAACTGACACGAGGCTTATGACTGCACTGTGTACAAAAAAAAGTGTACAAACGATATCAGCAGGGCCTTCCTTGCCTGTGCAAGGCATCCTTGCACAGGCAAGGCAAGGGCATCCTTGGATGTGCCTGCGCATATACCGCCATGTTGCAACTTCAGAAATGAAATGAAATGAAATGATTTATTTGTTCTGCATACTTAGGTCTTTTTAAAAATTGTGCCAGGGACCCTGAAGTAAGTTTGCAAAACCTGTATTTCAGGGTCCCAGATAGGACTACTTGTTTTGCGATCGCTGTAAAATCAGTTAGAAACTACCTAAGTAGGTACTTACTTAGAATATAATTTCTGTGGTTGGAATTCCGCGATTTATCGCTAGATTTGTCGTTGAAATTTTTAGTTCTCACCGCTTGAAATGAGTAAAGCTTGTCAAACTTAATTCATATCAACGATTTTAATACGTGTTCCCAAAATATAAAAGTAAGTAATTAACCATCTGTCTTGGCCAGGTATCACTATAATCCTACCCCGTCGCCTGAAGTATTATTAAGAGGGGTAGGGAAGGGGGGTATAAAGAAATCCTATTTTCATAGTTCACTTCACCCACCGTCGTAATTTGGTTAGCACGCATCGCTGCATTGGGCTCCCGTTTTAAAATTTGGATTTGAGTTCTTGATACTTGAAATTTTAGACAAAAATCAAAAATTAAATAGCATTCTATCATTCACATATCAACATACAACTGCACATCGTCAAACCGCCAGGTCTAGAAACCTAAGATAGACCTAAAGAACTAGAAACCTGAAAAAAATGTGTGTCAGCTCTTAGAATAAGGACTAAAATATATTAGCTAGATCATGCGGAGGAACTCCAAGCACAGTTCTGTCCATCGATCGCCCGCTGAGTGACTCTGAGCATAATGAGACCCATATAGTTTAGTGACCATATTTCAGATCCATGTGTCATCTAGCAACTATAGCAACACGCACTGTTCGAATACTTTGATCTTCAAGCACTGAGGAATATTCGACCCATCTACGACTTTGAGTGCAGAGGTCTCAACGATTAGGTACTGGATGGGACGACATGGTTTTTGTCTGACTCATGTTAATACTGTAGCCCATTTGTTGAGATACTCTGCTGAGGTCATTCAGAGTCTGCTATTTCTCAACTATCAAGATTGCTCGAATCTGTCTATAACGTAAAGATGTTTACAAAGTTATTTCATATTTTCAATTCGTGCAGACGGCGCGGTGTGGGAAGGAGATTTGTTTTCCAGCTATAATAGAGTTAGGGATTTCGGCATATTTGTTTTACTATTATTGTTAATGTGAATGCTTCGATAATCACGACAAATACGGTAGGATATACTGTACCCAGTTACAAAAAAGAAGTGATAGACTAGTGGTTAAGACGTCGCCCTCCTAATCGCAAAGCCCGGGGTTCAATACCGGGCACGTAACTCTACTAACTTCTCGGAGCTATGTGCATTTTATGCTCGTAGCTTTGGTTTTAAGTTAACGTAATTTATTATTATCACCAAATTACATACAATTTGTCAATCGAAAAGTGTACAATGCTATACCTGTCTACCCATTTCAAATAAATGCTTTGAGTTTGAGTTTGAAACAATTCAATATCACTTGCTTTAACAGTGAAGGAAAAAACATCCTGAGAAAACCTGTGAGTGCCTGAGTTCTCCTTAATTTTCTCAAAGGACATGTGTGAAGGCCGCCAATCCGCACTTGGCCAGAGTGGTAGAACTGGGTAGAACTTAAACGTACTAAACTACCTAAATACGCAACTGTAATTCATGACGTCATCTTTAAATTCCTACATCATACAACAATATAATCGTTGTCATCATCAACCAATTTACCCATGAATAATTATTTTTGAAAATATAATACGTTCTTCCCGTTCATTTGTTGTCATTTTATTATTTTACAATAGCTGGAAAACGTCTGTCCCATAGCCTCGTTTGTCTATTCGAGCGATCGAGCGAATAATCGATAATAATCGACATCGGATGCCAACAACTTTGGTACCCATACTTACCTACTTAAATCTAAAAGGATTTTCGGAAAAGGCGTGCCCATATGGCATGGCATGTTGAATGCTGTGTATGAACGTCACTAAAATAATGACTCACCTAAAATAATAAATGAGAAATAAAGACTAGATAAGTACCTACATAATGAAAAATGAGTGTGGTATTGTAGCAATTTAGTTTTAAGTAGGTAGGTCTTAGTCATTTAACTAGTCTGCAAAATGCAGGGAGCATAGTGGTACTGGAAAGTCTGAAGAAAAGAGATCAAAACGAAGGACAGTTGCATAGTTGTATACTTAGATGAACAACCAGGTATATTGTCACGAAGGCCACACAGTAAATAAACTCCAGTCTCCAACCTTATCAAAAGGAAATGATGCAACAACAAAATTCGCAAAAAGGTTCTATTCTGCTACTTAATAATATTATAGTGTGAGGAGAAGGTGTAGGTGAAGTAACCAGTAAGTGAACGCATATCAAAAAATGAAAGAAATTTAAAGAAATCAATATAAATACCAAGCCTTAGAAAATTATGCAATTATGCATTATAAAAATAAGCAATGAATTAAATGAGGAAGTACAGTTTAAAATCTTAATAAGAAATTGGGAAACGTATATCTTAATAAGACCAATTTTTAATGCAACAAATTGTTTTTAATAAGCCGAATTAATTGCAAAACAACATTCAATTACGTCTCAAGACAGATGATACTTCCAAGAAGACGGGAGCATTGCACGCACCCATACGGCGACCGCCGCCCCGCGCGCCCGCGCGTAAACTGTCACAATTTGACGTTTCACTTGACGTGACGCGTTCTTTATTCAAACGGCCCGCTTTTTATTTTTTATTTCCTTATCTCCATCTCGGATCTGAATTCTGGCATTTTGAAACTCACACCTAAATCGAAAGTACAAAAGGTTGTTTATCGACTAATATATTCAACATATGGGTTATAAATGTTATAATTTTTAATCGGCCGGTATCTGGATAACCTGTTGTGGGGGATTTCGTTTCGTTTCGTGCATCGGACGCGATGAATGCATAATTAAGTGGAAGCCTTTTTTATAATTTCGTTAATCTGAGAAGGGCGCATCATGCATTACGCCACAAAACTTTATATCACGGTTAAATTTTGCATTCCTCACAAGCGACCACATAATATTGTAGTCTGTTACTCCCCATTTTATGTTTCTCTGGTTCTTCATCAGTCATCCATAAAAATAACGCCTCATCCATAGTATAGTAATTAGGTAGGTACTTACCATCTCCTCATCATGAATAAATAAAATACTCCTCTGGACTTACTTATAATATTAGGTATACTTCATCATCTCAGAATAAGGACTGTTAGAAGTAGCCCTATTGTGACACTTACTGTTAGAGCGAGATAGCTAAATGCAATTAAGCTCATGTTAGAACGTGACAAAATGATTATGTTTTGTCCTTATCACCGTGGCCACTTTTTTTTGTTTGCCACTTTGTTGTGTTTGTCAAAATGTATTTGTACGTGAGTATTTGACAAACAACGTGAAGTGTAGAAGGAATGACATTTCACAAGTAAGAAAATCTGCTTGAGCGAGAGGGACTGAGGGGGCCACGCTAGTTGCAAATCTGGACATATCTGTGCTCCTCATAGTCGTATTAACATTTCCATAGATAAACTATATCCTTGAAAATGAAATTGTGCATGAAAACGTTACCAATTCGACGCGTTTTTTATTGGTAATGTTTTCGTCAAACCTTAACTGATTTTTTTAAAGGATACTAAGTCCTAAGACCGTTCAATTCAAAACGCATCTTCTTAATAGATACCGTCAGGTTACTCTCATTCTTTGATGAAGATAAATGATGACGATCTTTAGATATGGAGGACGGAGTTCCTCACTGACAAATAAATTATTTGCAATCAGTTCAGTAAAAAATCCATACTAATATAAATGTGAAAGTATGTCTGTCTGTCTGCTAGCTTTTCACAGCCCAACAGTTTAAATGATTCTGATGAAATTTTGATGAAATCCTGGGGAAGGCTACTTTTTATCCCGGAAAATTAAAGAGTAAGCCGGGACAGATAGTATTTATAATAGTTCCCACGGGATTTTTAAAAACCTGAATCCAGGCGGACGAAGTCGCGGGCATCATCTAGATGGTAATATGTTTGTTAATAGGTAAGTACTTTTGAATAAAGGTAGAGCTTCACACAATTTCTACCGGACGGACGCTCACCGATCACACTTAACCATACCGTCAAATCAAAGAAAGTGAAACCGACATCTTGGATCCCGCTGACGTTAGCCGTCGCGTTCGAATTTTAAAATTTAAGCTTTATAAAAAAAGCTTATTTTTTATTTATTCGGCCTGCGCAACCCGATCCCTAAAATTCACTTGCTACCAAGTTTATTATTTGATACCCAGAGGGGATTATTTTTTTCTTATCGTGTCTTAGCCCTTTGCCTTAGTCGTCCGTCGTCGGCGGGTCTTTCGTGTGTTTTCTAATACGCGATTAGAGATTGTCGGTGTTTGCTGAAAGATATCAATAGTTTGGGTTATCGAAGTTTTGTAGGTAGGTTATTATTACAATCACGATTACAATGCTGATGTTTTTTTCATGGGAAATAATATTATAGTACTTTTTTATAGATTTAATTTTATAGATCTGCCAACCTAGAACTTTTTTTAATTCGGTTGAGTTTGTTGTGGGTTCTTCACATATCGCTATTGATTCGTTAACCCAGTATCCAACCAATTTATTTTTTATACATTGAATGCTACTCTACTTCTACGAAAACTCGTTTTAGTAATATGCAGTAGAGCAGAAATGTAGAACTGACCAATGTCAAATGAGCTCGGTGGCTATCATTTTTCGTTGTACACTGAGTTAGCAAATGGCCCCGGCGCGATTGAAACCCTCATAGCTTTAGGTTTAAGTTGACGTAGATATCGATCATCTTTTTTTCTTCTTCTTGTGGGGAAATCCTCACGGATACAACCGGGCCCGAGGAGACACGAATCTTATGTCGGACTGTTACCCACTAAAACCCCACGGTGTTCCACGCATCGCCTGGTGGCTGGACTGCGGGACCAAATTCGTTCGTGGAACCCAGCCAGTGGCGCCTGCTGCCATAGACCCTGCTCCAGGGTCGACAAAGTCCTTCGACACCGTCTGAGGCGCAGCACAGCATGCTGATTCGCTAACCCAGTGTTCAACGATGAATGATAGCCACTGAACTCATTTGACATTGGTTGGGACTACATTGCTGCTTCACTGAGTGAAATAAAATTATTTTTCGTAGAAAATCTTTAATGGATTAAAAATAGATGTCAAATCGATGGCTGTGATTCATCGTTGAACACTGAGTTAGGGAATCACTCCGCTGCAACATAAAGCTAATTCTTCGTATCTATCGCCCGGAAGAAAGCCAATGCAGATTTCCTTATCATTTTTCCTTCACTGTTAAAGCAAGTGATATAACTCCGAAAACTTACTCTGGAATTCATAGTCAAAATAGGGGCTTCATTAGGGCACCATTCAGACTAGGTACATGACGTTATTCAATCTTAATGCATTGCTTAAAGGTTGAATATGAACATGTCATCAGAACGGTCCTCTAAAGAAGCCCCTATCTTGACTATAAATACCAGTGTTAGAGGGTAGAGCGGAGCAAGACCAATAATTAATCTATGGTTAGAGGTTACAGGCTTGGGATTGAACTCCCGACGTCCCGAACTTAAGGTGGAGGTATTAGCTACTACGCTATCACGGGTTTTCTCACTAATTGTAATTTAAACTATCGTTATCGGGTTTATCTTTTTGGCGGGACGTCGCCCGGTGGTCCACGTCCTCGTCCCCACTGACACTTTTCGAAGGAACAAATTGTCAAAATGTCGACCTATCACGACGACCTTACAAACCTAACTAACACACTTCAAACAATCCAAAATCATCCTTACTGCACTGTCATTAAAAGTCATTACAAATGAATTTGTATGCTGGTCAAAAGATCTTGTAGGTGAACACCGCATTTGCACTTTAAACAAGTCAAAACCGAGCTTATTGCTATGAAATAGGAACTATCGTGAGTGAGTTTGTAATGTGGTAAATTATATTTCGAAGATGAGTAACGACAAAAAGTGTCCGAGATGCTGAGATAAGGCTCTATATAAGTAGGTATAAAATTCAATTTTACAACTTTGGCTTTACATTTTTGTAAAAACGTATTATACACAGCACCCTTTCTTTGTACTTTAAACTTTGTACAGCAGTTGTTGAAACTTGCGAGAAGGTTTCTGACATAGTACCTATCATCAACGTACCTACCTAGACCTACCTACCATAAGCGCGCGAATCGCATTGAAATGCATGCTGGGCATCTTAGCTAATAGACAATGAAATCTATAAAAAATAATTGTAAAACTATTTGAGCAAAAAATCAGTGTAGGTACCTTTATTGAAAAGTCATTTGTTTGTTTAATGAAGCAACTTATCTAAAAACATGATTAACTTGGCTTAAAGAAATAGTTATTTTATGAGCATTAGTTTGGTAGATAAAAAGTTAGCTTTTTTAGGGTTCCGTACCTCAAAAGGAAAAACGGAACCTTTGTAGGATCACTTTGTTGTCTGTGTGTCTGTCTGTCAAGAAACCTATAGGGTACTTCCCGTTGACTTAATCATGAAATTTGGCAGGAAGGTAGGTCTTATAGCAGACATGAGGGGAAAAATCTGAAAACCGTAAATTTGTGGTTAAAATTACTTGCATCACAAGGAAAAAATTAAAATGTGTTCATGAACAAATATCGCTATTTTCAACTTTCAAAGTAATCCAAGTGGCATATCATATGAAAGGGCTTTACTTGTAAATTCTAAAACAGATTTTTATTTATTTTTAGGCATAATAGTTTTTGATTTATCGTGCAAAATGTCGATAAAATACGATTGTAGTACGGAATCCTCAGTGCGCGAGTCTGACTCGCACTTGGCCTGTTTTTTCAACATAAAATTTAAATCCAACATGTTCCTTAGTTTGCCAAAAGCTTTAAAACTTATTAAACTCAAGTATTTAACAAGTATTGTAATCTTCAGTCCAAAGCGGTTATACTTACATTCGTAGAAAACTTTTTAAGCAACAATCATAACATAAACAACTGGCTTATACGAAACTCTGGGATTATAATAATGACATTTCTTTGTTAACTAACATCTAACAATAGTCTGCCACAAGCCTGCAACAGCTTGACTGTCAGGGTTCCTTCGTAAGGACTCAAAAACGATCAAAACACAGTGATACAAAAACGATTTTGGTCGAGAGCTGCATCAATCATAATTTATTTACAGTCCTACGCTGCAGAAAGTAATGTACATCGGCCTTTAGAATGACATTTCGGCTTTGTAGAGCGTTGTCTGCCACTCATACCTATATGAAGTTTTGTCGGTCTCAACGACAGAGACAATTGTCTCTGCTCTAGAAATCTGCTACCTTCGATGTATCTTACTTTATGCCGCCTACTGTAACTACTATTTCAATGGTTGTGATTGGCTGAATTGATTTAAGATTAGTTTGATTGGAGTTGATAAAAATTAAGTAAGTATATCCATTTCTCATCCAAATCACCAATTTTCCGGGACCAAAAGTAGCCTATTGCCCTTTCCCGGGATGCAAGCTTTCTCTGTACCAAATTTCGTCATCGTCAAAACTCGTTATAAAGTATGTACCTACATAATATTCTTTATTATAATATAATATAATATAATATAATATAATATAATATAATATAATATAATATAATATAATATGATACGATATAATATAATATAACATAATGCATTGAGGTACCTAGGTAAGTACTTAATTCATACTTCAAATATTTTTTCCGGAAAACCATTGCAGGATTAGCATGAAATATTTCGATATTATAATTTGGTACATACAGAACAGTTGAAAAAAACACTTTTTTTTTTTTAAAGATTATATTTTTGACGATATTTTTCTACGGGATACCCATATCTAACTATTATTATCGTAGAGCCTAATTGAAAAAAAAATATGACCGTCGTCGAAAATGAAAGGTTTTACAGAAGTGGGTGAGTTTAAAAATTAACTCTTGGCCAATAAGTTTTGACAAAAGCGAGTTAATATGCCGTGCGGGCAAAGCTACCGGGCCGGGCGGTCCGGGGCAAAAAATAGTTATGACAATATTGCAACCAATGACTGATTGTTGAAAACTCGATAATAATCAGGAACTATTAATTTTGTTTCGTACATTATTATTATAGAATTTAGATAATAAGTAGGTACCTACTATATCTACTTACCTACCTAGTTGAGATAGCTAGTATAGTTCTTGCGATTCACGAAGGCGAGTGGACTTTATTTGTGGTTACGTCGGATACAAGAGCATTGCGTAAGGGTGCGTGCATGTCGGACCTATAGTCGCGAGCAAGCGCTCGCAAACGCACACATTCAGTGTACTTATAACTTACATTACTTATACCAATACGACTTAAACACAAGCATAAGCCACTCGCCTTCGTGAATTGCAAGAACTGTAATAGATAAGTATCTATATGTCAATAAGTATTATCAAAGTTTCTATAGGTACAATTAGCCTTAGCGTTAAACGGTTCTCGCAGGGTGTTGCGGACAATTCAGTCATAGATCGCGATCAGTGAGCAAATAGGTTGCTGGCTTGCCACGCTCGGGCGACGCTTCCCGACGACTTGACCACGTCTTTATCCACTGTGCTTCCAAAAGTGTGTGAAACCTTAAACTTAAAAAACATCCTTTTCTTGTAGGAACCTAAAAGCGTTTTAGGTACAAGAAAAGGATAGCTTTAATACAGTATATCAATACCTAAGTATTATCTTTCTATTAAACTATAACCTAAGCGCGAACAATTCAGTCACAGATCGCGATTAGTAAGCAAGTAGGTTGCTGGCTTGTCACGCTTCCCGACGACTTGACCACGTCTTTATCCACTGTTTTTTTTTTAAATAGAGATAGCGAGCAAACGAGCAGGCGGGTCACCTAATGTTAAGTGAGCCGCCCATGAACATTTGCAGCACCAGAGGAACCGCCAATACGTTGCCGGCCTTTTAGGAATTTGTTCCAAAAAATTGTGAAGCCTTGTAGTCTTTTTTAAAGTCACTATATACATATGTGGTACCTACCTAGGTCCAATTTCGAGAAGAGGTCGCGTTGCGTTTTCATTCCTCATACCTACGCATCCATAGGGTTTGGAATAATCTTCCGCGATCTGTTTCCTACCAGGTACAATTCGGGTAGGTACCTACATTCCTTTCGGCTGCGTACTGTATACACCTCTTAAAATGTAAAGCTAATCTGAAACTCAGTGGGAAGATCGAAGGAAAGCGACCCCGCGGACGTAGCCCGCTGCCCGAGACGTTGGTCAGACCAAATAAAAGAAGCGGTCGACACACCTATCTGTGATGCAATCCACGCGGCAAGAAACAGAGATAAATGGAAAAACATCGTAGCAAAGATTGGATCTATAAGGGGAGCCACGATCCTCAAAATTGAGGTAGCGACGCAGGAAGAAGAAGAATCTGAAACTCAAGGCATGTAATGCTTTTCATAACTTATAGGTACCGTACTATACTATGACAGTTTTTTTTTTTAATAGATATAGCGAGCAAAGGCAGTTTTAGTAATTTGTTCAAAACTAAGTAGTAAATACTTTGTCAGAAGTTCAAAATTTAAAAAGTCGGCTAGGGAAAAATAAAATGATGAAAGAATGATGTTAGATTCTTATCTATTTAATCAGTTATCACCTTGAACACAATTCTTAAAGTACTGCAGCGAGGGAATATTTTGAACTTCGTCTCAGTTGAGTGATAATAACATTAATTTATTGTAATGGTTTAAGCTTTCGGAACCGTAAGAGATAAAAATATAACTAAGTCAGTGGAAAGTTTCATGAAGCGTGGTAAACTGTTTACTTGACGATGACAGTATGTAAGTAAATTAGTACATAATATAATTTCTATCTAAAAAGTACTGTAGGTACGCGTCAGAAAGTAATGTACATCGACCTCTATGTCGTTGAGACCGACAACACGTCATATAGGTACGAGTGACAAAGGCAATGCTCTACAAAGCCGAATTGTCATTCTAAAGGCCGATGTACAGTACTTTCTGCCGCGTACTGAATTTAATTTATGGTGAGTACCTACTTATTTAATTTTTATCGGTATCACTCTGTGAATAAACTAATTCATACTTCCAAATCAGTATGCTTACCTACGATTCTGTCTCTAGGTTACGTACTGTATTATAAATGGCAAAACATTCGGTGATGGTATGTATGTATTTATTTATTTATTTTTATTTTTCATGTACCGAAATTGTAGTTACATAGTAGTAATAAATTAAATTACATTGGAAAGAATTTAGAGCCTCAATAGCTCAACGGGTATAGGAGTGGACTGAAAACCGAAAGGTCGACGGTTCAAATCCCGCCCGTTGCACTATTGTCGTACCAACTCCTAGCACAAGCCTGACGCTTAATTGGAGAGGAAAGGGGAATATTAGTCATTAAATATGGCTAATATTCTTATTAAAAAAAATGCTTGTAGCTCTTAACAGAGACCCATTAGTGTAAATTTAACGTCTAAAATAGTAAACACTTTTGACAATAATAATATGAACTTTTAATTTTAACTCCATTAAAAGCTCGTATGAAAAATAATAGGTAGGTACCTAAAGATAAACTAATGAGTAGAACAAACCGGCGCGACCCTGGAATCGTGTTCCAATAAATTATTAAATTCAAAGTTCCGAATCGGCCCGAGTGAATCGATTATGCGATAACGATTATTATATTCGATTATAGGAACGTCCGCGTCCCGGTTCGACACCTCATCGAGCGGACCCCGATCCATCATAATCGAGAAGTGGCACTCAAAGTTTTGGGTATGTTTTAAAATATTTCCTAAAGAAATAGGTGAATCTTCATTTTTTTTAGATATACTGATTTTCTAATCTACCTACATCATCATCATCATCATCATCGTCAACCAATAAACGTTACATAAGACTATTGTAGGGACTTCTACACGGTCCTGCACCGTGCTGCCTGAATCCAGCGGCTCCCTGCGTCTCATTTCGATGTCACCTATCAACCCAGTGTGGGTTCTTCCAACGCTACGCTTTCCGGTGTGAGGTCGCCATTATAGCACTGCCCTGCCCGTTGTCACTTCAGCTTCGCAACCCGCTGTGCTATATCGGTTACTCTGGTTCTCATAATATTATACGGATCTCTTCATTTCCATTCCATACGTCATTTATCCATACATACTTCCATACTAAATATTATAAGTGCGAAAGTGTGTCTGTCTGTCTCCTTTTCACGGCCTAACAGTGTAACCGATTTTGATAAAATTTGGTATTGAGTTAGCTTACATCACGGGTAAGGACATAGGCTACTTTTTATCCCTGAAAAGAAAAGAGTTCCCATGCGATTTTTTGAAAACCTAAATCCACGCGAACGAAGTACCTAGCGGGCATCACCTAGTCTGAAATAAACTTATGTTACGTTAGCAAAATAGCATACACATTACATAAGATACAAAATTTAAATGTAAAATTGTATGTTAAAATGTTTGTTATGACTTTATGAGGCAAACTTTGAGAACGCTGAAGCTCGCGGGCGGTCGCGCGACATCGTCGCGGCTAATTATCGATAGACCGATACACGACGATTATTCCGAATAATTAGTCTGACCTCACTCGCTCTGATTGATGTAGCCAGCCAAGCCAGCCGTGTGCCAGCCAACAAGGGAATATTATACACTAGCTGATGCCTGCGACTTCGTCCGCGTGGATTTAGTTTTTTAAAATCCCGTGGGAACTCTTTAATTTTCCGGGATAAAAAGTAGTCTATGTCACTGTACAGGTTTTTAACTACGCCCACCCAAAAAAATACGTTGATCCGTTGCTCCGTTGCGGCGTGATTGAAGGACAAACCAACAAACCAGCAAACCAATAAACCAACAAACAAACTCCCTTTTGTATTTATAATATGGGTAGGTACCTACCTACTTTCACGATCTATTTCACGTTTATTTTTGGTGTTAGCAAGGCATATTATAATGTCCCTAAATATAGTTTATAACCATCTCAACACATTGATCTCAGGTTGGTTAGAACCCAACGGCTAGTGGATAGCTAGTACGTGACAGGTTGAGATGGCAATCGGGGAAGCAACGCTCCGCACACCCGCACAGCCCCGCGCTAACTCGCTAGCTAACTAGGGTGACGTGCGGGTGTGGCGGGGCGTCCTCCCGCCTCGTATCCTTATCGCCATCTCAACTGGCTTGATGGCTCGTAGGGTAGGGTGCGGGTTGCGGAAGGGTGACAGCGACGTTGAATACCTTGGTTTTATCACATGAGTAGGTTTTGCGTAGGTAAACTCTCATCCTCTGACCACCCGCACCCTACTTCATGAGTCTTGGCTCATAGCTCATGAGCCATCTCATGAAACGGTATACTTATCGTAGGTGCGGTCACTGCCCGTTTTATTTAAAATCTCCAGCCGAGAATCGAATCAATCGACACCTGGCATTTGCAAACATCAATCAATCAAATGAAAAACAGTAAAAAATACTTGAAACTACCGACTATACCTACTTTAAAATATTCTCTACTAAAAGTACCTATATTTGATGATGATCCATCGCTGACTCACTACAGAGCACGGGTCTCAGAGTGAGAAGGGTTTTGGCCATAGTCTACCACGCTGGCCAGGTGCGGATTGGCAGACTTCACACACCTTTGAGAACATTAAGGAGAACTCTCAGGCATGCAAGTTTCCTCACGATGTTTTCCTTCACCGTTTTGGGAGTCTTTCTGTCTCTCTGCTAGCATTTTACGGCCCAACAATTTAACCGATTTTGATGTACTGGGTTAGGCGTTAGCTTACATCCCGGAGACTACATGAGCTCCTTTTAATCCTGGAAAATCAAAGAGTTTCCACGGGAAGAGGTCCATCCAATAAAATTAACCAATTGATATGAAATTTGGTGTAAAAGGCAGCTTGCGTCACCTTGCGTTCCGGAAAAGTAGTCTATGTCAATACATAAACTACTTTTTATCCCGGAAGATCAATGAGTTCCCACGGGATTTATACACTAAATCCACGCGGAAGAGTCGCGGGCAGCATATTATATCAATGGTATGTACTGGCCTACTAAATGTAATAAACTAGAAAATTTCATTTTTTTGTCTTCTTTTCGTAAAGCTTTTGTCTTTTTGTCTATATGAGGTGGGTAATGGTACTGTCAGCCACATAATCTCAATCTCAATAGGCATGTTGGTCCCCCCCTCGGACCGGTAGCAGAGGTCAAATTGTAATTTAATTAATCCTCCACTTGTAGACATACTATTTGCTTTCCTCATTCTCTGTTTCTGCGAGCTACGATACTTTTGATATGATGTTTAAAAATGTTTAATACAAATGCTAACAGGCACGCTTTGATACTTAGGCTGAAAATAATCAGTAGTCAGTACCCTTATTATAAATGCGAAAGTGTGTTTGTTTGTTGGTTTGTTCTTCAATCACGTCGCAACGCAACGGATTGACGTGATTTTTGCATGGGTATACATAAAGACCTGGAGAGTGACATAGGCTACTTTTATCCCGGAAAATCTAAGAGCTCGCACAGGATTTTTAGAAACCTAATTCCACGCGGACGAAGTAAGCGGCGAAAGAAGACTTCGCTCGCTAGCTTACATACGATATGGATTTTACCTTCTCCATGTAAAATACCGCATCGTTGTACCTCGCCCCACGAAGATGCGTGATTGATGATAAGCATAGTTTATTATGCGCTCACAATTAACTTATAATCCTTGGGTCAGCGAATGAACCCAACTACCTTTTGCCTTTCATGAAACTCGTCGCTGACTACGAAGATACGTCACTACCCATCACTATCCATCACTATCCATATTATAAATGCGAAAGTGTGTTTGTTTGTTGGTTTATTGGTTTGTTGATTTGTCCTTCAATCACGTTGCAACGGAGCAACGGACCTGGAGATAGACATAGGCTACTTTTTATCCCGGAAAATCAATGAGAGCTTTTTATCCCGGAAAATCAATGATTTTAAAAACCTAAATCCACCAGCTAGTAATATTTATTATAAATCCCAAGTGTGTTTGTTGGTTGGTTTGTCATTTAATCACGTCGCAATGGAGTAACAGATCGACGATGAGTACTTAGTTTAAGACCTGGGTGTGACATTACTTAGACCTACTTTGTTTCATTTCCTCGCAATCGAATTGAAAAGTAGTGTTTAACTGGGGACTAAAACCTATAAGTACATACTCGATTCTATAGCTTTAAATGGCTCGGTTTGGTCCCTAGTTTAACTATCTATAAATACTATACTTAGTTTGTTTAGATACCTGAAAGATTCAAAGATCAAGAATTCATTTTAAAATGAGATGTTATTACATGTTATCACACAAACAACAAAGATGTAGATCAGAAATTTTTTCCAGCTTTCACAGATTCCTTAATATAATAAATATCTAACAACTTTACTACTAGATACGTCTATTTAGATAAATGAAATTCCATTACGATTTAATCAATTTATTTTCGATTGGCAATCGGACAGGAGCATCGATTTATCAGAATACTAAATGACTAAATCAAACAGTAGCTACCTTCCCATCAAGCAATGGCTACTTACTACACGTGAAAAAGATTTTTTTTTATTAGTTCAACGACCTGCAGGAAGAACTTTGTAATCACGTTTATCATCAAAATCAAGACATCAGAAAATTATGAATTATTTTGACGACCTCCCTGGCGCAGTGGTAAGCGCTGTTGCCTTATTAGTGGGAGTTCCCGAGTCGATTCCCGGCAGGGGGCTCCTTTGGTACTGCAAATGTTCATGGGCGGCGGTAATCACTTAAAATCAGGTGACCCGCCTGCTCGCCTGCCTGCTGCTGATCTATAAAAATAAAATAAAAAGTGGTTTAGAATTTTATAATTTCTAAATTTCTAAAATTCTGGTCTGGTCTGCTGAGAGGTATCGGCCGTGGCTAGTTACCACCCTACCGGGAAAACCGGTGCCACCAATAATTTAGATTTCCAGTGCCTACGATGCCGTGTAGAAAGTAGAAACCAAAGTGGTGAGAGTGCACAAAGGCCCTTACTGTCAATAAGCTAAAATAGATAAAATGGACTGAGTCTGGATTTTTTGGCTAGGTATTTCAATATCCTAAAAATAACATGTATATACCTAAGTACGTAAGTACCTATAACTATGAAGGGGTCTGAAAGCAAAGGAACACATCTATATCTAAATAGGTATATAAAAGGAAATGGTGACAGACTAACTGACTGACTGACTGATCTATCAACGCACAGCTCAAACTACTGGACGGATCGGGCTTAAATTTGGCATGCAGAGAGCTATTAGCTATAACGTAAATACCGCTAAGAAAGGATTTTTGAAATTTTAACCCCTAATCGGGCAAAATAGCGGTTTGAAGATTGTGTGGTCCACGCGGATGAAGTCGCGAGCATAAGCTAGTTATGTAATAAAAGTAAAGCTATAAATATAAATTTTTATAGGTAAAAATATAAATTTTCAATAAGCCATGCTGAAGCGTTGAAAAGCGAATCTTCAATGCGGCAAAGTGTTTGGCACTTCGGTAAGCCAGTAGTCCGAATTTTTAAAAAAAAACCAAGTGCAAGTAATACAACAGAAATAAACAGGCGGACAGTGGTTATCGCAAAGCAATACATTACCAACAATAAACATTTCGGCGGCTTACAAACAAACAAACCATTTATGCTCTAGTGCATATCCATTACAAGCAACAATATCTATGTCCAGCTTAAATCTCCTTGGAATCGGCGGCTGTTGAAGCCGATGCCTTTGCCTTGTTAAAAAAAAACATCGGCGCCGATTTGTAAATTACGCGTGGATTTGAATTCGGAACACTACATAGAGTGCAAGAATTTGTGTGAAGAGATCAGACTTTTTTATTCGTATCGTAGCCGGTCCAAGATTTGGTATCGTTCAATGGATTTGAATCAATTTGAATTTTGAATCGATTTCTTCTGGTTACAATGAGGAATTCATGTCTTGAACTTGAATTTGTTGTCAGAAAAGCGATGACGCACGAATAAAACACGCTTTTTCTGGTACTCGAAACCTGGTAAGTAAGTATATACCTACTTACACCCTTAAACTTTAATATCTTAGGTGTCTGGCTGGGGGTTGCCAGACACCCAAGACGAAGCGACTTTGTGTTATACTATTGTAGAGATAATGGAAGTCGATTTTTAGAATCCGTGGGTTTAATAAATTTTCACAGACTGTCCCGTTAATTTTTCAGACATTTTTCGATCGGCATCTACCATAGCATTCTGCAACAATGATGTCTGTGTATCCGCCACTCGTCTTGGGAGGTTGTGCCGCTTTGAGGGATAATCCGCACATTATCCCCTTTTGAGTCGGCACCGATGCGCGATTGCCGAATTTCGGACACCTAGTTTGAAAGCATACTGGAATGCTTTCAGTTTTTTAGGTGTCGGTTTTCTGTATGTACCTTACCTTTTCTATTCCAAACTAGCTGATGCCAGTGACTTCGTCCGCGTGGATTGATGTTTTTGAAATCATGCGGGAATTCTTTAATTTTCCGGGATAAAATGTAGCCTATGTCATTTTCCAGGTCTTTAACTATGCCCATGCAAAAAATCACGTTGATCCGTTGCTCCATTGCAACGTGATTGAAGGACAAACCAACAAACAAACACACTTTCGCATTTATAATATGCGTTTTCCGATTTGGAGGTGGCAAAAAAATTAAGATTTTTCGAGACTATTCGTACCATCGATTCCACCACGGTAGGCTGGCTCGGTGGACGCTTTGAATCGACACAAAAACTGACTGTCACTTTGTATAGCACACCTTGTTTATTTATATTATTTATTTAAACATCTTTATTGCTTAATACCATAGTACCTATTAAGAATAAAAAAATACAGGATAGACTTAAAAACAAAGAGCTATCTTATCACAATCACATATTATAGTGATCTCTTCCACCTACTCTCTTCTTTTTCTCTAGCCTACTTGTACATGTACATTACATGTACATTATTATGTTCACTAGCTGATGCCCGCGACTTCATACACGTGGATTTAGGTTTATAAAAATCCTGTGGGAACTCTTTGATTTTCCGGGATAAAAAGTAACCCATGTCCCTATCCAGGTCTTAAACTATACCCATGCAAAAAATCACGTCGATTCGTTGCGACTAGATTGAAAGACAAACCAACAAACAAACACACATTTATAATAGGGGTAGTGATAATCTGCGGATTTTTTATACTTAGTTCACGACAGGTCGAGATGGCAATCGGAGTATGAGGCGGGGGGACGCCTCACACATCGCACGTGAACCACACTATCCCGCACCGGGTCAGCACCGGGGCTGTGCGGGTGTGCGGGGTGTCCCCATCTCAACCTGTCGCGTACTATAGGTAGATAAGTACACTTGGGTAACATAACCACTAACGGTAACCGGTACTTGAAATTCACATTACCTCGGCACCTAAGTATACCAAAAACAACTTTTATAATAACAGCTACCAGCGGGCTTTCAAAGGAAAATCAACACAGAAAGCGTCCAAACAACAAAAGCGACTGATTTTATTATAAAGAATTTCTTTGAGTAGAAAGTATCGTGGTGGTAATGTGAGCCTAATTATCAATTGAAGATCTCGTGATGAACAGTATACGTGGTAGCGGCGGCGACACAAAGCGGCGCGGTGCGTTTGATACCTCGATAACGGACGCAGCTTGTTTGAATATCGAATCGCTTGGTAATTTTGATTTCATTTAGGTAGGGGGCGCTGTTTTCCTCTTATAAAAAATCAAATTCCAAAATTGAACTTCGTGTGGATTTAGACACGTTTTTGGAATTTCTCAAAATTCTCCCACCCCTAGGGTAAGAGGAAAGAGGGCGCTGCAGTTTTCTTTTACATTAAAAAAAGACAGACAGATTAGTTTGTCCTTCAATCAAGTCGCACCGGAGCAACGGATCGACGTGATTGTTTGCATGGGTTTAATAATTAAAGACCTGGAAAAAGATAGACTACTTTTTATCCCGGAAAATCAGACTTCCCACAGGATTTTATGAACCTAAATCCACGCGAACGAAGTCGCAGGCAATAGCTAGTCTGAATAGTCTTATTAGTGGGAGGTCCCAGGTTCGATTCCTGGCTGGGGTTTGGAATTTTATAATTTCTGAATTTCTGATCTGGTCTGGTGGGTAAAGGCTTCGGCCGTGGCTAGTTACCACCCTATCGGCAAAGCTGTGCCGCCAAGCGATTTAGCGTTCCGGTACGATGCTGTGTAGAAACCAAAGGGGCATGGGTTTCATAAAAAACTGCCATAGCCCTCCAGTTAGCCCGATTCCATCTTAGACTATATCGTCACTTACCACCAGGTGAGATTGCAGTCAATGGCTAACTTGTATCTGAATTAAAAAAAAGACTAAAGAGTTGGTATTTTGTTTATGAATTAGAGTTTGAGGAATAATTCCACATTCTCCATCAGGCTTGCTGGGAGTCGGCGGTGTCAGATCGGACAGACGTGACAGCGGCGGCTGAGGCCTCACGTCGGGACCTCACTCTCTACAAGCTTTGTACGGTTAGCATAAAAATATTTTCATTAAAAATAAATTCCTTTAAACATTTACCATGTGCGGATTGGTAGACTTCACACGCCTTTGAGAACATTATGGAGAACTCTCTGGCATGCAGGTTTCCTCACGATGTTTTCCTTCACCGTTAAAGCAAGTGATATTTAATTGCTTAAAACGCACATAACTCCGAAAAGTTGGAGGTACTTGCCCGGGATCGAACCCCCGACCTCCGATTAGAAGGCGGACGTCCTAACCACTAGGCTATCACAGCTTATTTTTTTTATAAATTAATAAACTATTATTTCTATTCTGACGTTACCTGCGCACACGCAAGTGCCCAGAAGCCGCGTACGCCGCGCGCAGCGTGGGGCCAATCCGTAGATCATCTCTCTGTCTTCCCACAATCACCCGCAACTTGATCGCTGGACAGAGGCGGATTTGCAGTCTTGGCCGCTCTAGGCCCCAGGCCAGAGCCGCCCCTTTCCCAGCTCTCATCATATTAAAGACTAACTTATGCTCGCGACTTCATCAGCGTGGACCACATGAATTTCAAACCCCTATTTCACCCCCTTAAGGGTAAAATTTTCAAAAATCCTTTCTTAGCGTATGCCTACGTAATAATAGCTATCTGCATTCCAAATTTCAGCCCGATCCTTCCAGTAGTTTGAGCTGTGCGTTGATAGATCAGTCAGTCAGTCAGTCACCTTTTCCTTTTATATATTTAGACTACACAGTACTTAATGAATTTACTTTATTGTCAATTTTCATCGAAATCGATTCAGAAATTTAGTTAACATAGCTGGTACCTAGTTTGCAATATTTTTCGACCTTTCAGGGATAATTGCACATTCAAATAAAACATTTAAAACGGTTATCTGTATATATACAAAAGTCCTGACTGACTGATCTATCAACATACAGTTCAAACTTACGGACGGATCGGGCTGAGATTTGGCATGCAGATATCTATTATGACGTATGCATCCGCTAAGACACGATTTTTGAAAATCTAACCTCTAAGAGGATGAAATAGGGGTTCGAAATTTGTGGGGGGGGGAGACACACATTTTACCACTTTGGAAGTGTCTCTCGCGCAAGCTATTCAGTTTAGAAAAAAATGACATTAGAAACCTCAATATCATTTTTGAAGATCTATCATATCACACTCCACACGTATAGGTTTGATGAAAAAAAATATTTTTTGAGTTTCAGTTCTAAGTAGGTGACCCCCAAAATTTATTGTTTTTGTTTCTATTTTTGTGTGAAAATCTTAATGCGATTCACAGAATACATCTACTTACCAAGTTTCAAAAGTATAGCTCTTATGGTTTCGGAAAAAAGTGGCTGTGACATACGGACAGACATACAGACAGACAGACAGACATGATATTATACATTTATAAGGGTTCCGTTTTTTGCTATTTGGCTACAGAACCCTAAAAAATCTATAGCATCCATTAGCATCTTTAAAATTCATCGGCACCGTAATAATCGTTTTTTTTATATCACGTAGGTATAAGTTTTGTAGTGATCGCTCTATATTAGTTTTCTCTAGGATTTACTTTATTAATCGCGATTTTTCAAACAGAAATTATTTAAATCACACAAACACTCGGACATACATCCTATACCCTACGCTATACCCTATCTGTATTGTTTTGCCAAAATGTATCGCGTAAAGTTTTATGGTCTCGTTTTGGTGGTGTCGTCCGTCCCTCCTGTTGTTTATGAATAGGTTTTCTGTACCATGTGTGTTCGAACGCAACATGAGACCTCATAGTAACATTTGTGAATATGGGTTGTAAGTGTTTACGCTTTTGCCTTTCTCGATCCTTGACCTATTGTTTCGTTCACGTAAAAACAATGATCTATTGTCCTTTTATTGGTTGCTTACGCACTTTCTATTAGTGATTTTTCTTGAACTTATTGATTATTTATATAAGTTCAAGTTAGTTATAAGTATTAATACGATGCATTGCAGAGCGGCCGCCCCTAATATGTGGCCGCTCTAGGCTCGGGCCTATTGTGCCTAAGGGCAAATCCGCCACTGTCGCTGGACCTTTTCATTGCACCTAGCTACTATGTATGAGATTATAATTAAGATAACCAACTCTTGTTTTATTTTTGCGTAGAACGTGGAACGAAAAAACCAGCCACAAGTACAGCTTAACCAAAATAAAAAGAAACTAAATCACTACCCATATTTCAAATACGCAAAATTTTGTTTGGTTTCTTCAAAAACAGATTTTTATTTATTTTTATGCGTTATAGTTTTTTATTTATCGTGCGAAATGTCACAAAATACGACTGAGTACGGAACCCTCGGACCGCGAGTCTGACTCGCACTTGGCCGGTTTTATAATTCTTCCAACTGCTGTTTTGCTTTTGTACAAAATAGCCTTCCATCATGCCTAGACTCTGGGTGAACAAAGCCAGGTATTTTTAATTCTATTGTCTCTTTCTTAGATGTCGATGGATCTTGGGTCGGTTGGGATGGATGGGTGGTTGAGTCGGTAACAAACATTCAATCAAATACATTCAAAATTTTTATTAGCATTTTAACACAAAACACAATTAATTTAAATCACATGTGGTACTCATTCTGAGCACAACCTAATTTTAGAGTACTCGCATCCTCTTCTTACTAATGCAATATGAAAAGGACAGACGCAGTCTAACAGTTTTAAATTTAATTTTTAGATGGTAAAACCCGTGATTTTAGCGCACAGTCGCGAACCTACTGTTTAAATTTGTAGCGTGCACTAAAATTTAGAGTCTTTAAATGTAAAGTTCATGTTCTGTCCCTTTTTAGCATTGTTAAAAAGAAAAGGATGCAGATACTCTAAATTTAGTTTAAGAGAAAGACAACGGAATCGGTGCTAAATTATTTTTCTTGCTTACGCGGCAGATCTCCGGACTTGGTAGTTGGAACTTCCTTAAGTTTCTTCTTTATTTTCTCTAGTTGCTCCCTTTGTTTATTGTAGAAAAATTGTTCTTCTCGTGCAGCTCCATACTGGCCTAATCCTCCACCAGACTCCCTGACAGAACCACCAGCACCTCCTCCCTTCCCTGCTCCTGAGCCAGGAGCTCCTGAAGGGCTGAAGTAAGTAGCCAGAGTCCTTGGAACAAGTTGCATCCATTGCGATTTGGCAAACTTATCTAAACCTGCAATCAGTAAGCTCTTGTTGAAGATACTATTGTATCTAAAATACAATTTTTGGGAGCGCATTTTTATTAAGTAATTTATTTATTTTGATAGATTTTTAGTTTTGACTTCTGTCTTTTAATGTCAGACGTCACTTTCACTGAACACCACTGCAATTATACAAGTACGCTGGAAGAGGTGTGCCAATGCCATACAAAATGGCAGTTATCTTTTGTACCGTTTGAAAGCGTTTGTACCCATCGACATATATTTCTTCGTATGGACAGGGTTATTGAACAAACAAAATGGCACCAACTCATTGGTGCTGTAGCACCATTGCAACCTCAGTGACGTCTACATTTTAAACGGGTCGTTCATTAGTATCTCAGAGGTGGCGCTGATTTATTTGGTTTCTAAACCGTGAAAAATTTTGTTCGCTTGGGCATATCTTGGCATTTATATATATATATATATATATATATTGTATATATATATATATATATATATATATATATTTATTTATTTCGATGGTTTGTACCACAGTGTATAGGTACCTATTGGATTAGAATTAATAAAATTCACCGCGTCAAATGGCCACTATGTTGACAGATGATTCTTCACTAACATGTTCAGAGTAGATATGCTCACAATAATATGAAGATCACTGCTGCTATCAGCGCCAAAATGGCAAAAATCATATTACAGTCCGTACAAAACGCACGAGAACTAACGCACCATTTTAGCTCTATGTGTCAACTGTCATGTCAAAAGTATGATCCACCTTTATAATAAGGATAAAATCGCACTTTTGAGCCAAACTGATATGACAGTTGACACAAAAAGTTAAAACGGCGAGTGAGAGCTTAAAATTTATGCATTGTACTTAAAAACAGGATGTCAATCGCAGATCCAGCGTACCTACTTGACTTAGTAGAGATTAGTGCTGAAAACTTTTTATATTTTTAGACCTTCATTATAAACAGCTAGTATTCTAGTACCTTTAATTCTAGTAATCTAGTACCTTAGTATTTTTAATGTGTCATCAAAACAAAGAAGTAAACACCGTTATAGTTTAGTTTCGTCTAGTCCATTTGTCTGTACAATATCTAATACTCGATAATGCCCGTCCCGTGGATTTAGGCAATTTAAAAATCCTGTGGAAACTTTCATTTTCCGGGATGCGAAACGTCAAAATCTTTTTTATTTATTTTATTACTAGCTGCCGTGGCGAACTTCGTTCCGCCTAACAGTCGATTCAAATTTTTTAAATTTTTCTCTCCGTAAGAACCATCCTCGTACTTCAAGGAATATTATAAAAAAGAATTAGCGAAATCGGTTCAGCTGTTCTCGAGATTTGCTATGAGCAACACAATTTAGTGATCCATTTTAGATAGGCAAACGCTTGACTACAATCATACCTGATGGAAAGTGATGATGGGGCCTAAGATGGAACGCGTTTACCAAGAAGATGCCTATTCACTCTTGTTTGAAAGATTCTCGGATTGTAATTGGTAAGAAACACAGATCGTGTTCGAAATCGGAAAATCGGTTGTGGATAGGCTGTGAAAAGTCAACAGACAGAGACACTTTTGCATTTAAAATATTAATCTGGATTTGCACATAAATTACCTACCTACCTACGTAATAATAAAAACAAAAATCGTGAGACAAATACCTAACTAAGATGATGTTTAGTATAATGTAGTGATTCCTTGAATTCTACATATAGATAGAATTATAGAGGTGACCAATTTATTTATTAACCTGTTAATTTAACACATATTAAAGTTTGTTGATTAACTGCGATACTAAAACTTAACAATTTTAAATAAAAAAATATTATTAAATCAAAAAATACAAATTATTATAGTTAGGACCTATACCTACGTTCTAAGTAGCTGCAGTAGGTACTTAAGTAGGTAGCGCGAAGATTCCAGGAAATTAAATTTCGAAGGGGGCGCGCGGCGCAAAACGCGCGCGCGACGACATTATACCTACCGATTGCGACCGATTACGTCATGCGCTAAAAATACCGATGCATTGAATATGGTTAAAAATAGCAAGTCAACTAATGTTAAATAGCACCACATCGATATGATGATAAATTTAGCATATCAAATGATTTTGTTGGTCCCATCGAATACCTACGAAGTGTTAATAAATAAGTTAAATAATTTTGTTATTTTTGTTGATGCTTTGATTTGATACATAAATAATACAATAGTCGAAATTTTTGTTATTTCTGTTTATTACCGATACTGTTCGATTAACGATAGTGCGCGTTCATAGACTTTTTGCTAGTTTATTTTTTCGGGTAATTTGATGGTGTAGTTTATTTTGCTCACTTCGTTGTCTGTCCGTCCGTCTGTCTGTCTTTGCGTCCGTCCGTCCGTCTGTCTGTGCGTCCGTCCGTCCGTCTGTCTGTGCGTCCATCCGTCCGTCTGTCTGTGCGTCCGTCCGTCCGTCTGTCTGTGCGTCCGTCTGTCTGTCTGTCTGTCAAGAAACCTACAGGGTACTTCCCATGGACCTTGAATCATGAATTTATCAGGTAGGTAGGTACCTAGGTTTTATAGCACACGCAAGGGGGAAAATTTGAAAACCGTAATTTCTGGTCACGTCATCATCATCATCAACCGATAGACGTCCACTGCTGGACATAAGTCTCTTGGAGTGACTTCCACTCCACACGTCACGGTCTTGCGGCGCCTGAATCCAGCGGCTCCCTGCGACTCGTTTGGTTACATCACCAAAAATAAATTGAAATGTATTCATGAAAGTAGTGTTTTCAATTTTCAAAGTAAGATGAAATCAAGTGGGGTAGGTATCGTGTTTTTTTTTTTTAGTCAGTGTTATATTTTTAACGTGTTTATTTATCAATAAATTTTAATAACAATTATTGATATTATATTATGTAAGTTTAACAGTATTTGACACCACTAGATAGAAAGTATGATAAAAAATTAAACATTGTGTCTGTTGAAAGAAAATCTCAAAATGTGAGAGCGGGCCATATCTACTGTATTTAAGGCATAGGGCATAGGTTTAATCTAATATTTATTTTTCATTAAGTAGGACTATTAGCTAAGACGGGTCCCTTGAATGAAACAAATAAAATAGAGACAGAGGATAGGATTTTTTTACTACTCGTAGCATGATTACGAATGCATGTTAGAAATTAAGTAGAATACGCACTTGAAAACCTAGGTATACGAATTAGGTAGGTAAGTACCTACCTACTATTTAGATGCAAGTAATACCGATACCTAATCATGGATGCACTACATCAGTGTTTCCCAAACATTGCTCTGCCATGGCCCGGTAAATTTTACATTGCCTCTTCGTGACCCACTTGACACTTTTAGACCCAAGCAGCCCCCCGATTGTGTAAGAAAAACGTATTCATCGTTATCGTAATTGTCAAAAAATTCTGCCTTTTGATTGGTTGATTCGCTGTTTACATTTTTTCACAGCCAATCAAAGGGCAGAATTCGTTGACGATGACGATAACGATGAATACGTTTTTCTTACACAATTGGGGGGCTGGTTCCATAGGGTAAAATAATACACATTTATTGATAGTAATATTATCGATAGTTGGTAATATTTTTAAAACAATGCGGGAATGTTGTGACCCGGGATTTTATTTTGATGGTCCGGTACCGGGTCGCGACCCGGCAAATGGGAAACACTGCACTACATTATGATCATTGATCATTATACATTTTTACATACGGTGTATCCACAGTCCACACCGCAGTTATCTTTTGTGGAGCAACATTGTGCAACACGGTAACATATGGTAACAATCTGTAACTTTTGTGGCAACATAATATTATATTAACAATAAATAACTTTTTGTTGCCTGATGTTGCTGAGTAACATTTGGAAACGTTGCTCCACGTCACGTCCTCGGCCGAGGACACTGACTCGCCACTGTACTCGTTAGGTGTAATCGTACCATTACCGTGGAGCAACGTTTCCAAATGTTACTCAGCAACATCAGGCAACAAAAAGTTATTTATTGTTAATATAATATTATGTTGCCACAAAAGTTACAGATTGTTACCATATGTTACCGTGTTGCACAATGTTGCTCCACAAAAGATAACTGCGGTGTGGACTGTGGATACACCGTATGTAAAAATGTATAATGATCAATGATCATAATGTAGTGCAGTGTTTCCCATTTGCCGGGTCGCGACCCGGTACCGGACCATCAAAATAAAATCCCGGGTCACAACATTCCCGCATTGTTTTAAAAATATTACCAACTATCGATAATATTACTATCAATAAATGTGTATTATTTTACCCTATGGAACCAGCCCCCCAATTGTGTAAGAAAAACGTATTCATCGTTATCGTCATCGTCAACGAATTCTGCCCTTTGATTGGCTGTGAAAAAATGTAAACAGCGAATCAACCAATCAAAAGGCAGAATTTTTTGACAATTACGATAACGATGAATACGTTTTTCTTACACAATCGGGGGGCTGCTTGGGTCTAAAAGTGTCAAGTGGGTCACGAAGAGGCAATGTAAAATTTACCGGGCCATGGCAGAGCAATGTTTGGGAAACACTGATGTAGTGCATCCATGATTAGGTATCGGTATTACTTGCATCTAAATAGTAGGTAGGTACTTACCTACCTAATTCGTATACCTAGGTTTTCAAGTGCGTATTCTACTTAATTTCTAACATGCATTCGTAATCATGCTACGAGTAGTAAAAAAATCCTATCCTCTGTCTCTATTTTATTTGTTTCATTCAAGGGACCCGTCTTAGCTAATAGTCCTACTTAATGAAAAATAAATATTAGATTAAACCTATGCCCTATGCCTTAAATACAGTAGATATGGCCCGCTCTCACATTTTGAGATTTTCTTTCAACAGACACAATGTTTAATTTTTTATCATACTTTCTATCTAGTGGTGTCAAATACTGTTAAACTTACATAATATAATATCAATAATTGTTATTAAAATTTATTGATAAATAAACACGTTAAAAATATAACAGACTAAAAAAAAAAAACACGATACCTACCCCACTTGATTTCATCTTACTTTGAAAATTGAAAACACTACTTTCATGAATACATTTCAATTTATTTTTGGTGATGTAACCAAACGAGTCGCAGGGAGCCGCTGGATTCAGGCGCCGCAAGACCGTGACGTGTGGAGTGGAAGTCACTCCAAGAGACTTATGTCCAGCAGTGGACGTCTATCGGTTGATGATGATGATGACGTGACCAGAAATTACGGTTTTCAAATTTTCCCCCTTGCGTGTGCTATAAAACCTAGGTACCTACCTACCTGATAAATTCATGATTCAAGGTCCATGGGAAGTACCCTGTAGGTTTCTTGACAGACAGACAGACAGACGGACGCACAGACAGACGGACGGACGGACGCACAGACAGACGGACGGATGGACGCACAGACAGACGGACGGACGGACGCACAGACAGACGGACGGACGGACGCAAAGACAGACAGACGGACGGACAGACAACGAAGTGAGCAAAATAAACTACACCATCAAATTACCCGAAAAAATAAACTAGCAAAAAGTCTATGAACGCGCACTATCGTTAATCGAACAGTATCGGTAATAAACAGAAATAACAAAAATTTCGACTATTGTATTATTTATGTATCAAATCAAAGCATCAACAAAAATAACAAAATTATTTAACTTATTTATTAACACTTCGTAGGTATTCGATGGGACCAACAAAATCATTTGATATGCTAAATTTATCATCATATCGATGTGGTGCTATTTAACATTAGTTGACTTGCTATTTTTAACCATATTCAATGCATCGGTATTTTTAGCGCATGACGTAATCGGTCGCAATCGGTAGGTATAATGTCGTCGCGCGCGCGTTTTGCGCCGCGCGCCCCCTTCGAAATTTAATTTCCTGGAATCTTCGCGCTACCTACTTAAGTACCTACTGCAGCTACTTAGAACGTAGGTATAGGTCCTAACTATAATAATTTGTATTTTTTGATTTAATAATATTTTTTTATTTAAAATTGTTAAGTTTTAGTATCGCAGTTAATCAACAAACTTTAATATGTGTTAAATTAACAGGTTAATAAATAAATTGGTCACCTCTATAATTCTATCTATATGTAGAATTCAAGGAATCACTACATTATACTAAACATCATCTTAGTTAGGTATTTGTCTCACGATTTTTGTTTTTATTATTACGTAGGTAGGTAGGTAATTTATGTGCAAATCCAGATTAATATTTTAAATGCAAAAGTGTCTCTGTCTGTTGACTTTTCACAGCCTATCCACAACCGATTTTCCGATTTCGAACACGATCTGTGTTTCTTACCAATTACAATCCGAGAATCTTTCAAACAAGAGTGAATAGGCATCTTCTTGGTAAACGCGTTCCATCTTAGGCCCCATCATCACTTTCCATCAGGTATGATTGTAGTCAAGCGTTTGCCTATCTAAAATGGATCACTAAATTGTGTTGCTCATAGCAAATCTCGAGAACAGCTGAACCGATTTCGCTAATTCTTTTTTATAATATTCCTTGAAGTACGAGGATGGTTCTTACGGAGAGAAAAATTAGTACTGTTAGGCGGAACGAAGTTCGCCACGGCAGCTAGTAATAAATAAATAAAAAAGATTTTGACGTTTCGCATCCCGGAAAATGAAAGTTTCCACAGGATTTTTAAATTGCCTAAATCCACGGGACGGGCATTATCGAGTATTAGATATTGTACAGACAAATGGACTAGACGAAACTAAACTATAACGGTGTTTACTTCTTTGTTTTGATGACACATTAAAAATACTGTAGAAACAACAGAAATGGTACCTACAAGTAAAAAAACCGCGGCGCGTGCGCGAACGTACTCCCTTGAAAAAGGACCCCGGATGGGTTCGAAACTAGTCGGGCTAACGTCGACTAAACACGTGAGTACCTACAGCCGGGACAGATATTATTTAGAATGGGTACAAGCCAACTTATGTATAAGTATATCACCTACTAAGGCCTATAGGTACTAATGAATTTCTAGACAGACTGAATGTAGATATTTTAATGAAGAAATTAATGCTAAGCAGAGTGCAAAATTGTGTTAAAGAAAACATGCACAATGCACTAATAAATGAAATAATTAACTAAGAAATTCACGAGTTAGCGTTAAAATTTAATTGTTATACTTCAAAACAATAATTAGATTTGTCTCAGTTAATTGTGTTATAAATATTTACGTAATTTTTTTGACTCACTATTTTTCGTTATAAATATAAGCAAGTGTGAAACACGTTTCACTTAGTGTGGTAATGTTATAGTTTTATTTAGTTAGGAGATGGGAAATTATAAGGTAGGTAAACCGTATTCAAATTTTTTTGACGATTCATAAGGACTTTCTAAAAGTTTATTTGAATATAAAAATCTAATAATCTGTTCTATTCATTGGCTAGCTAGAAAAGATTTTCGCTAATTCAACCCCTAAAGGGGTGAAATAGGGGTTTGAAATTTGTGCAGTCCACGCGGACGAAGTAGCGAACATAAGCTAGTAATAAATAATTTGTGTTTTATGTTTGCAGATCCTTTGTATAGTGTGTCTCGCGATACTATCGTTTCATATCAGGTATTTATTTCCAAATTCCAAACTTCCACCCGCGACTTTTTTTTTCTTTGACTCTCTCTTTGAAACTCCTTATTTCCGGGATTTAAAATAACCTATTTGAGTCTCCGGAATGCAAGCTATCTCTGTATCTTTCATAAAAATCGGTTAAACAGATGGGCCGTGAAAAGATATCAGACAGACAGACAGACAACGCACTTTCACGTTTATAATATCAAGTATGGATTTAAAAATCAATCAATCATCAATCATCAATATACTTATAATAAAACTGTAACAGGTCAAATTCTGTACATTGAAGATATTTTGAAAATTTTTTTTCGAGGGCACTCTATAATCGATACTGAACCCAAAACTGTAATTTTTTCATTTTTGTCTGTCTGTCTGTCTGTCTGTCTGTCTGTATCACGGCCGCGCATCACGCTGAAACTACTGAAAGGATTCCAATGAAACTTGGTACGATTTGAGGTCATACTATGAGGAAGAATATAGGATACTTTTTATCCCGAAATTCAGCATGGTTCCCGTAGGAGAGGGGACGAAAGTTAAAATGTATACTGAGTTGTAATTCATTAACGCGTAGTCCGATTTCATTCATTCTTTTTTTGTTAGAAAGGGGATATTTTAAAGATTGTTCCGTAAATATTTCAAGGTCATCGGTTTTTAACCGACTGTCAAAAAGGAGGTGGTTCTTTTTTCTACATCGATTTTTTCGAGGTTTCTGGACCGATTTGCAAAATATTTTTTTAAATCAACAAAAAAGTTTACGTCGTGGTCACATAAAAAATTCTGGATTCAACTCCTTAATCCTGATGCTCCAGGGTTACTGCCCGCCTGGGTTATCAAGATTCAGGAAGTGTTCATAGTGAATTCATATTGTAGGTACCAAGCAACGACAACAATCCCGAAAAATCAAAGAGTTCCCGCGGGATTTAAAAAAACGTAAATCCACGCGGACGAAGTCGCAGGAATCAGCTAGTATATTATTACAATAAAACTTTAAGCTAGCCTTGTCTCATAACTTCAGTGGTGTTCCATTAGATTAAAACATGGGGTTATTTAAGGGCCGGACCATAACAAACTTCTAAAAGGCCGGCAACGCATTGGTGGTTCCTCTGGTGCTGTAAATGTTCATGAGCGGCGGTAATCACTTAACATCAGGTGACCCGCCTGCTCGTTTGTTCCTTTTTTTTCAAATTACTGTTCATGCCCGCGTGGAATGGTGCCAAGAATACTGGCTGCATTTCCGCATTGGACAGCTGATCCTTTGGGCAGAAAATGAGCCAGCCCTTCTGTCACCAGATGGATGGATTATTTGCTGATTCGATAATGTAACCTTCATGCGATTTTTTTAATTATTTATTTTAACCAAATAATAATTGTACATTTTCCGCTTGATATCCTGAAACTCTGTTAGTTAGTAAACTCTTTTCATATTTTACAGAGGGTCACAATCAAGAAGCCTTAATGATGATGAATCAGAACACAACATCTCTAAACAAAGCGGAAACATAGAAGACTGTATAACAGATTGTCCCTGCTTTCCTATATCGGTTAAAGGAACACCAGTCTCGAAATCTTTGCCATCTAATGATGAGCAGGAAAGACTAGTTGTTTACTTATACAGAAATAAAAATTCTGGCGAGTTGACGTCTTATATACCAAGTTGGAAAAAACAGAGTATTTTCCCGGACTTAACATTTGATATTGGTGATAAGCTGCAAACCGTTCCAGCTGATGGAATTATCAATCTATTTGACATTGCAACAATAAAAGGATTAGAAGAGACGACAGCCGCAAATGCACGTGTAGAAATACCAAGTATTCCTACATCTGAAAATGAACATAAAAATGATAGTGGAGCTTCGTCTCAAGACTTGAATTCAATTACTTTAGTGACAACTCCTGCAGAAGAATCAACAGTATTTACAGTTTCACCTAATAATAAATTAACTACTGGTGTTACTAAAGATCCAAACCTAACAGTACCTACTGTCTCACGTAATAATAAAATAACTACTGGTGTTACTAAAAATCCAAATCTAAACTTATCACTAGGGAACAAACAGCAGACTTTAAAAGGTACTAATACTAAACCTAATCAAAACCTTAAGCCCTCAGATATTATAAATCAGACACCTGTTAAAGACAATGGTTTATTTGCACATCTCCTACCTGTAAAACCTAGAACGGAAGAGAAAACAATTATAAAAAATGAACCTAATAAAATGCCTCCAGTGATTCAAAATCAGCAGACGCCTCATAAATCCTATAGTTTAATGGCAAATACTATATCCGGGAAACCCAGAACAGCAGGGGAAACAATAATAATAAACTCACCTGAGCATCATAGTCAAATTCCCAACAAAATTATAAATGAAGAATTAAATCTATCCTTAGGACAACAAAATAACCTAGTCAACATAGTAGGATATTTACCAAGCAAATATAAAAATCCAACATTTAATGACTGGTTTAGTGAGCAGATGCTAAGTTTACGCTCGCAAAGACCTTCCATGTCTGATGCAATAAACTTTCACGTACTTAAGCTACTTTTAATAAAAGCTTTGTATGAAAACGGAATTCATCCATCCAAAAATGGAGAACTACATGACTCTAATGGAAATACTTTGAAAATGTCAAACCTAAAACTACGTTCTATTTTATTGAGCGACCCTATAGAATACGAGAAGTTAATAGCCACTAAAAAATGTGTAATACCGTATGATTTACCATATTTAGAAGCTGTTCTTGTAACTTTGGTTTACCCACCAAGAACTTTGGCGATAATACCTTTGGATTCGAAAAATGTTTTTATTTCTTCAGTGCCAGGCAAAGAAACTCCAAAATTGTGTGGTGAATCAAGGTGTCAGTCAAAGCAAAGCTCCCGCTTAGGTTTTCCAATGAAAAAAATGAATAATTTAGACATAAATGATAATATACATAATGATGATGTACATTCATATACTGCTGAAAAAACATTCGAAGACAGGGAACCCATACATTCAAATAATATAGAATCTAAAAACGCTTACACCTATATGGGTGCTAGTAGTGATCCAACTGAACGTTTAAGCCAAGAACCAAAGTATGACGATCAATATAGCTTACATCCTACAAGTGACCCAAGAAGAAGAGCCTTTGAAATAAATAAAGCTAATGAAGAAAATTATGACAATGCACTCATTACTGAAGAATCTGATGTAACACTAGACAAAAATGAGCCAATATATATGGATTACATGGGTTTTAATAAAGATCTAGCTGTAGAAGCAAGCCTTGAACCAAAATCTCACAGTCAAAATAGCTTATTTCAAACACAAATACCAATTCAGCCAGAAATATATGGTGGAAAACCGAACATATTATTGTGGACCCAACCAAAATCCGGTGGAGAAATCATTTATTTAGACGAAGAAGGTAATATACAGGGACGGAGAGCATTAGAGGATTTTGATGATTCACAGGAAACCCCTGAAAAACTTGATGATGAGGATTATGAAAATATGTTGCACATAAAAATTGTTGGTGGAAACCCGGCAACCAGCAGTGGAACCCCAGTTAACAGTAAGGGCAGGTCAGGACTGGATTTTTAGTAGGTATTTTAATAAACTCCAGTGTCTATAGTAACAAAAAAAACAGCCAAGTGCAAGTCAGGCTCGCGAAATGAGGGTTCCGTACTACAGTCGTATTTTTTCGACATTTTGCAGGATAATTCAAAAACTATGATACATAAAAATAAATAAAAATCTGTTTTAGAATGCACAGATAACGCCCTTTCATATGATACCCCACTTGATATAGTTATCTTTCTTCAAAAATTTAAAATACTAATTATTAGTATCATGACCACAATTTAATTTTTTTGTGTGATGTAACCCTAAATTCACGGTGTTCAGATTTTTCCCCTTATGTCTGTTATAAGACGTACCTACCTACCCACCAAATTTCATGATTCTAAGTCAACGGGAAGTACCATGAAGGTTTCATGACAGACAGACAGACACAACAAAGTGATCCTATAAGAGTTCCGTTTTTCCTTTTGAGGTACGGAACCCTAAAAACCGGTTAGGTGTGAGTCAGACTTGCACACGAAGGGTTCCGTACGTACCATAGTACAAGATAATATTGTTATAACATTTTTATGTACAATACTTACAAAACATTTTGATATTTTTATGTAAATAAAGTTTATAAAGAAAGTTTTATGACTCTGTATGTGGAGGCACCTCTGCACCTACTTATTTGAAAAATTACCTATTTTACCATTTGAAAGAATTTTTCAAATAGGTACCAGGTGAAGAGTTCCAATTTCTTTGTATCATCTGTAACTTTCCCTTCATTATAACTACTTAAAAAATCTTTATGTTTTTGCTAATAAATCACATTTTTTTTAAATTTCTTTTCTTCAGAGTCAATAGGCACGCGCGGTCGACTAGTCGACGGCGACCGTAGCAATTTGTAAGTATTTAAAGTCGTAGTGTGTATGCGGACGTAGTCGTCGCTGCGCAATGACGACACGCGTCGTAGGCGACTCGCTAGTCGCCGCGACTAATATTGCAATAATTAATACCTACTGGGTCTATACTTACTCTATAGCTATAGTATGATAGCGTTATATTAGTCCCAGCCTAGTTTCCTTCATTTTGGTCGCCGTCGACTGAGATAGATAGTGTGCGTAACGCGACAGGTCGAGATGGCGATCAGGAAGGGAACGTCCCGCACGGCGCACACCCGCACAGCCCCCGCGCTAACTTAGAGCGGGCGAGCGCGGGTGACGTGTGGGTTGGGTGTGCGGGACGTCCTCCCGCCTCATACCCCGATTGCCATCTCAACCTGTCGCGGACTTACAGTTTTGATAAATAACTATTACTCCGTTTCTTATTTTAGGTAAATTCACTATGTACCGCGCCCTCTATGTATATTAAGAATAAATTATCACGAATACTGGAGCAAGAATTTTCCAAAAGGGACGCACTCGACGCTAGAGGAACTACGATGTGCGCGTTTCGACATAATGATGTGAATATCCGTAAGGTGTCACCAGTGATTTTTTTACCGAGCTACCTAAGCTGCACGATAGATGGCAGCGTACCATATAAAATGCAATCTAAACTTATTTTTTTAATAATAGCAACTCTAACAGCTTCCTTTCATAATAATAATATCATTAATTTTACCAAAAAAGTAGAGAAATAAAATAAGTTTGTTGGCTAATTCAGATTTTATTGGGTGCTGCAAAACTATCAAAAAAAATCAAGTCGAGCAGGTCGAGTAATCGAGTTCAGTCAGTTGCATTCACACTAGCACTGACAGACCCACGGCCACAGACCACAGTCAGTGACCGAAGCAAACCACGGGTGGAGTGTCGCTACCTTGCGCTAAAAAATATACTATTATCGAAACAGTCGGCTTTAAAAAACAAGCTTCCAAGTTCCAACTTGGATTTCTGTGACAAGCATGAAACAAAGTTAAAACAAAAAGCAAGCTGCGTCTGTGATTTGACCTGCGCTTCTATTTTCGAATTGTGTTTTGTCTGTATTTTGATAAATAAGATTTACCTAATTGTGATTTCGCGGTATTTGGCGGGTTCCGTATTGTGTGGAATAAAACTGTGTTTGTAATGAAAGGATGTTAGTAACGTTTATTGAACAAATATCGGTGTTGGAGGTGTTTTGAAATTGGATGGGATTGTACTACTGGTAAGCTGAATTACCTACATAAACACAACTTAAAAATAACTTGACTTAGCTTTATAAGGAGACGATCCGGGTTGCTAGTGCAGTAAAACTTAAAAATGAAATGAAATGAAATGAAATGAAATGAAATAATTTTTATTTGCTAAATATGGGTAGTTTACAAAGGTCTTAATATATTACTTATAATCTAAATAGTCCCCGCATATTTACTGATACTTCAGCATGCAAATATTAATAATAATATATCTACACCTAAAGGTAATTTGTACAATGACAAACGATGTAGGGTATATTATTCAAACTTATATTATAAAATTACAACTAATTAATTATACATCTTAAATTATCACTATGACTTCCATGGTATATAATTGAGGTAATCTGATACAGAGTAGAACGATTCATCGCACAACCATTGAAAGAGCTTCCTTTTAAAATGTGTCGTCGGTAGCTTTTTTAAGTTTGTATCTAATTTATTATAAATTTTAATGCTCATTGCGTAAGGCGATTTTTGAGTTTGCCTAAGATTATATTGTGGCATTATTAGCCTATCTTGATTCCTTGTTATACTATTTTGGTTTACATCGGATTTTTTGACAAAATACTCCAAATTCCTATGTACGAACACAGACGTCTCATATATGTATAGAGATGGTAATGTGAGGAGTTTATATTTTTTAAATATTAATCTGCATGAGTCGGTTGGTTTCATAAGAAGAATACTTCTAATACTTTTCTTCTGTACTATAAAAAGTTTATTAAAGTCAATTGAAGATCCCCAGATCACAATACCATAGCGAAGGTTCGACATAATATATCCATGGTAGGCAGAAAATGCTGCTTCCAGTGATACAGTTTGTCTTAAACGTCGAAGTGGATATATAAATCTATTAATTTTATTGCAAATGTCATTAATATGGTATGTCCAGTCACAATGTTGATCTAGTCTTATTCCTAAAAACTTTACGTTATTATCCATGCCAATCGACTCATTATTATACATAATTTTTAGTTGATTAGTTTCTCGACGTTTGGTTTTAAATTGGATATATTTAGTTTTATTTACGTTTACTGATAAATTATTGCTTTGTAACCATTCTATAGTTTTATTTAAGGATTCATTTATTTCAGATTCATATATTTTACTATCGTTGCATGGTATCATAACAGTTGTGTCATCTGCAAATAAAATCGATGGATATTTTATACAAGTAGAGAGGTCATTGACATAAAAAAGAAACAAAAGAGGCCCCAACACACTCCCTTGTGGTACCCCAAAGTTATTATTTGCATAGGCTGATTCATAAGTATTAATCGTATTATTTACCCGCTTTAATATCACAGTTTTTTGTTTCCTATTGATTAAAAATGACTTTATCCAATCATGAATTTTGCCACGGAATCCATAACATTCTAATTTATTCAAAAGCTTTTTGTGGTTTACTAAGTCAAAGGCTTTTGACATATCCATAAATAATACAGTAATAGCTTGGCTTTTATCAATTGATTCTGTAACTAACTTTATTAATTTGAATATTGCTGTTGTAGTTGACCTATTTTTTCTAAATCCATGTTGTGTTTCAGTTAAAATTTTATAGCGTTCAGCATAATTATACATTCTTTTAAAGACAACCTTTTCAAAGATCTTTGAAAGTACAGGATTTAGAGCAATTGGCCTATAATTTCCAATTTCGTCTTTTTTACCCTTTTTAAAAAGAGGTTTTATTACTGACAATTTAAGTCTTTCCGGGAATACGCCTTGTTCCATTGAGGTATTAATTATATGACTTAAAGGCACTGCAATGGAATTAATACATTTTTTTAATAAAATTGTGCTTATTTCATCGTATCCTGTTGAATATGTATTTTTTAGACTCAAGATAATTTTTCTTATTTCATAAGGGTCAGTTGGACTACAAAACATGTTATTTTCGTAGCTTTTTAAATTTTTTACAGAGCTGTCAAACTTATTTAATAGTTTATTTGAGGTTTGTATAAAATACTGGTTTATTATTGTACATATATCTATAGGGTTGTTAACAACTAACAAGGTGGATTATTTAATTAATATTTTAAAAATCAAGATTAAGTAAATAGATTTGCACCGAGACTAATAAGTAGGTACATATACTTTAAACGGTAAGTTCTACTTACTCTAATAAGTACAGATCTACTTGAGTGGAACGAGGTCCTAAGTTCGACTCCTGGTATGGATATAGTAAGTTATTTAAACGAGATTTGACTTGTATAGGACTTTGGAAATATTAAGGCTTAAGTACCTACCTAGGTAGTAGGTACATACCTATACTTAAGTATGTACCTACTTAATTGTGCTCTGGAGTTTCTTTGTCCGTGTGATTTTCAGACTGAGATTTTCAGGCAGAATGTTGAATTTCAATTTGTTTAGTTAGACATATCACGCAAACCTGATAGACAGATTGCGATGAAACTTTTGCAGCTCCAAGTTCCAACGGTAGGTTCTCCTTCAGAACCTAAAATCAGTACCTAGGTCCATTTCTCTTTTTCTTTTCAGCCATCTTCATCGCATCTGTTTTATTTCTAAAAAATAATCACCTGACCTAGGTTAATTTTGATAATGAGTGTCCCACAGGGTACATTATTAGGTCCAGTCTAATTGATAGTTTACATTAATGCTATTAATGACGCTTTGCCGAAAATATATTTGCTTCATATTAATTATTATATTATGTAATAAACTAAGTAGGTACCTACCTACCTGTATAACGATACTTTGATGAAGCAATAATTAACTACACAAACCTTCTTGATGACAAACAGTTTTTAATAGATCGAGTTTACTATTCTCTAGTGGTTTGAAAAATCCCAGTGCTGTCTGCTAAGTAAGGGATCACTTAATCAAAAGAGTCAAGTGAAAAAATCAAGTGAAAATAAGAACCTGTATACAACGGTAGTCACAATTTCAAATGGATCCTGATTACTGATCACGATTTTTCTACGTTATTCGAGTGAGGTTCTATACTTTTTGATTTGAAGTTAAAAATAATAAAGAACTTGAATAAAGTTGCTGTAACGCTCCTTTACCTTACCAGTAATGTCCTGTCATGATATGATGAATGACTATGAATCTACAGTGAGATTTACTAGTTAGGACAAAGCTACGCCATCAGCTAGCAACGTGGAACGTGGATACAGTAATGTATTTATAATTTATGTGCATATAACTAAACTATGCATATGACATTTTAGCTCAAGGCTGACGGCTTCTCTCGAGATGACCACCTGATAAGGGTGTGTTTACACTAAAACGCAGCAAGTTTAAAGAAGCCAAGGAGAATAAAAGCAGGAAAAGACTCGTCGTCATACGACCACTGCTGGATATTAGTCTCTTGCAGGGACTTACATCTTCCACACAACGCGGTCTTGCGCAGCCTGGATGCTGGAATTGTTTGATGACGTTTGTACCCCTTGTTGGGACTCTGCCAATGCTTACCCATGCGAGGTCGACATTCCGGCACCTTGGGACTTTAACATCTTGGAACTCGGTCACATTCCGTCAAATAAGTTCACATATTTAATGGGTATAACTAAATCCCTAAACTGCACAGTTTGTCGGGTCATTGAGGCTAATTCCGTTGTACACAATCTCTAAACTAAACTAAACTAAAATGATACGTGTAAATCTATTGCTATCCCTTTCATAACTTTGCCTGCAGAAAAGGATATTTGCGATCCAGTAATTTTAGTAATAGTCCCATCCCATGTCATCAATTCGTCACGTAATAAAGCTGCTTCATCACTGCTTGAGTCGACTTTGGAAACACCCGCCTCTGAAAATATTACAGCTCCATTATTTTCATCTCAACTACAATGGAAGCACACCTTTAGTCACGGAAATGAAGCAGGTTTTTTATTATCATTTCGATATGCTATAGGATGTGGACTATGGAGCAAGTTTGGAGCACATTATGATGACGCAATCAAATACTTTGTTGATCGGTATTTTGACCAGGTCAAGGAGAATTCTAAACATCGTGATGAACACTTTGGCCGTGGCTTTGGCCAGCAAGAAGAATTGAATAACTCTCCATATTATGAAATAAGGTAGATCTTTGGATCTTTGGAGATTGTTTCATTATATTATAGTTCATCCACATGATCAAATCTGCTGGCATGAATTTGAAAACCTTGACCCATTTTGGGCATTATAAAGACATAAATAGAAAGATTTTTATTCAAATAAATTTTACAAGTGACTTTAAATCGTCAAATGAATCTACCACTGGTTCGGAATGCCATTCCTGAGAAGAACCAGCAAGAAACAGCCATTGCTCTTTTCAAATTCTGACTTCCTAACTGATGTTATATTTTTCTTATTCCTTGAAATGTTTGATATTGTACTGATAAAAAGTTGAATCAAAGTGGTAATTATTATAGTTTTTGAAGGTAGATACGTTAGATTTGTATGCAAAATGCTTTTTTTAAACTTTTTTGTTTAGTTTACCTACTTAACATTAAAAAGGGTAAACCCACCAACCCGTATAAGCTTTAGTAAGTTCTTATCGACCTTCTGGCGCCATATTTGTCATGAGTGGACATTATGCCTTGAATCCTAAATCGAAGACATCCGTTCCTTAAGTATTCGAGAGGTTTTTTATACAACAAAAAGTTGTTTTTCTCAACTCTGCATCTATTGGCAAATTATTTTTTGTTATTTTCGTCTTTTTGTTGTCATCTTGTTTAGATAATGCATTTCTTAAGGTTCCGTATTTGATGGGTTCGATTACATAAAAAACCTTTTTGCTTAGTTCTAAAAATTTGTCCCTGACTCGCAGTATTGTACTTATTTCTAGGTGTTACGTTATAAATAGCTATAAAATATAATAAATCTTTATTTAAACGATGCTGTTTTGAAAACCACGAAGTAGACGTCTTATCAGCGAATTAACCGAATATTATACTTTTGAGATGGTTCTTAAAATTGGTAAGACAATTAGTTATAGGTGGATCACGCAAAGCCAGATCCCAAGAGTATAATATATTCAAATAGTTCCCAAGAAAATACAATCGTTTTTGAACAAACTACGCATCATTACTTTATTCAATAATAGAGCATCGTCCATTGACAATCAAGTGGGATATGAATATTATGTAGGTACGTCCATCATGCTACTATACAATTTATTAATTACATGGTCCATTAGAGATCATTTTAAGGTACATTTAACGTTCTACATGGATAACCACAATAATGGTAACCTTCCTATATACACCGCTAAAAAAATTCTTCATCTCTGTACCCATGTAGCACCGAGTTTGGGATTATCTTCATCATCATCTGGTGCTAGCACGGAATTTGTGATTATAACATTGCGACAATCACCATTGTTGTTATTGACTAAATTTAAGTATTCTTGCTGCATCAGTGCATTTTAGCTAATAGTGTGAGAGTTCAATCAATGAGAGGTGATTGCAAATATCATTGTAATTTGTAGCTGCCAAAATTTTATGCTAGTCTTATGATTAAATGCATCTAGACTCCATATTTGACACACAAATATAAAATATCAAACTCGTTATAAATTACGCTTATTATGTTTGAATGTTAGAGCGAATAAGAGCAAGGCCCATATTTTATAACTCTTACAAATATACGGAACCATCCATGCAAATCGAGTTCTTACTTTATTATTTACCTTGGTGTGTAATTTTCACCTTGAAATTTGATTTTGTTAAGAAATCGATTTGGTACGATGTCGCGAAATCAGATCATCATTTCGAAAATTATACTTCGTCACGATGTCATCAGATTCATTGATTTTATTATTTTTGTAATAAATTCATGTTCTTGCTGATATAATGTGGTTTTCTGCTGTTCTTGCAATTCAAATAGTTTTTATAAGTTTTTCCAAAATGAATATAGAGCCACTATCGGTATTGTAAATATTATAAACTAGCTGATGCCCGCGACTTGATGCCCGCGTGGATTTAGGTTTTTTAAGAATCCCGTTTGATTTTCCGGGATAAAAAGTAGCCTGTGTCACTCTCCAGGTCTTTAACAGCTATACCATTGATGTTGGAATCTTTATTATTCTAGGAGCTATACCCATGCAAAGAATCACGTCGATCCGTTGCTCCATTGCGAACTCTTATAATTTCCAATAAGTCTCACTGTCTCTCTCTCTCTATCGCGTTATCCCTTCGTTATCCTCATTTTTTATAGAGTCGTAATTTTGGACACTATAATATAGTATATTATTTTCTTCTGGATCATTGATGTTGGAAGGCCACCCCCTCTACTGATATATTTTGTGTTCCGTACGATATCACTGTCATCAGTTGCATCAGGCATGTGAAGAAGCATTTTGTCACTAATTGTACACCTTGGTGCCGAGAAAAGTGCCAGATGGGAGTTTGTGCTGATCAGACGTCAGGCTACGTCCCTAATTAAATAATAGAGGGTGATTAATTCTCGCACAGCTAGGTACTAGGCATATAATCATAAGTAAGGTTATAAAATGCTTCACATGGCCTCCAAAGTCTCAAACCCAATACTCGAATAACAAAGGCAAATCTTTATTTTATCGTTTTGATATAATTATTCGTGCATATCAAAACGATGTATTGAAATGTTGATATGTATTATTATCTTATACCTAAATATGAAGTGCTTAGTAGAAGTAGGTATATGTCATACTTATTTTTTTAATTTTTTATTCAGATATTAGTCATAGCTCTTGACTGCAATCTCACCTGGTGGTAAATGATGATGCAATTTGAAATGGAAGCGGGCTAACCTGGAAGGAGTATGGCAGTTTTTATTAAATCCGTACCCCTTTTAGTTTCTACACGGCATCGTACCGGAACGCTAGATCGCTTGGCGACACGGCTTTGCCGGTAGTGTACTAGACACGACCGAAGAGTTCCCACCAAATCAGAAATTTAGAAATTATAAAATTCCAAACTCCTGTCGGGAATCGAACCCGGGACCTCCTACTAGGACCACAGCGCTTACCACTGCACCAGGGAGGTCGTTTTACTTGCAAATAAGTAACCGACATCCAAGCTAGTTAATAAAGCTGAATCAAGCTGACTTGCCAAACAACACCATGTAGAATGGCAAACAGGCGTGAGAAAAGGGCATTTAAAAGTAGCTGTCGACACTTTCCATCTAATCAGATTTAGTAAATTGTGCTAAGTTGTATGTGGTTGTCAAATCTCTGCAATCAAGATTTGTAGCCAAGTCGGGTGCCAACCTTCTAGTTGGAATGTTGGATGCTATAAAACGTGATACAACAAAGCCTTGCGATCGTGAATACGATCTACTTTCAATGACGAATTCGAAATAACACGATCGATATTTAATGGACTAGGTGATGAATTTGGATTAACCTTCTAAGATAAGATAATATTACAGTAAATGGGAATCACGACGCATCTGTTATATGAGAAACAGCAAATACGATCTCCTTCAGCTCATAATTCAGGGAAAAATAGCTGGCAGAAGGCCATCTGGCCGAAGAAGAACGTCAACGTATTACTGCTTATTACCACCGCAGTTGAGATTGCAGTCAACGCATATATATCTGACATGAAATAAATGCATTTGCTCTAAATAACGAAGCTGTACCTAATATTGATTGGCTTGAAGAAATCTCTAACTAGCTATTAAAAAGGAAATTAAGAAAAATATATTTAAAAGTACCAATATTGATGACAAAAATCTTAAAAAATATAACATAGACGTGTAGTTTCTTTTAGAAAACAATTTACTTCGTTATTCTCTAAAAATAATGTAACGACTGAATCAAACCACACTCGCTTAAAATTAAAAATGCCAAATGTGACTTCAAGGTTTAAATCGAAGAATCAAGAACTAAGGTTAAATTTCACAAGCGATTGCATCGTAAGCTATTACCTAGTATGAATCAAGAATACGTTTCTTTTCCACCACGTGTGTAAGGAATTGGGAGAACAGAGTACTGATATTACAAGTTTGTATAGCTGGATGTATAAAGATGGGACTCTAAGGAACTACACACTAAGCTAGTACCTAATTAGGTTTATGTACCGAAAGCGGAAAATCTTGAAATAGAACCAATGCAAGAAACGCGATTTTAATAAAGAATAGGTGATCATGATAAGAATGTACGATAAGACATTTACATGGATGCAAATTCAGATAAGTTTTTGAGAAAAATATGATGTAGCAAAATTAAAACGCTAGAAATTAGAATAAATCATAATATATTTAAGCTTAAATCGCAATATAAGAAACACTTATTTAAGTACTTGTTTAAGTTATTGATAAAACGCGAACACTCCAAGATATTGCAAAAAAAAACTTATGAAACATTGTCTGTTCTTCCCCTAGTTCGTTAAAGTCACAGTCAAGTAAGCTTAAAGTGGACAACGCAATCATCTTATTGTCGCTGAACAATATAAGTTGGTAAAAGGATTAACTGCCAATAGCTCGTGCTCGCAAACGGACAGACAGGAAGGCGAGACTTATGAATGATCAGACAGTTCGTGAGCAATTTGAGACGATTAAAGCTATATTTGTCAACGTTTGCCGAGTAACAGGTGATGCCGTGATGGCAATCACCAATGAACTACTATCTACTTGAATGATGCTAAATTTTGCTTAAGGTTTTGCTTTCTTTAAGGTTCCGTACCTCAAAAGGAAAAAAACGGAACCCTTATAAGATAACTTTGTTGTCTGTCTGTCTGTAGGTCTTGTAACATACCTACATGAGGGGAAACATCTGAATTTGTGGTTATATCACAAAAAATAAAGTTAAAATGTGTTCATGAACAAATTATTTGTATTTTCAATTTTCAAAGTAAGATATACTAAGTGGGGTATCATATCAAAGGGCTTTACTTTGTATATTCTAAAACAGATTTTTATTTATCGTGCAAAATGTCGTACCATTGTAGTACGGAACCCACGGTGCACGAGTCTGGCTCGCACTTGGCTGGTTTTTTTATGCCAATACCAGTCCTGCGATACAAAACATATATCTCTAGAGGCCCCTCCCTCCCCGCCCCCAATTTTCTAACTTCCTCATCCACCCACTTCCCGCCATCGCTTTTACGTTTCGCACCAGATTTGCATCGAAACGTATACCTACCGATAGTTTCAAAACAACCAGTGACAAAAACATATACCACCATTGGGGTCCAAATTTCCTTTTTCGAACGAGTTTAACTTTACATAAATACATAACAGCTAAGTATTAAGTAATAATGCCCACAATAAGTAAAGCAAAATAAAGATTTGATTTTGTAAATAGACTCAATTTTGTTCTACCGCAGCAATCTAAGTTTGATCTAAGTTTGCGATTTACATTTAAATCCGCCATCGAACTCCTTGAAAAACATAATATTTATAAAAAACCGGTTTATTTTACCGGTTTAGCGCGCGATAGTTAATAATGCCTAAGTTGCAAAAGCTATGAAACCTTGAATTGAATAACGCATAAGATGCTTTGCCACTAGGTAGATAGTCATGTAACTTGCAAGGCAATCTAAATAACAGCACTTCTTCAGCTTAGATGCAGTTCATAAAAGAACAGGACTTTTTAAATTCAGATACAAGTTAGCCCTTGACTGCAATCTCCGCCTGGTGGTAAACGATGATCCCGTCTAAGATTGTAGCGGGCTCAGAATGTAGCGGGCTAACCTGGAAGGGATATGGCAGTTTTTATTAAACCCATTATACCCCTTTGGTTTGTACATGGCATCGTACCGGAACGCTAAATCGCTTGGCGGAATTTTGTTTAAATAAACATGTCGTCGGCTCAGCTGATGGAATTCCACTGTTTGATATTCACATAAGTCTGGAGGAAGGAAGGAAAGCTCAGAATCACTCAATGAGCGATGGAGAGAGATAGCTCTCTTAGGAACTTAGGAGTTTCTCTACATGATCAAATCAGAAATGAGGGTATCCGTATGAGAACCAGAGTAGCTAACATAACTCAGCGGGTTGCGAAGCTGAAGTGGCAATGGGCCTCGATAGACGTTCGGGTCCCAAGGTGCTGGAATAGCGAACTTGCACGGAAAGTGTAGCTTGAAAGATTTACCTACTAGGTAGACAAACGACATCAAACGATATACAATGAACCAGAAGACCAGAAACAGATCAAATCTGTATGGTGCCATATGCAGCATGCGATATACACCGCCCGCCCTCCCACTTATAAAGAATTCTGGAAAAGCCAGCCACCAAGCAAGCAATACGCACCACCACCACTTGCTTTTAAATTAAGCTTCTGGTTCATTGTACGAGTATATCATGGGTTTCCGCAAAATAACGCCTGCTTCTAACGAGTCGCAGGAAGCCGTTGGTTCCACGCGGCGCAAGGCCATGGCGTGTGGAAGTCCCTGCAAGAGATCTATGTCAAGCAGTGGATACTGGATATGTATTGGTTGACAAAGATAATGATGATGAAGGATTTGTACACTCTACCATCTTTGTGCCGATTGTGTTCAGAGGTTTCCTGCGACTCATTTGATTTGGTACGTCCACTTGTCTTATTGGGTATAATACCAAAATCAAGCTTTCCGGTATAGTTTGCCACTCCAGCAATTCAGGATCCTTCAATTGCCATTTTGTTTTACGTTCAATGTATTTTGTACGGTTCACTAATGAATGACAAAAAACGTATGACAAATTATCAGTTCACCAAAAACTTTTGAAAAACTAATCAAATCACAAACGTCGTATACCGCAAACATATCATTTTACAAAAGATCATTTGACAAATATTCTATTCACAAATGTTTAACTTTCCAAATTTTTAAAAATTTATTATTTCACCAAATAATTTGTTTTTCAAATTCGCGATTTTACAAAATAATAGATGATAAATTTATTATATGATAAAATAACTCATTAACAAAAAACATACAAAAAGTCTGTTTTGCATACATATGCAAACCCCTATGCAACGCATCAATAATATCATGGGGCTCCTTTTTTCTGGGTGCGAAAAAAAGAAATAACCCACGAAGGGGATGGCGGGGTCTCAGACCCCGCCATCCCCTTCTAACCTAACCGTTCCGAGTCGGAGTGCCCCAAGTCCCGAGCTCGCTTCGCTCGCTCTTGATGGTGGGAGCGGGGGGGAGGAAAGAGACCCCCCACCATAGTGGTGGTCTCTTCTCGGCGACCGGGGCCCGTTGACGGAGCCCCGCTGCGCGGGGCTCCTTTTTTCTGGGTGGTAAAAAAAGAAATAACCCAGGAACCTAACTAACTTCTAACCTAACCGTTCCGAGTCGGAGTGCCCCAAGTCCCGAGCTCGCTCTTGATGGTGGAAGCGGGGGGGATGAGAGAGACCCCCCACCATAGTGGTGGTCTCTTCTCGTCGACCGGGGCCCGTCGACGGAGCCCCGCTTCGCGGGGCATCAAAAAAAAAGTGCGATATGTTGTTTTACTAATTAACACGATTAAAGAAATCAATTGTTTCTCAAATGATATTTTATGAAATAACAATTTGTCTGGTAATTTGTTTGATCAAATGAATTATTTGTAGAAACATAAGTTTTATAACGATCATAAAACGATTCATAATTTTGCCAAAATTTGTTTAGGAAATGAAACTTTGTCATTTGTTTTTTGTCAATTGATCGGTCACCATTTTGTACAGATTGAGGATCTATAATTGGTGTTATATTTTTCCTTTACCATTTCAGATTTCAGTCTGTAGTAGAACTGCTACTTCGATTATTTTGGTTCGTCTTCAGATCTTCATGTAAATATCTACCTACACAAAATCATGTCAATTGCATCGCCTCTTACACAATGTAATCATCCTATTGTTGCCGAACAATATATGTGGGTTTAAGGATCAACTGCCGATAGCTTGTGCTCACAGACTGACTGGCAGGAAGGAGCAATTTACGAAACACAAGACCGAACGGGCTTCGGGGTCAATTGAACGTCGCGTTGCTCGTTGAGTTCGATTTTGACGCTTGATGATTACCTACTTCATATTATAGCTAATTTGGGTTTTCCTTAATCAAGTCTATTACTAAAGTGATTCTGTTGTCGGCTGATAAGGACCAATCCAGAGCAAGACTAGTTTGTTGGTTTGACCTTCAATCACATCGTAACGTAGCAACGGATTGACCTGATTTTTTACATGGATAAGTTGAAGACCTGGAGAGTGACATACACAAAAATCAAGCAATTCCCACGGGATTTTACAAACCTAAATCCAAGCGGTGTAAATTGCGGGCATGAGCTAGTTGTTGATCAAATATGATGAATAAAGTAAAGTACCTCGGATCTCAGAAGCTTCTGGATTTAAAGACGATAGTAATACAGGAAGTGACGGTCTAATAAGGGAATAAATTGAGCCTGATAAAAAAATTGGTTGATATATTGCCCTTTGAGATCGTTTTAGGCGCTTGAAGATGATTACTTCATATATGTAGTTAATTTGGGTTTTCCTTGATCAAGTCTGTTAGCGATTGATTACTAAAGGGATTCTGTTGCAGGCTGATGAGAACCGACCCTGAGAAAGGATAGTTCTGTTCTATCCACGAAAATAAAGATACGATCTTCTGATCTATATGTTACAAACGCTGGATAAGGCACTCTTCGACAATCGGAATCGTAGCCCATACAAAAACTTTTTTATTTTATTTTATTCAGACACAAGTTTTGCCCTCGATTGCAATCTCACGTGGTGGTAAGTGATAATGCTGTCTAAGATGGAAGCGGGCTAACCTGGAAGGGCTATGGCAGTTTTTATTAAACCTACACCCCTTTGGTTTCTACACGGCATCGTACTGGAAAGTTACGCGACTTCGTCCGCGTGGATTTAGGTTTTTAAAAATCCCGTGGGAACTCTTTAATTTTCCGGGATCAAAAGTAGCCTATGTCCTTCCCCGGGATGCAAGCTATCTCTATACCAAATTTCATCAAAATCGGTTAAACGGATTTGCCGTGAAAAGCTAGCAGACAGACAGACAGACGGACAGACAGACAGACAGACACACTTTCGCATTTATAATATTAGTATGGATAGTATGGATTATGGTAATCTGCATGTTGTGCAAACTTCAACTAAGATGTTTTAAAGTAGCTTTAATACATTAAACTTACATAGAAAATGGAACTTCCAATATTAATTTGGAGGTTATGTGTCCAATCAATATGTGTTAAATCAACTCAATTCTTACGAAATAACCCTAAACTTATGTGTCTTTTAAATTACACATTATAAAATGTACCTACCTACAATTATTTATTAATTTTATTCGACTTCACAAATTAAAAGCTAATTAGTGACATTCATAATATTATATATTTTAAAATTAAAATAATTATATGTATATTGAAGTTAACATAAGATGGGTATTTTAACGTATCGGTTGGGCGCCATATTGTTATTTGTATCTGCTCCTAAAGGTCAGCAGTGTCGAAATACTGATCATCTTCGAATCTGGCATTACAGTCCTAAATTGCACTTCATTACTTAACTCTAAAGTATGACCTCTGGCGGCCATGGCTGTTTTCGGTTCATGATGTCAGACGTAAATTGCAAATAATTTAAACAATAGCAAATTATTGTTAACGTTGTTACCTGTTTAATAATATTGTGTATACGATGTTTTTGTTTTAAGTTTCTGTTAGGGCTTCAGTTAGGAAATCATTATTTTGATCTTGTGATATGATAGCAACACTACCAAAAATCCTAAAGACTTTATCATCTATTTTTTGAAGAATATTAGCCATGCTTATCATGACTAATATTCTCCTTTCCCCTCGTATCGTCTAAACGAAGAAAATCGTGAAGGACGAATCATTTACAGAAGAAGTATAAGAAATTATTTATAAAGGTCATATGTAGTTTACGTTGTTAAAACGCCTCCACACAACTGACTACAAAGTATAAGCACACTGTTCTAAGAATCGTCACCATCATTACCATCAACCCATTGCCGGCACACTGAGCACGGGTGTCCTCTCATAATGAAAAAGGGGTAGGCCATAGTACACCACGCTGGCCAAGTGTGAACTGGCCGCCTTCACATACCTTTGATAAAATTATATGGAGAACTCTCAGGCATGCAGGTTTCCTCACGGTGTTTCCTACGCCGTTAAAGCAAGTGATATTTAATTTCTTATACTACTTAGATAAAGAATTCCGAGAATGTTTTTAAATTCAAATTCGAGTTGCTAATGCGTAATGATACGAAACTATCCTCGTACAATGTACATACTGGTAAAATTTAACCACATTGAAATCCATAAACAAAATGTTAATAAACTTTACACAGAAAACCGCAGTTTACTACCTGTTTTATTTATTTACTTAGGTCACTAGTTAAAGACGATCATTAGCATACAGATGCGAAATACACGATCACGTGCACAAAATGCAAAGGATCGTTTAAGCAACGCGTTTATAATTTCGTAAACACAAATAAAAATTTCTTAATTGAAATCAACTAGAGCGTAAATCATATTAAAATTATTAAAACTTGGTCATGATATGGTCAAATATTTTAAAATAAAAGAAATAATTAATAAAGAATGAGGTATCGAGAAATAATTACAAAGCTCTTGATTTTTCACACAGCCTGGAAGGCTAGAGAAAATAAACTTAAAGTTCATCAGAAATTTGGAACGTATAAAGCTAGTACCTGCGTAGCTTTTCCTGACGGGTTTCAAGTAAAAATTCACTTAAACTAATCAATTCCCTAATAAGTAACAAAATGCTGTAGAACTAATTAATTCTAAGAAAGAGTTAAAGTAGCAGTTAGGCTATAATAAAGAATCTTATAAGGTCGAACACTTGGTTATTCGTCCAACTGTACAACTTCTGGAAATAATAAAACACACGAAAATTCTTTTATTCTCGAAATCCAATTAAAATCAGTCAGTTCCCGGTAAAGAATATTGAACTACCTTGACTTAAGGTTACTTTAGGGTTTCCGAACAAGTAACCTGTCAGTCCTGTGACATGGCTTCGTCGTCGACGTCTTACCATAATAGGCCTTATAACCATTCGATTACGTTTGTATTCCTTTAATTCAATCCAAACTTAGTCACCACTCGCATACCAATCAAGTATTGCCTTAACTTTTTCACCGTATTTATATACATACTCATCTTTTATGAGTAATGTTGTAACTAAAGATTTTTGATATCCTATTTTAGTGTTTTCTACTTTCGTTTTAGATGTGATTTTCGTGTAAACTAATTTCGGTACTCGGTCTACTGTAGAAGGAAGTTCCAAAAGCTTGTTATGCCCCACAATTGTTGTCCTATTTTCTATTGACGTTTCGTTTCGTTGTTTGAGATTTGGCAGGTGTTAAGTGTTCACTGATTATCGTTATATAAATGGTTTGTTGAACTAGGCACCATTTTGCCAGACTGAGTGATAAGTATCTTATAGGACGCCCGGACTGCTTGCTGTGTAACCGGTTCCCTCGGCCGTTAATTAAGCCTCTTCATTTTTATACCCGTCCTTAAGAATGGCTAACAGCATGTTAAAGTTTTTTAATTTGCTCTTAGGACCTCCTTGTCACATTGGTGAGCGCTGTGGTCTTATAGTTAAGTGAGAGACCCTGGTTCACTCGAGAGGGGTAATTTGGGATTTGTAATCTCTAAATTTCTTTGGGATAATTTGGTAAGAGGCTTGTGCCGTATCTACCATCTCACTGGTAAAGACGTGCCACCAAGATATACATTGTTTCGACTGCCATACGCATTGTAATAAATTCTATCAAAATACATCGTTACTTGCTGATGCGATCGTCGATTACCAAGATCGCAGTCAAGGGGTAGGTAAAACTTGTCACTGTATACAAAACTGCTACAAAAGCTGTTTGTTTCGTCCGATTATTTCATACAGAATTTAATTTCACGAAATGGCGAGTCTCTTTTTTTGGAATACCTAAACCTACCTACCTGATTATTATTACATTTATCAGAGAAAAAGTGTGACATTATTTTTGTTTGAATGTCCACACGGTTGTTACTTTATCAACCAAATCGCCTTGAAATTGGTCTCCAATTACAAAAGACGTTAAAATTATCTTAATATTCTTGGGTAAACAAAGTTTTCTAGATGTAGCAACAACAAGTCCAGGATTCAGAGCACGTCAGGCCATTAATCTCATTTATCATAACAGCGATCAAGTTAAACATGTTTGTAGTCCATTTATGATAACAATGTTTACAAAATGTTCACAGTTTCTAGATTCTGTTCCGTGTTTTTGAGATTTGTTTTCAAACGTTCATACAATTATAATGTTTCATTCAAAACATGCTCCCTTTTCTAACTCAGTAACTAGATACTCGTGGTTTTCGAAATTGAGTGTACCTATTTCCATATTACCATTTATGTATGTATTCGTACATAATTATGTCTCTCCACAATATCGTGTCTTGTTTTATCTCTAACTTCACCATACGATCTGACATATGACCTTTTATTCAAATGATCCATTATACTTCCTAAGTTTACCTACACTTCATACAAAATCTAGAAATGTGGCCTAATTGCGACATAAACAACGCATATTATCTACAGTCGATTGTTCTGGATAAGCAAAGTTGCCTATACTTAGTCGTTGACTGATTTAGAAGCTCAAAATTTGGTTTTTTCGCATCCTCCGTGCCTCGAAGAGCTCGTTAAGCTGTTGGTCCTGGGTTATTTAGTGATAATTTGGATAATAATAATAATAACCCCAATAGTCGAAATAGTAAGTAGGTACTTGAATCGAGTCGTATGCAGAAGGATTTGGAATCGATTACCATCCTAAGCAATCCCCTAAAGTTATGGTGATTTATTATGTTATGACTCACGTCTCTGTGAAAACATACAAAATCTGGACTATCAAATCTGCTGCTGTATGTATATCGATCAAGATCAAAACATCCGCTCTGTTGCAAAAACGCCTTCAATTCAAATTGATAAGACTCTGTTAACCTAAATGAATGTAATGATCTTGAGACTGTTTCTTATCGATGATGATTATTTTACACTTTCTTTAGATCTTCAACAACATCATCATCAACATCATCAACTGATAGACGCCCATTGCTGGACATAGGACTCATGTAAGGACTTCCACACGCCACGGTCTTGCACTGCCTGAATCCAGCGGCCCCCTGCGACTTGCGTGATATCTTAACCTGATAATAATTTAAAAAAAAACTCTCTAGGTTTCTTAAATGTTTTCATTCGAACTTTGATAGTTGATAATGCAATATATAATGTATTATGATTCTAAATAGGTATAGCATACCTTTAACTGGTCATACCTACATCGAGTTGAAAATTGTAGCAAGCAACAGCGCTATTAACCAATCATCTACCACCTGTCTAGTAGTAACCTTGCCCTACTCAGCGTAACACAGACCTAGATACTGTTTCTGCTTGTGCAGGTGGAAGACCGATAGTGAATGTCGTCTCTATTTGTTTTGTGCTTAGGCATAAATTAAGTTTAGGTATAGTAAAGACATTGAGTTTTAATAATTCTAGTCTTTTGTGCATAATGTTTGAGTTTTGAGAACTCCCGACTCCGCTAGATTTTAATAAAATCGGAGAAGAGAAATAATTTCTTAAGGTGGGCCTTCATACGCGCTTCTCCATACAAACGTATTACGCCTATTTTTCTATCATTTGAAGTAATAGTTCTAAAACTAAGTCAGATACCGATTTATCTCTCCACTAGCTATGCCATTGCCTTAAAATTATTTTAGTAAAATTATATTTATTTTGGAAGTTATGACCCTTCAGGGCAAATTTTGAGGAAACTGTGCGTAAATAAACTACATATATAAGAAACCAGAAAATTGAAAATTTGACAACGTCTTTACAATTATTTCAAATGTTTTTGTAGTTTTTGTAAAAAATGTTTCTTATGGGAAAAATAGGCGTATAATCCCAAACGTCGATTTGAATTTTCACGTTTTTGACTAAAAAATCCTGTATTTCAAGCAAAATTCATTCACCCGGCCTCTCTTGGGATTAGGTGCGGTTAGAGGGAAAGGGTGACACGCACAGATAACGTTATTTCCTTCATCTATGGAAACAACACTATTTTAGGCTCTACCCACCTGCTGTCGCTTCCATGAACGGGGCTCTTAATAATAATTTCAAGAGAAACAAATTTTATTGCTTTTCAACCTCACAAGTTGTTTTTGTTACTTTTTTGTAAGATATTGTGGTCGGAATCTGGTCTAGGCCAGTATCGTATTTGCCTTTTTTTTACAGTAAAAAAAAGCTGTTTATTTGATGTTCCAAATTCTCAGAGGAAGCGCAATTATTTTCATGCCAAAGTGGTTTTAAAAAAACTCAACGTTTTAGCAAAAAAAAGATGAGCATAATCACGAAAATTCTTACATCACTGCATGATCTTGAAGCCATGGAGGTCAAAGATAAGTGCTTTTAAAGATTTTTTTTACCCAAATACAAGATTAATGTTTTTCGGTTCCGGCTGACGTAGTTTCATCACGATTTATATAAATCAGTTCGTGATAATTATCGTGATGGTATTTTTTTTTCACTTCATGTAAAAATTAATAATAATAGCTTATTAGGTTTTAAGTTACAAGGCCTTGACTCCAGTGTAGACCGCTTCTCTTATTTTTTTATTGGCGACAGAATTGCTCGTACACATATGAATTATTATCCTCGAATTTCTTTCTGTATGCTTAAGCTCTTTGGGCTGGATGAGGAAGGCGGAGGATCGTGTGTGGTGGCGTGCTCTTGGGAAGGCCTATCTCCAGCAGTGGACGCAAACAGGCTGATTGATTGATTGATGCTTTCATTTGAATCGTGATCCCCTTCACCAAAGAACACTTTTATAGGAATCTGAAGAACTATATGGGTTAATAAATCTATACCTATATTATATAAAATTCAAAGTTGTGACTGACTGACTAATATAACTTATATATCAACGCACAGCCTAAACCACGGAGTGTGTGTTCTTAGTAAAGAGTAGGCGAAATTCCACCCCTAACACCCATGTGGGTTAAATGACGGTTTGAAATTTATGTAATTCACGCGGACGAAGTCGCAAGCATAAGCTACTAGCTAGTCATATATATCATTCTTTACTAAAGAGTAAGTAACTAGACTCTAGAATGAATTATTCTATATATCATGGGTTCGATGTAACATTGTGCTAAAACCTTATGATCAATCTCGATACTTTAAATCTGTGCTACAAGTCTTATTATTGAATCCATTACTTGACGACCTTGTTTATTTATTTTATAGTTATGGTTATTAGTAAGCATATAGTATATGATGCAGTCTAGCGGTTTTTGTAACGATAAATATCTTACTTTATATGACGTCCACACAAGGTTATTCAATAAGAAATGATGAGCAAATGATAATTTTATACGTAAGGCCACCAGCTGCCAAAACGGTAATATATTTTTATGTATTTACTAGCTGATCCCCGCGGCTTCGCCCGCGTAGATTTAGGTTTTTAAAGATCCCGTATAGCCTATGTCACTCAGGAATAATGTAGCTTTCTACTGGTGAAAGAATTTTTAAAATCGGTTCAGTAGTTCTAAAGATTACCCCCTACAAACAAACTTAACGACATTACCTCTTTATATAATATTAAAGATCCCGTATAGCCTATGTCACTCAGGAATAATGTAGCTTTCTACTGGTGAAAGAATTTTTAAAATCGGTTCAGTAGTTCTAAAGATTACCCCCTACAAACAAACTTAACGACATTACCTCTTTATATATAAAGAGGTAATGTCGTATATTACACCTTGTGTCCGAAAAACCCAAATATCTTACGGAACCCTATTTTTTTCCAAAATAAAATATAGCCTATGTTACTCGTGGATAATGTAGCTTTCGAATGGTGAAAGAATTTTTAAAATCGGTCCAGTAGTTTTTGAGCCTATTCAGTACAAACAAACAAACAAACAAACAAACAAACAAACAAACAAAGTTTTCCTCTTTATAATTTTAGTGTAGATTGCAATTCATTTATGCGATACTTTAATGGCTCATCTCAATTTTATCCACCAAATACGTACATGCTCATTTTAATAAATTAAAAAAAACATGATACTGACCATGTCTGCTGCTGGTTCTTCTCGGTAGGAAAGGCAATCCGAACCAGTGGTAGATTCATCCGACTATTCGAAAGTACTTGTAAAAGTTTAGTTGAATAAAAAAGATTTTTATTTTTATTTTTTTATTTTTGTCGTGGAGAAGAAAATCTTCCATACTGGCAATTTATTTATTTACTAGACCATGCCCGCGACTTCGTCCGCTTGGATTTAAGTTTTTGAAAATCCCGTGGGAACTCTTTGGTTTTCCGGGATAAAAGGTAGCCCATGTACTCTGTACGAAATTTCATCAAAATCGGTAAAACTGTTGGGCCGTGACAAGCTAGCAGACAGACAGACAGACAACTTCCGCATTTATAATATTAGTATGGATTTATTTCAACATCTTTATTGCTTAATAGGTACCTATTAAAGATACTATTTTTCTAATAGGTCAAATTTTAGGGACAGGACAATGCGCATAGAAACTTTCAGCTTTTATTAAATAACGAAGGTCGGGCCCTCACAGGCTCCTTCTCTGTTTACCACACCTAGTAAGTGAGGTGGTTAGTGGTTATGTAAGTGCAATTCGGTCAATGTCTCATAGTGCCAGTTGCTTAGCTTTAATTGGTGCATTTTCGCAACGCTTCTACTATCTAGGTTCGGCCATCATGTTTTGCTTCATTTTGTTTTGTGTAATGCACGTGTTCAATAGACGTCTAAAAACGTTAATATGTCGTCCTAGATTCAAATATTATTTAATGTTCCTATATAAAATAGAATAATTTACGTCATTTAAATATATTATACCTATTACATTGTTCCTAATTATTATTGTTACAAGTTCAACTTACCTCGTTGATTACAAAAGTTCTCTAATAGTTTGATGTAGGTAACAAATATTTAATTGTTAATATATTTAATTTAAGAGCCTCAATAGCTCAACCGGTATAGGAGTGGACTGAAAACCGAAAGGTCGACGGTTCAAACCCCGCCCGTTGTACTATTGTCGTACCTACTCCTAGCACAAGCCTGACGCTTAATTGGAGAGGTAAGGGGAATATTAGTCATTTAACATGGCTAATATTCTTTTAAAAAAAAAAAAAGAAAAAAAAAAAAAAACAATGAGGTAAAACGTCTATAATCGTGTCCTTCTTCTTCCTTTATCTTGATTAGTTGTAAAATCACTGAAAGTTTGAAAATAAGAAGCATAACATAAATTTTGTTTCAACTAAGTAAAATATGAAAAGTGTGAGTACCTAGCTACTAGAAAAATTAGATTTTGTATACCTAATACCTATATTTTTTTTTTCAGTCAATAAAAGGTTTATTATATATTATTATTATTATTATTATTATTTTTTTTTTTTTTTATTATTATTATTTTTTAAAAAAAAGAACATTAGCCATGTTAAATGACTAATATTCCCCTTTCTTCTCCAACTAAGCGTCAGGCTTGTGCTAGGAGTAGGTACGACAATAGTGCAACGGGCGGGGTTTGAACCGTCGACCTCTTCGGTTTTCAGTCCACTCCTTTACCTGTTGAGCTATTGAGGCTCAGGCTATTATATATTATTATTATTTATAATGCACGTGTTCTTATAGAGAGAGAGAGAGCCAGCGTGCCAGACCTTCGTTATTTTATAAAAGCTGAAAGTTTCTCTGCGTATTGTCCCCAACACTGATGGTGAGATCTATAGAGCGCACTTTGACTTTGCTCAGACTGAACTGATACTGTTAAAACGAGACAGCGTTATATCGCTGGCATACATTTGTCTCGTTTTAACTGAAACTTAAGGCTGAGCTAGGTCAAAGTGCGCTCTATAGATATCAGCCTGAGAGGAACGATCAGCGACTATAAAGTTTGGATGTGATGGCTCTCTCACTATAATCATTTTCTGCTTTCTATGCAGCAAAGTACTGGAATGCTTAATCGTTAGGTAGAGGCTATTGATAAAGTTTTACTGAAACTTTCTATTTAACATGGTGTAAGCCGAACCCAAACTTAGTTAATTTAGGAATTATGAAATTGTTACAGTAACCAAGTGATTTTCGCTCGTTTTTATAGATAAAATGGTACGGAAACCTTCGTACGCGAGTTCGACTCGCACTTGGCCGGTTTTGTTTTTTAACACTATAACTGTTGGAATGAAAATTTGCCTTTTTTCACACAAAAAGTTAAAAATATTAGAATCGTATTCGATTAATATTATGGATAATATAGATACATAGTTGTATGATAAGCCACATGCAAGTCTGTGATTGTTACATAATCCCGCATTGTTTTCTATGGATAATAATTGTCGATTTCTAATAAGCATTTTACACGCAACAATAGGCAATGTGTGTTGAATTGATAATAGCAGATAATTGTTATGTACTTACCTACCTATAAAAAAATCATATCGATACATTGCATTCGTCATAGAATTCATCGAATCATTCATCACTACCCATATTATAAATGCCAAAGTGTGTTTGTTTGTTGGTTTGTCCTTCAATCAAGTCACAACGGAGCAACGGATCGAGGTGATTTTTACGTGGGAATAGTTAAAGACCTGGAGAGTGACATAGGCTACTCTTTATTCTGGAAAAACAGAGCTTCCAGAGTTTTTAAAACCCTAAATCTATTCAGCTATTGATATTTCGTTATTTAAGTAGGTATATTATGCTTTGTAATGTTTTACAAAGGAACTTGTAAAACATCACAAACACACACACACACACACACGCACTGACACATACGCATACACACACACAAATACAGGTATCTACACATACACTTACGCACACACGTTTGCATGATAACGCTGATAATAAAATTGTTATGGAAGAGCGGTGTCTTCTGAGTTTTGACACAGGAGTAGTTCTCCTACTCCTTAAAGAAGGCTCCAACCTCTTAGAGCTACCGTTAATTATTTATTTTCAACCGACTTCCAAAAAGGAGGTAGCACTCAGTTCAGCCCGTTTTTTTTAAATATTTTAACATCATACCTAATTCATAACATTGTTTTGTTTCGACGCTGCGCCAACATTGAAATCTTGGATGTAAGTTTAGAGAATAACAGCTGTAAAAGTCAAACAAAACTAAGCCAAATTGTTATCCAAATATAGTCATAGATATTGAAATTTTAATTTCTTTTGTTGTTTGTAACTAAAGATTTGTAAAGAGAGATTACAAAAGCTTTTTGGTGACATTGGTAATTGGTATGGGTAAAGTTGCGCAGGCGCCTTACGTGACATAACAGTAATAACACGGTAATGTTATCTATACAGTAATGTAACTCGGCCGTATCTTTGAAATAAATACCTACAGCAGCGCGGTACGTAAACCTGCGATAGGGTTGCCCGCCTCCGGCATTTTAATTACATTTGCTTACTTTGTGTTTAAATATGTACCTGTCATTTGCTTACTTTGTGTTTAAATATGTACTTGAACTTATTTTTAGTGAAAAAATCGCGCGGTTATTAAAAAAAACAAAACACCGTCCGTTCGTCACTGCGGCACAGTCGCGACTGGCTGCACCACGAGCGCACCGCGAGATCGAGGTGCGTAGGTATAGCTCGCGTTTCGCCCGTTTGTATGAAATTGGAATACTGCATATAACATTACCGTGGTAATAATATGTCCTCATTCGTAAAGGATTCACATTGAGATGCAAATGCATGCATCTTTATAAGAAGGACAAGGCTTTTTCTTTGCATAATTTATTTTATAGAGGTTTTTGGCATGTCTCATAAATTATTCACTTATATGCAATGATATGTCATGGACAGGGCACATAATTCGTAAAACCGATAGACGTTGGGGTCCCAACTCTCAAGGTGCTGGAATGGCGACCTCGCACCGGAAGACGCAGCGTTGGAAGATCCCCCACTAGGTGGACGGACGACATCAGACGAGTCGCAGGGAGCCGCTGGATTCAGGCGGAGACAAGACCGTGGCGTGTAGAAGTCCCTACAAGAGACCTATGTAGTGGACGTCTATCGGTTGATGATGATGATGATGATGATGATGCAATGATAGTGTAGGTATACAATTTAAATATGGCTAATCTATATCCCTTTATAAAAGTAGGCAGAATCTTCGTCTTCAAAGCTAATTAAGTATGAAGGCCGCTTGCAAATGCTTCGTCGCTTGAAAACTTTTATCCTTCAAGTCCCGTTTAGGAAAAGAAATAAATGCGTGCAGTGAGAAAATTGAGATAATGGACTTAAAACTTAAAAAGAAAACAAACCGACCCAGGGTTCCGTAATACAATCGTATTTTATCGACATTTTGCACGATAAATCAAAACTATAATGCCTAAAAATAAATAAAAGTCTGTTTTAGAATGTACAAGTAAAGTCCCTTTCATATGTTGCCCCACTTAGTATAGTAATCTTACTTTGAAAATTGAAAATAGCAATATTTGTTCATGACCACATTTTAATTTTTTTCATGCGATGTAACCACAAATTCACGGTTTTCAGATTTTTCCCCTCATGTCTGCTATAAAACCTACCTTTTTGCCAAATTTCATGATTCTAGGTCAACGGGAATATAATATAGGTTTATATATAGGTATAGGTATAGGTATACCTATAGGTTTCTTGACAGACAGAAAGACAGACAGACAGACAGACAACAAAGTGATCTTATAAGGGTTCCGTTTTTCCTTTTGAGGCACGAAACCTAAAAAAGACAAACATAGTACGTAGATAGGTACCCAAAGTACAAGGAAGTCTTACATAGTATTCTATTGGTATCTTACCTATAAGGAAATAAAGCACTTCACAATTGAATGAACAAATATCAAAGATTTTCCTGGAGACGATATAAAAAGACATTTTCCTAGAAGCCTTCGAATCGAGGCTTTACGCTTGTCAAATACGATTAACTGCACATGATCAAACACTTATTTATTAATAGTGCTTACTTACTACATCTTCCTCATTTTACCTTGATTCATTTTTTACCTATAAAGTTTGTGTAAAGAAAACTCACTCACTATAAAATCATCGTAGTTTCAACCAATTGATGTCCACTGACTGTCTATTTATCTACGGGTTGAAACTTTTTTAGGGTTCCGTACCTCAAAAGGTAAAATGGCTCAAACCAAGCATGTTTAAGAAAACACGTAGGTAATTATTCTGAGAATTTTAGTCATAAGCCTATGTAAAACAAAAAAAAATTATGTCCCCCATTTTTATTTCTACGAATGCTCCCCTCAAATAAAGGTAATGTATGACTTTTTATGTAATTATCGGCTTTGGGCGACATACATTTGGGATTTAAATATTGCTTGTGAATTTATTGAAATTATGTTTATTAATGAGGATGTTATAAAGCTCTGACACACGGATGAACAGACATACAAGTGATAATAACAAACTCAGAGGCCTCGCTTCGCTTGATCAATTAAGTAGCTTTGGTTCGTCATACTTAGGCAGTATTGAATTTTGTTTTTACACTCGAACTGAATTCAAACTTTTTTTTACTTTTTTAATTCTCTATTTTATTTGGGGCTTTTTTTTTAAAAAAAAAAAGAATGCCAGCCCTATCGTTTCCTAAACTAACTAACATTTAACTTATTTTATAAAATATAGCATCCTGTCTGCCTCTGAAGTAGGGACAGCCAGAATACTATGAAATATCCCTACATTATTAACTCTTGAATTAAACATATCGTCCGTCTTCGCGTCTTTTGACTGCGTTTCACTCAACAAATGTTGGGTATCTTCATCTATGCTACACATATCGCACTTCGGAGAGTGCAATCCATAACTGTTTTGAACTCTGCGTTTTTGCAGTGGAATTGTGTTTTCAACTAATTACAGTACTAGTACACCAAGGTACCTACTAGTTCAGTACATACCTACTATGTCAACAACAACACAATTATTGCGATCTTATTTTCTCACTGCGTTGCACTGATTCTTTTTGCATTGTTGCCAACTAGTTGCAGTTCAAATCAATAAATTGTATACATAGATAATTTCCAAATAACTTTTTCTTCTATAAATTCTGTAGGTCCTATTTCAAATTCAGGAGATGATTTAGACTGACTTAGGACATAGGTAATTATCAATTTCATTTCAGTTTCCAATTAGTATCTTCTAACGAATACGTATTTACTATTATAGTAATATACTTATCTACTCTACGATCTAATGTTTGCTTCATTATTTTTATTATACCTAAGTATCATTTTCCATGTCACATCGATGAGGCACTATCGTTGACAGTGTATCTTGAACCATTTCATTACATGTTGAGTTTGAATAATATCAATGATATTATTATTATTATTTTATGACTAGCTAACGCGGCTTCGCCCGCGTGGATTTAGGGTTTAAAAAATCTCGTGGGAAGTTATGGGGTAATGTCGCAAATTTTCTCTATCGATTAAAATAAAAATTACGCAAGTCGGTTCAAAAATCTCGGAGATTTCTGTGTACATACCTACTGTAGAAAAACACAATTCTTCCTTTTTGAAAGGTTGTTAAAAAAGTAGCCTATGGTTACTCCTTGGTTAATCTAACTTATCTGTGAAAGTCCCATTGAAATAGGATCGGCCGTTCCGAAGATTAGCCCGTTCAAACAGTTAAAACTTCAATTATTTTTATTACTAGCTGATGCCCGCGACTTCGTACGCGTGGATTTAGGTTTTTAAAAATCCTGTGGGAACTCTTAAATTTTCCGGGATAAAAAGTAGCCTGTCCTTCCCCGGGTTGCAAGCTACCTCTGTACTAAATTTCGTCAAAATCGGAAGAACGGTTGAGCTGTGAAAAGCTAGCAGACAGACAGACACACTTTCGCATTTATAATATTAGTATGGATTAGTATAGTATAGATGAGCGTATAGATATAAATTGTATCATCGTGCAGGTTTTATAACTAAAGACAATGGTCTTTTCCTCATAATTCAGTTGTTATCTCGATATTTCAACTTATAACTACCTCTATCATTATTGACTGCAACATACTGAGTAACAGTTTAACAGTAAGTAATGTGGGGTAAATGTGCTTCGTTGCATTGAGTTATTTACCCACGCTCCCGGCTCCTATTGCTAAACTCTTATCAGCTGATGAGAACGAAGTAATGCGTTAATCTAACTGTTTTATCATTGTTTATATCTTTTTATTGTTCTCATTATACAGTAAATTAAAATATAAGTGGTTCTTAGAATTATACTTAACGGGTTGATACCCGCGACTTCGTCCGCGTGGGTTTACGTTTTTTTTTTTAAATCCCGTAGAAACTCCTTGATTTTCCAGGATCAAAAGTAACCCATGTCCTTCCCCGGAATGCAGGCTATCTGTGTACCTTTCGTAGTACTATTATATATTCTGTGCTTTCGTCGAAATAAGTTCTGTCTGTTTGTCTGTCCGTCTGTCTGTCTGTCTGTCTGTCTGTCTGTCGGGAAACCTACAGGGTACTTCCCGTTGACCTAGAATCATGAAATTTGGCAGGTAGGTACATCTTTTAGCTGACATTTAGGGAAAAATCTGAAAATCGTGAATTTATGGTTACATCACACCAAAAAAAAATTATGGTCAGGAACTAATAATTAGTATTTTCAATTTTCTAAGTGATATAACTATATTAAGTGGGGTATCATATGAAAGGTCTTCACCTGTGCATTCTAAAACAGATTTTTATTTATTTTTATGTATCATAGTTTTTGAATTATCGTGCAAAATGTCGAAAAAATACGACTGTAGAGTGTAGTACGGAACCTTCATTGCGCGAGCCTGACTCGCACTTGGCCGGTTTTTTTTAATAATTTTTTAATAAAAGATTTGAATTTGAGTAGGTATTACTAATGCACCTCCGAGCTTCAACCGTTAGTTACGCTCCAAAGAACACGGAACAATATTCTATACCCACCTGCTTCATCCGGAAAAGAATGAGAGTGTAGGTACCTAGATTTCATTTTCCAGTTTCCATGTCAAGTGTAACGGTTGATCCTATGATCTAGGCTTCAAACTGATCTCGGAGATCGATTTCAACTTCCCTTCACTTATATAGGTAAATTAGATACCTACTATGTTACCCAATTATGACGGCAAGGACATTTAGTTAGTTTTATGTTTTTAAACATACCTAGCTACTAACTTAATATATGCACGACTACTTTTCAATTATCATAAAAAGGCAAAAACAGAAAAGGTTGATTGTTTTAAATGTGCAATCCGTTTTTTTTACTTAAAATTTTTAAAAAGTTATTTTTCGACACACTGTAGGTACCTACTGATGACGCTACGAATTACGAAATAAACATAGCAACGCCACACGAGTAGATATTATAGATGTGGCAATGCTGTCACGTGTATGATACCAAAATTTTGATTCAATGGTTAAAATTTTTGACTAATTATATTGCTCTATAGGTGTATAATTGCAACAAAAATGCTGTAAAATCAGCCAAACACAATGTTCAATTTTTTTTAATCATCATGCGCGGTTAATGCGCTCGTCAAGCGGCTTGATTCCCGAGTATAGGCTATATTTTATTTTCAAAAAAAATTAGAGATCCCTACGAAAATTATAATTAGCTACCCGTGCGAAGCCGGAATGGATCCCTAGTATAAAATAAAGGTACAGCTAAGTACCATCTCTGGTAAACCAACTTTTATTTTTTGAAGGACAATAAACAGTGCAATTTAATCAAGCATTGCACCAAATAATGCCCTCGAACAACATATTGCATCGATACAGTGAAAGGATAGAGTAAATTGGAGTGACTGAGGCCTATGTACATAATCGTACTAGTGGACCAAATAAACGTGTGAACGAATTGTAACGTATGGAATTTATACTCGTAAGAAAATAATGGATTGTGTGGCAATCTTTATCTTCAAATCTGAGAGATGACGGATAAGCGTCGCGTCGATTTGATAGAAATCCCTGTTTCAAGATTTCCTATATTCTTTACTAGCTGATGTCCGCGACTTCGTCCGCGTAACTTGGTGAGTAACCGCATAAGGTGTGTGAAGTCTGCCAATCCGCACTTTGTCAGCGTGGTAGACCATGGCCAAAACCCTTCTCATTTGAGAGGAGTACCCGTCCTCTGTAGTGAGCCGGTCATGCGTTGATCAGGATGATCATGACAATAATCAAAAGATCATTCTTAAAAGTTAAGTATACTTACTAAATACTATAATTTATCTATCCAGGATGTGATTAGCAACACTTATTTGTTCAAATACACAAATCAAATATTTGCTCCAACTTGCAACCTTGCCAAGTGCAAAACTAACACAAAAGAGGAAGACACGTCCGACTTCCGACCTTGGAGTTTGTAAGTGTATTTGTCACGTGCCACTTACCTATGACATAACTCCGTAACTTGTATGAAAATTGATGCCATGGCAATTTGCTTACCGCATTTTGTGCACAATAATTTATGTATATCTACTAGTAAAAATGTGTACTACGCGACAGGTCGAAATGGCAATCGGGAACGGAACGCCCCTCACACCCACATGGCCTCCGCGCTAACCCGGTGTGAACGAGCGCGGGTGACGTGCGGGGCTTCCCGCCGCCTCATACCCCGATTGCCATCTGAACCTGTCGCGGACTATACATACTCGTATATAGTAGTTTATGTAGTTTATCTGAAGTTTTACAGTAGGTAGGCATAGATACAAGCTGTGGTAGCCTAGTGGTTAGGACGTCCGCCTTCCAATCGGAGGTCGGGGGTTCGATCCCGGGCACGCACCTCTAACTTTTCGGAGTTATGTGCGTTTTAATTAATTAAATATCACTTGCTTGAACGGTGAAGGAAAACATCGTGAGGAAACCTGCATGCCTGAGAGTTCTCCATAATGTTCTTAAAGGTGTGTGAAGTAAACAAATTATACTATATGAACCATCATATAGTATAATTTGTTAATGACAGTATCACGAGAGTATAGATTCAGATCTTTAGCAATACCCTTATACCAATACCCTTTAACTGTACTGATCTATTTAGTTATGAATAGCCTATTATTCGGTCAGTTACTTTCACTTTTACATTTAACCATAAACAAAATTTTGCAATACCTTGTCACCACTCTAGAGTCTAGATCATATCCAATCTGAATGTAGCAAGTACATACCATCATCATCATCATGATCTACCCATCGCCGGCTCACTACAGAGCACGGGTCTCCTCTCAGAGTGAGAAGGATTTTGGCCATAGTGTACCACGCTGGCCATGTGCGGATTGGCAGACTTCACACACCATTGAAAACATTATGGAGAACTCTCAGGCAAGCAGGTTTCCTCACGATGTTTTCGTTCACAGTTAAAGCGAGTGATATTTAATTTCTTAAAACGCACATAACTCTGAAAAGTTAGAGGTGCATGCCCGGGATCGAACCTCCGACCTCCGACTTGCTAACCACTAGGCTATCACAGCTTTCTGTACATACATACCTTTACCTATTTTACGAGACATGACAATCTGTAAATATCAGGCGCGAAACATATAGAGAGAGAGCCAGCACGTGCGAGACCTTCCTTATTTTATAAAAGCTGAAAGTTTCTCTGTGTATTGTCCTCAATACTGGGAGGAACATTTGTTTCAAAATCAAAGAAAAATAGTAGTTACCTAGGTCCTAGCATCAAATGTAGGTAACATTTCACGCCTGCCAGTGACGTCGAAGCCACGACGTTTTGTAGCAAGTTCCTTAACTATCGTGAATTGTCTTGTCCTATAAGTAAGTAAGCTGTGATAGCCTAGTGGTTAGGACGTCAGCCTTCTAATCGGAGGTCGGGAGTTCGATCCCGGGCACGCACCTCTAACTTTTCGGAGTTATGTGCGTTTTAATTAATTAAATATCACTTGCTTGAACGGTGAAGGAAAACATCGTGAGGAAACCTGCATGCCTGAGAGTTCTCCATAATGTTCTTAAAGGTGTGTGAAGTCTACCAATCCGCACATGGCCAGCGTGGTAGACTATGGCCAAAACCCTTCTCACTCTGAGAGGAGACCCGCGCTCTGTAGTGAGCCGGTGATGGGTTGATCATGATGATGATGATAAGTAACAAATAACAGTAGCATACAACTCATAGTACTAATTTATAATTTCTTGTTACCGAGTCGTTAATCACGACAACGCCTAATATTCCTGGCACACACTATAAACGTGTTTGCATATTTGATACTATCACAATTTATGGTGTAGCGATACCCAGCCTTAGCGTCGCAATGCAGTAATCCCCATTTCAATAAGCATTCATCTTAAGCAGTGTCTTCTTCAGCCTAGAACTTACTAGGATGAAGAATAGGGGTCTAATAACTGTTTAACAACGCAAGCAACTGTAGTTTTACTGAGCATTCGCCTTAACTTTTATAACAATAGCCTATATTTAGAATTTCTCACAACCAAGTCGTTCATTTGCCACAACGCCTATTAATATTCATGGCACACGCGACAAACGTGACAATGTTTGCATATTTGATACTAATGCAATCTCTAGTGTATACTCAGCCTTATAGTTATCTATTTCAGTAAGCATTCGCTGAAAGCACTCTAGAACGTAGCATATAGTACCTGGTAAGTATTTACTTAGGGTATATAGATAAGGCTGTGATAGCCTAGTGGTTAGGACGTCCGTCTCCTAATCGGAGGTCGGTGGTTCGATCCCGGGCATGGACCTCTAACTTTTCGGAGCTATGTGCGTTTAAAGTACATTTAATTAAATACAAACATCGTGAGGAAACCTGCATATCTGAGAGTTCTCCATAATGTTCTCAAAGGTATGTGAAGTCTGCCAATCCGCACTTTCGAAAGTCCTTCTCCCTCTGATAGGGGACCCGTGCTCTGTAGTGAGCCGGCGATGAGTTTATCATGATGATGATGAAATTAGTAACTGTAGCAATTATCATTTGAGCATTCGCCTTAAATTTTGTAACAATAGCCTATATTTAGCATTTCTAGTCCATGACGTTCATCACGACAACGCCTAAAAGTGACAATGTTTGCATATTTGATATCACTGCACTCGCAAGTTTATACCCAGCCTTAGAGCTAGCGCGCACCACGGTGCTGTAAGTTGCGGTGCGTTTTAAATTCCGCAAATTTGAATTATAATCTATCAAAATCCGGTGTGGAATTAATTCCGCAGTGTGCGCTCTTCTATGTAGTTCTATAGTTCACAAATTTTGCGGGAAAAAAACGTACGGAAATATTCCGTGGTGCGTGCTGCCGGTGCGTAAATAACTCTGCAGAGAGCGCTATGTAGTTCTATAGTTCACAGATTTTTCGGAAAAAACGTACGGTTTACCGTGGTGCGCGCTAGCTCTTATTATCACGATGCAATCCTCCATAGAACATAGAATGAAGTTTATATTCGTTATTGTGTTTATGAGTTATTGCAGCTTTATGGTGCTGTTACGTCCTATTTGTGATGTTATGGTTTTATCATTATTTGCGTATAGGTACCTAAGAAACTAGGTAAAGTACCAATAAACTGATGAACTACCTGCACCACCCCGTTTTCTGAAATTCTGAAAATTTAAAGAAAAGTTTATAAGTATCTAGGTAAATAACCTTGAGATCAGAGGCGTCTCTAGCCCTTGTGGCGCCCGTGTGAAACCAGTACCCTGGCGCCCTCTAGTCTAGTAGGAGCAGAGTCAAAATGGAATACTAACATATTTTATATTTTCAAACGGAAATTCGGATGCAAATGGTGCAATTTTAAATGATGATTTTAAATGATGACGGCGTCGGCCATAACACGAGCGCAGGGTCTTTGAGAGCGCCGGCATCGACGCATCTTTGGACGTTTAGACCCGGCGCCCGTGTGCGCCGCACACACTGCACCATAGGTAAAGACGCCTCTGCTTGAGATGAATCCTCAACTTAGCACCTATGAGTATATGTATACACCTACCTACCCAAAATCCAAATCTCAAAATATTAGACAAGAATCTAATCTACTTAGTAATGCCGGTAAAATGTCAGAAGTGAGGTGCGCAAAGGTCGGCTTTGTTCATATTATGCGATCTAATACAAAAATAAGCTCCATTTTTTATGTTCACGTATCAAAACGTACCTACTTTATGATCTATTTATAGCTCCATGGATCTATATATCATTTGACAGGATCTTCTGACTAGAGAAAGAGACTGCCAAAGTCGCAATATTTGCGTATTTGCGTATACAGTACCCGTAGTATAAGATTTTACGTCTCACCAAACGTTGCTAGAATTCGAGAGTCGAAACACAATAACATCAAAGTAAAATGGACCTAAACAGCCTTGAATTGAAGTCAAATATTCAACGCCACTGATTTTAATTTCGCAATGTTTCCGCTTGGAGCGCTGGCTGTAGAAGTGTAGACAAACTTGAGCTTTAAAACAAGGCATTTAAGATCCAGTTTACTGTAACGCGGAAGTATTTCGACTCTCGAATTTGGTTTGGTTTGGTGAGACGTAAAATCTTGTACTACGGGTACAGGTTCTACTATCAGGCATACAGGTTTCCTAACAATAAAGAACACCACTCTGAAAACTTTAGGGTGCGTACTCGGGATCGACCCCTGAACCGAATAAGACGCTGCCGCTGACAGTTCACCGCTTAAATTAAATACCTACCTATTAATTTGATTAAAATTCTAAAGTTTCATTCAATATAACAAGTCAATAGTCTAATAAAATAAAGTTAAGTTGCACAATCCCAAAGCATATTTCTACAATAGCGAACACGTGAGTCCAACCGGTTTCTCTTGGAAGCCATTAGCCGTGGAAAATTGATACAGCGTATAAATGGTTGAATATAACCACAGATCATAACTATAATTAATGATTCCATGAGGCCAAGGTTGTGTCAAGAACAAGTTCATTAAAAAAAATCGGTCGAAGATGGGTCTGACCTTGGATGGTTTTGACTTTTGAGTCTCGACTCTTGACTAATAGGGCTTGAATTTTGGACTTTTTTTCAGTTTGAGTTGACTTCCGATACTAAGCGTTTCAATTCCGGAGTTTTGGAAGCTTTATTGAAAAAAAATCGATGGACATACTTACATATAAAAAAACGGGCCGAATTGAGAACATCTTCCTTTTTGGAAGTCGGTTAAAAAGAAGCCACTAGCGGCTAGCCGCGGAAAATTGAAGCAGCATATTATAAATGGTTGAATATAACCACAGATCATAACTATATCTTGCTATCTTCCAAAGCCACCATGATCCAAACAAACATTTATCCCAGTGTTGGGGGCAATACGCAGAGAAACTTTCAGCTTTTATGAAATAATGAAGTTCTGGCACGCGCTGGCTCTTAGGCCATTACATAACCGCTGAAAACTTTTATTAAAATCTAAAAATCGAAACTTCAGTTATGTTCACGACAACTCAGGTTTTACAAACGAATCTGAATTCATCATCATCATCATTATCATCACTATCAACCGATTGACATCCACTGCTCGACAGTGCTTTACTTACGTCTATACCTATATATAAAAGGAAAAGGTGACTGACTGACTGACTGATCTATCAACGCACAGCTCTATGACGTAGGCATCCGCTAAGAAAGGATTTTTCAAAATTTAGCCCCTAAAGAGGTAAAATAGGGGTTTGAAATTTATATGAAAGTCTATTCTATATATCTATTGGTTTTGAAGTCAGAATCGTGAAATTGTGTATTTACACTATACATTATTATAAACTTAGAAAACGTGTATCATGGTTTTTGAAAAATTTAGCCCCTAAGTAGAAAAATAAGGGGTTTGAAATTTGTATGAAAGTCTGTCAGTTAAAAAAGGGGTAAAATATGGGTTCGAAATTTGTGTAGTCCATGCAAACGAAGTCGCGGGCATAAGCTAGTTATTAAATAAGTAGATAGCATAAATACTGATCCGCTAGGGACCTAGGTAATCCTAGAATAACGAGTTGGAGCTAGCTCACTACTCTCCGCATTAGGGCTACGATATACAGGACATCGACTATCATGGCTGGCCATTGACCTCCAACTACAGTTATGGTCCAAGTAAACATAACACATAACATACAACAGTACGCGACAGGTCGAGATGGCAATCGGGGAGGGAACGCCCCGCACACTCGCACAACCCATCATAAGCATATTTTTCTAATCACAGCCAACATTGTTTTCACTATACTTAGGTATGCAAAAAGTAGCTTGACATTTTGAAGTTTACTCAAAGGTATAATCATGGACCTATGGAACGTATGATTAATATAATTACAATGGGGCCTCGAATACAATCCCTATTTAAAGACCTCACCAGTGACCTGAGGGCTTAGCTCATGATGTGGCTGACATTTTGGAAATATAAACCAACTTTGTTCTACTACTAAGGGCCTAGGCATAAGTAAGTTTACGACATATTGCAAATAAAACATCTGACTGACGCTAGAGATCAACGAACGTTGCGTGAGTATAGGCTACTCGGAGTCAATGCCACGTCGCGTCGTAGGGAGGGTTTTGACCCGAGTTTTGCACGCTAAACATTGCGGGTTTGAAAAATACTAAATCACTAAAAACTACAAAATGAGGCAAATGGTTATTGGTATTGGATTGTATTTAGGTAGTATAACAATAACGCTAATAAGTTTTTGCTAGCGTTCTGGTTAGACCCTGTATAATATCTAAATGGGATTATGGCAAGGGACCTGACTGGATTGACGCTGGTTCCCTGGGAACGGGGCGGGCGCTAATGTAGGACACAACTTGCGTTGACACTTGACACATTGGCCCGCTGTCATATCAGGGAGACAGCATTAAGACAAGCGGCGCAAGGTGGCGCAAGTATGCGTCTCTTATCGAGAGTTACATTTTTGTTCCGTTTGTCGTGGAGACCCTGGGGCCATGTAGTCTTAGGGTTAAAAAAATGACGAGACATTTCACCGCGTTTAATAGCCTCATCTGGTGACAGAAGGGCTGGCTCATTTTTTTCGCAACGGATCAGCCTGGCTGTCCAGCGCGGCAATGCAGCCAGTATTCTTGGCACCATTCCACGCGTGCTTGATTAGTATTACTATTAATTACTATTAATTAGATAAGGCTAGCTTAATTTTGTTCTAAACTAGCTTATGCCAGCGACTTCGTCTGCGTGGACTAAACAGATTTGGAACCCTCTTAGAGGATTTTTCTGATTTTTAAAAATCCTTTATTAGCGGATGTCTACGTCCCATAATAGCTAATCTATCTGCATGCCAAATTTCAGCCCGATCCATCCTGTAGATTGCGCTGTACAGTCAATCACCTTTTCCTTTTATAATATTTAGATAATTTATACGGATATTCAAATAATCGCAAGTACCTATTATACAAATTACAATTTTTTCCGCATACCTACTGCAAGGCATACCTACTATGTCAATCATTGCATAAATATATATTTATTTATTTAATAACGTAGGTATGTTGATAAGTCAAAATCGATTAACTTAATAACTTGTAAGCCTATTCTAAGTATTATAATTCAACATAGCTAGAATAGACTAAACATTTAAAATAATCGCACAACTTTGTTGTTTTTCCTGAAAACATAATGGACTAAGAGCCACGGCGTGCCAGACCTTCGTTATTTTATATAAACTGAAAGTTTCTCTGCAAATAGTCACCAACACAGGAAGGAACGATCAGCGACTATGAAGTCCATAGATAACATAGGTAATAAAGGTGTAAAAAAATCTTACGTCAAAGTATAAAGTCTAATTTTTTTATATTTTCTTCGGAATAGTATTAGAAATCACGTCATGCATTGCCAGACACTTAGTATCGTGGCAACCGTGACACGAATACGCAGAGAAATTTTCAGCTTTTATAAAAAAACATAGGTCTGGCACGCGCTAGCTCTCTCTCTATAATAGTAACTTGATCACATGCCACATGTGTAGATAAATCGATATACACATTCGATAAGAGAATATGTCTGTTTATTTACCCATTGTAAAGTAATGTACTAAGGTAAGGCATTAGTCCCACCGACGGCGATGACATGATGACGATGAAATATTAATAAGTTATTTTTCTTCCACTTGCTCGTAATTGACTACTTTACTGAAGAAAGGTTTTCACTACAGAGGCCTGCTATCGGGTCTTTACTGGCCGCACGCCAACAATATCCAAGAGGACTGTAATGGAAATTGCTGGACAGTTTCATACTGATGACGAGGTTCTTTATGGTGTAGACTAAAATAAATTGAGTTTTTTTAGGTAGGTACACGATTTTATTAATATTCTGACATATATTAGACTCGCCTCGGCCTTCCAATATAGTACTCTGCCAGTAATCGCTATATTTCAGGCCTGGAATATAATGTACTATTATCATTGGTATGGCCGGTGTGGCAATACAATATTGCAAGGCATATCTACATACTTACTCATGTAGCATGGTATTTTTATGTGTAATCGAATCTTGCTTATCATAATCTTGCACTGTCAGTAGGCACTAGGCACCATCCGAGGAATTTAAGGCTGGGATACATAATACCTGGAAAATTCATTTGTGGGAATCCATTTGTGGGATTGGGTATAACCTTTTATATAACAAAATTCCGAAATCTATTTTAGATTTGCCTTTACACAAGTTTAAAAAATCTATTATCTCTATATATTAAAATGAATCGCTGAATGTGTTGCTGATCGCAAATCTCGAGAACAGCAGAACCGATTTCGCTAATTCTTTTTTCATAATATTCCTTGAAGTAAGGGGACGGTTTTTACAGAGAGAAAATTTCCTGAAAAAGAATCGACTGTTAGGCGGTACGAAGTTCGCCGGGGCAGCTAGTTATTAATAAAAACTGCCGTACCCACCGCTTTCATCTTAGACTGCATCATCACTTACCACCAGGTGAGATTGCAGTCACGGGCTAACTTGTACCTGAATAAATAAATAAAATCCTACTAATATTATAAAGTGTATTTGTTTGTTGGATTGTCCTTCAATTACGCCGCAAATCAAAGAGCTTCTAAGAGATTTTTAAAAATCTAAGTCCACACCGTGGAAGTCATGGGTATCTGAATAATATTAGGTAGGTGTGTTTGTTTGTTAGTTTGTCCTTCAATCCGTTACCTCCTACCTAGCGGTTTCATCGTGTGGGGCCATGCCTTTATATTAATATGCGTGGGTGTCATGTTTGTCCGTTTATTGTTGCAATTATTTGGTCTTAGCATAATATTAAATCTTAATAATAATCTAACACTGAATCATTTATGAGGAATATAATAATATTTTTATGGAGATCAATTAACTAAGTCGATAGTCGATAAAATTAAAACAATAATTTAAGCACCATATTATGTGATTTAGCATCGATAATAGGTTTAAAAACTATCTGACCGTCTGTTTGTTCGGGCTGACCCGATTTTGATGGGAATTTCGCAGACCGGTAGATGATCACGCAAGGTTAGGATCATGATTAGGTTTTTATAATATACCTAAAAAAAAGAAACAAAGGGTTCCTAAGTGGGTTTAAAAAACCTGAAAAATCCACGTGGATGAAGGTGCGAGGAAAATCTAGGACTCACGCAATATGCGCCTAAGTACCTACCTATATAGAGTGTAGGGTTTAACCAGAACGCTAGCAAAACTTAGTGTTATTGTTAATTCTAATTCTGTAGTCCATGATCTAAACACAATCCAATACCAAAAACCATTTTGCCTCATTTTGTAGTTTTAGTGATTTAGTATTTTTTAAATCCGCACTGAATAGCGTGCAAAACTGGGGTCAATGCCCCAGCAACGACGCGGCATTGACTCCGAGTGGCCTACTTACGCAACTTATGTTGACGTCAGTCAGATGTTTTATTTGCAATATATCGTAAACTTTTACAATCATAGGATTTTTAATTTATTTTTTTGCGTTTTTTTTTAGTGGTTTTATCAGTAGGTAATCAGTACCACCTGTCTTCGTTTTTGCTAGCGTTATCGTTACACTCTGTATAGTTTCCGATTGGCAATTACCATAGTAAACTTATGCATAATTAGGGTTCCGTACCTCAAAAGGAAAAACGGAACCCTTATAGGATCACTTTGTTGTCTGTCTGTCTGTCTTTCTGTCGGTCTGTCAAGAAACCTACAGGGTACTTCCCGTTGACCTAGAATCATGAAATTTGGCAGGTAGGTAGGTCTTATAGCAGACATTCGGGGGAAAATCTGAAAACCGGGAATTTGTGATTACATCACATAAAAAAAATTAAATTGCGGTCATGAACTAATTTTCAATTTTCGAAGTAAGAGAACTATATCAAATGGGGTGTCATATGAAAGGGCTTTACATGTCCATTCTAAAACAGATTTTTATTTATTTTTATCCATCATAGTTTTTGAATTATCGTGCAAAATGTCGAAAAAATACGACTGTAGTACGGAACCCTCGTTGCGCGAGCCTGACTCGCACTTGGCCGGTTTTTTTGTAAGCAACGTAGCTTTATAATAAGCCGGATTGTATGCCGTTAGGTATGATACTTGTTCTGATTCACAGATCAAATGGCAATCAGTCACACCGACGTGATAACCTTTTATCTTTAAGATTGGGTTTGGTTATTCCCACATGACCCAATTTGTCTAAAAGTTTTTCCTTGTAGCTTAGGATTTCTTATGGCTTGCTGAAACCTTATAGATAAGCATAATGTATTGATCTAATGGATTTTTAGGGTTCCGTACCTCAAAAGGCAAAAAGAAACCCTTAAAAGATCACTTCGTTGTCTGTCTGCCCGTCTATCCGTCTGTCTGTCAAGAAAACCTATAGGGTACTTTCCGTTGACCTAGAATCATGAAATTTAGCAGGTAAGTAGGCTTATAGCACAAGTAAAGGAAAAAATCCGAAAACTGTGAATTTGTGGTTACATCACACAATACAATAATTAAAATGTGTTTCATTTTTCAATGTACCTTAGATAACTATACCAAGTAGGGTATCATATGAAAGGGCTTTAAATACATTCTAAAAAATTCTAAAAAATCGGCAGCCTTGAAAGACCTAATCCACTTGGAAGACAGATGGCATCAAACGAGTCGCAGGGAGCTGCTGGATTTAGGCGGCACAAGACCGTGGCTTGTGTTAGTCCACAGACTATGTGAAGCAATGAACATCTAGATGCCGGTTGACGATGATGATGATTATAAAGTCATATTCAGTGCCTACTGCCTACTCCATGCCCGTGAATTAGGTATAGGTACAAGGTATTTAAAATGACTTTTCCTAACTTCTTATGATTTTCTTAGATTTTTCCAGTTTTGTTTGAAACTTTCATAGAGTCAGCAGCCTATCTTTAGGAATACTTATAGGTAGGTAGGTACATGAATGAATATTTATCCAATTTTGTAGGTTAATTGGCGCAATTATTTTTAACTCGTAAAAGACTGATGTTTATAAACGGTTCAATTAGACGTTCAACTAATGCACCGAGTAGGGATATTCCTTATGTGATGTACCGTTAGCAAAAATATTCAAAATTTAAAATTTGCGCGCTTATATTTTAACTATTATAACTTATATTTTCCATTTCATCCTGTTCCTGTAAAAATATGTAGATATTATTAAAAAGTAGGTAGGTAAGTATGCATAAAATTTATTGGGCACGATGTTTCAATTAGGATGAATAAAAATAAAATAAAATAAAAATAAAAATCTTTTTTATTCGTATAAACTTTTACAAGTACTTACGAATAGTCGGATGCATCTACCACTGGTTCGGAATGCCTTTCCTGAACGCCTTTTCCTTTGATGAATCACTAGCTGATCCCCGCGGCTTCGCCCGCGTAGATTTAGGTTTTTAAAGATCCCGTATAGCCTATGTCACTCAGGAATAATGTAGCTTTCTACTGGTGAAAGAATTTTTAAAATCGGTTTAGTAGTTCTAAAGATTACCCCCTACAAACAAACTTAACGACATTACCTCTTTATATAATATAATGTAGCTTTCGAATGGTGAAAGAATTTTTAAAATCGGTCCAGTAGTTTTTGAGCCTATTCAGTACAAACAAACAAACAAACAAACAAACAAACAAACAAACAAACAAACAAACAAAGTTTTCCTCTTTATAATATTAGTGTAGACAACGGGCCGTGCAGCAGAAATCGTAATATTTTAATTTCGCCATAACTTCAAAACCAAACGTCCAATTTTAATCATTCAAAGACCAAATATTATCTCCATAAACTGTTCTTAGTGATGAAATCATTTATTTTGATAAGGATTAATAGCATGAGTAAAATAAACGCGTTTAAATGTAGTCCAAAAAAAATTCAAGATTTTTAAATAAAAAAATGGTTGCTGTGCCACACTCGACATAGATGGGTATAGTGTGTCGCGGACTTTTTTGTAGATATTTATAAGATCTACAATTAATTAGAACATTTTATGGTTCTATCTTTTATAGTTTAGGCAGCGTACGCAAAATAAGTAACTTTTCTGGTTGATTTTTTACACCTTGTGTCCGAAAAACCCAAATATCTTACGGAACCCTATTTTTTTCCAAAATAAAATATAGCCTATGTTACTCGTGGATAATGTAGCTTTCGAATGGTGAAAGAATTTTTAAAATCGGTCCAGTAGTTTTTGAGCCTATTCAGTACAAACAAACAAACAAACAAACAAACAAACAAACAAACAAACAAACAAAGTTTTCCTCTTTATAATATTAGTGTAGATAAACTCTATGATTAACATAAGAATTGCAATATTATGTTCTATCTGAAAAAAAACCTTTATTTTTTGCAATTATTGTACAGCTACTGGACTACAACAAATAATAAATTTTCGAAATTTTTAATGTTACGGACTTTCATAGTGTCACAAATCTAGATTCATGCCGCTATTGCGGAACTGCTAGCTGTTAGTGCAACAGTAGACAGAAATAAAACGTGACTAATTAGTAATTACCTATTTTGTAACTTAGGCTGAGGAGTGTCATCTGAATTAAACATTTTATACTTAGCTTCTTATAAAAATAACGTGAAAAAAGTTTTATTATTTTCACGGGTTTGTTCATCAATTTTAGGACTTCCAATCTATTCTATTCTATTCTATTCTATTCTATTCTATATTAAATGAAGGCCGTTGCTTGACGAGACCATCCTCAGATTAATAATTAGAATAGAATAGAATATAATAGAATAGAATATATTTTATTCAAGTAGACTTATTACAAGTGCTTTTGAATCGTTAACTAGTTTAATTTACCACTGGTTCGGAATGCCGTTCCTACCGAGAAGAACCAGCAAGAAACTCGGCGGTTGCTCTTTTCAAGTGATCAATTTACAATATTATTATACCTTACTGTACAAGTAATTGCAGCCCCGTGCATTTCTGGAACGAGTCAAATCTTTAAAAAAATTAATCTGAGAGATCATCCTTATGTGGTTGACATCCAATCTACTTCCACGAAAGCTTTTTGTTCCACATTTCTGATATAAAACGCTAAGGTTCGGAACGCCCGCGCCCTTTCAGTGTATATGTACCTATGTCCATTGTCCGTGTCTGTCTGAGATGTTACGCGCTAAAGTAGAATAGTACAAACTAGAAATGCGTTAAAAAGCACCTCAGCCTCGTACTTACTCGTAACTAAATATTTAATCAAAACTATAAAAACAAGCTTTTTGCTATCGCTACATCAGATGCGCTTTGTTTTCATAAACACTCTTAACGCGGCATGCAAACGTATGTGTATATTTACAGTTTAAATATAGATTTAACTGGTAAGGGATGGTAAGTGGTACCACCTGAGCTGGTTGCATAAAAAGTTGTTTAAAAATAGCTTTTGTTAAGAGGTCATACGTGTACCTAATACTTAATTAGGTACTTGGTTCCTAATAAGAATTGATTAAATATTTAGTTACAGTAATGTGCATTTAGAATGACATTTTGGATTTGTAGAGCGTTCTCTCTGACACTCGTACCTATATGACGTTTTGTCGGTCTCAATGACAGGGACAATGCTCTACAAATCTGTTAGTAGTTAGTACTGTATTCTGTGCTAGCGAGTCCAACTCGGTTCAAGGAATTATAATACAACTAGCTTATGCTCGCGACTTCTTTCGCGTGGACTACACAAATTTCAAACCCCTATTTCACTCCCTTGGGGGTTAAATTATCAAAAATACTTTCTTAGCGGATGCCTACGTCATAATAGCTGCATGCCAAATTTCAGCCCGATCCGTCCAGTAGCTTGAGCTGTGCGTTGATAGATCAGTCAGTCAGTCACCTTTTCCTTTTATATATTTAGATTTAGACTAGCTGATAGACGTGGATTTAGGTTTTTTTTTTAATTCAGAGGGAACTATTTCGACCGCGACGGACACTCAGGCGCAGCTGTTATGCCAAATTCGTTATCGTTAGATTGTTTGTATTGTTAAATATTCCACGCAGCAATTGTAATTTGAATGTACTAATTAATCCTAATATCTGAAGTGCAATCAACCCTCAAGCCTCGGGTCGGGAACCCGCACTCGAAGTGATGCAAGCCAACCGTTACCAAAATACCTGCGTCAAGTGGTTCTAACAATTAGTTTGATTGCCATTGTACCTAATAAAGCTTGACCGTTCTTGGATTTGTGATTATCTACGGCAGAAATATAATTTATTGCCTACCTATAGTCCGCGACAGGTCAAGATGGCAATCGAGGTATGAGGCGGGGAGACGCCCCGCACACCCGCACGTCTCGCACGCTCGTCTGCACCGGGTTAGCGCGGGGGCTGCGCAGGTGTGCAGGGCGTTTAAACTCCGATTGCTATCTCAACCTGTCGCGTACTAAAAACCTATTTTCCTAACAGTAAATATATTGGACCACCGCGAAAGACACTCATGCGCAGCTGTTATGCTAAAATAGATACATGTATTATTGTATTGTTAAATATTCCACGCAGAAGTTGTAATTTGAATGTACTAATTGATCCCAATAGGCAATATCTGAAGTTGTAATCAAGCCTCAAACGTCGGGTCGGGAACCCGCACTCAAAGTGATGCAAGCCAACCGTTACCAAAATACCTGCGTCAAGTGTTTCGAACAATAATAATTACTTTGATTGCCATTGTAATTACTTTGGCTGTTCTTGGATTATCTATAGAAGGAATCGAATTTATAATATTTACTAGCTGATGCCCGCGACTTCGTACGCGTGGATTTAAGTTTTTAAAAATCCCGTGGGAACTCTTTGATTTTCCGGGATTAAAAGTAGCCAATGTCGCTCTCCAGATCTTGAACGATACCCATGCAAAAAATTACGTCGACCAGTTGCTCCATTGCGACGTGATTGAAGGACTATCCAACAAACCAATAAACGAACAAACAAACACACTTTCGCACTTATAATAGGGGTAGTGATTTAAGTAGGTACCTAGGTATGATTTCGATAAAATCATTATTAGGTATAGGTATATCCATACTTCCATACTAATATTATAAATGCGAGTGTGCCTGTCTGTCTGTGTCCTGCTAGCTTTTCACGGCTCAACCTTTCAACCGATTTTGATGAAATTTGGTACAAAGATATGCATCCCGGGGAAGGACATAGGCTACTTTTTATCCCGTAAGTTCCCATCAGGATTTTTAAAAACCTAAATCCAGAACACATCAAACAATCCACAACCATATCCCCCGCGCTAATCCGGTGCGGGTGAGCGCGTGTGACGGGCGGGTGCCCGTACCCCGATTGCCATCTCAACATGTCGCGGACTAAATATATACCTATCATCATCACCACCATCATCATCATCATCATCATCATCATCATCATCATCATCATCATCACCATCATCATCATCCTCATCATCATCATAATCATCATCATCATCATCACCATCATCATCATCATCATCATCATCATCAACCGATAGACGTCCACTGCTGGACATAGGTCTCTTGTAGGGACTTCCACACGCCACGGTATTGCGCCGCCTGAATCCATAAGTATAATACACCTACTTTTAGCATAAGTTAGCTATTAAGATGCGCAATAATTGGTTATCGCGCGATCAGATGCAGTAAAGTGAATTATCACTTGAACTAGCCAACCCTTGACCCGGTTCGCTAAATTGAGCCAATTGTATTCTAAAAATTGCATTTGACCGTAATTCATAAAGACGACACGCTATGTGAACACGAATGACAGTACCTAGGTATAATTATTTTTATCTAATTTATTTTAATATACCTATTTAATTTAATTTTTAAGTTTGTCTAACTTAAGCAGGTAGGTAGGTGTATACCTCTCTTGACCACCAGGCTATCATTCCTGGTATAGACGCTGCGATTTCCGGTGTCACTGGGAGGTTATAAAAAATTTTAGCACATTGGGAGACCAACGTCTATCAGTTAGTTCTTCGAACTACCTACCTATGTGCCCATAGTGCCCTGCCCATGTTGAGTTCTATGTATGTGGATTATTCTGGTTCTTTTACTGATCTCCTCGTTTAATTAATTCCCTAATAAATACATTGCTACTCATTATTATTATTATCTAAAATTATCTTAATTTTTAAAACTAACTAAATTAAATCAAGTTGAAATAAAAAAGCACAAGTCTTGAAATACTACTAGCGCCATCTTTTATCACGTTACAGAGAGTTGGTTTCACATTTCTGTCGCAATGGCGTCTGGCTGATTTAGTGCTACTGAGCTTCGATAAAATATTATTAGTTCAAATTACATGAATAATAATCGAAGGTTTTGTTTACCTACTTTTTTTTTTTTTTTTTTTTTTTTTTTAATACAATAAAACTTAAAGCTAGCCTTATCTAATTACTATATAAATCATGACCGCGTGGAATGGTGCCAAGAATACTGGCTGCATTTCCGCGCTGGACAGCTAGGCTGATCCGCTGCGCAAAAAATGAGCCAGCCCTTCTGTCACCAGTTGAGGCTATTAATCGCGGTGAAATGTCTCGTAAAAAATTTTTAGCACTAAGACTCCATGGCCCCAGGGTCTCCACGGCAAACGGCACAAAAATGTAACTCTCTATAAGAGAGGCATACTTGCGCCGCTTGCCGTTTTCAGCTGTTTCTGCTGCGGCTCCCGGTCTTGATGCTGTCTTCCTGATATGACACGGGGCCAATGTGTCAACGCAAGTTGCGTCCCACATTAGCGCCCGTCCCCGTTCCCAGGGAACCAGCGTCAATCCATCAGGTCTCTTGCCATCATCCCGACTAATCCCTGCCGGCTCAATGAGCGCAGGAATATTTATGGTGGCAAGAGCTCTTTTAATTGTATCGTTAAGAGAGCCATGCCTAAACAGCCTACCGGAGCTCCTTTGGCAAGAGAGTCCGTGGATTCCAAATTTATCAACCTCTTTTCCACACGGACATCTGTGCTGATGGCACAGTGGTGTTCCCAATCTGAGACCTAGAGCCACACGAAAACTTTCGTTATCTAAAAGTGTGCCGAGATTTTTTGATGGCAAGGCATGCAGCCAATACCCAGATTCCTTTTCGGATAGTGCTAGAAGCCTGGCACGATCTCTGTCACTTGTAAGATTTTGAACCAAATTCGTATGTGTCAGTTGAACCAATGGCAAATCCCAAAGTTTTTGTGTAGTACGTTCCTTCGGGATGTCGACATTGGGACATCTGACCTTCCAACTCTCTAGGGCCTCTGTGGCATAGGTCAATGATGAATTGGATTTGAGAATTTGAGAGCTAAGCTCTTTTATACTATGCACAGAGGACAGAAAAGCCGGAAGAGCTACACTGGAAATTTTCCTCACGCCGATGCCACCGTACTTGACCGGTAAAGTTGCTTGGTTCCAGGAGTGCTCATCAAAAGTTAAATTTAGAATTTGTTCTAGTGTACTTTTAAGGGTGGCATCCATGTTATCGAGTAGTCCATGAAATTTCCAAATTGGGCTCGCGCGGAGAATGTAAATTAATTTAGGTACAAAAAGGCAATATTTTAGGATCGAAAATGCAATGTGAGAATTTAGAGTGCCCAATTTGTCGGTATTAGCCGAAAATGTTCTGACTTTTTGATCCAAGAGTGGTTGTATGGATTCATTATAAAGAGGAGCACCGAGAAGGCAAAGTGAACGTTTATCAAGTATTTTAATATTAGGTTTTGTGGAAGATTAAATTAAATGCTTAAAAAATAATGCAGCCTAATTTTTTTACAACTTAGTCTTTCTTATTGCTAAATGAGATAATATTGATGAGTTTTTAATTTTTTTATCTAGTCCAAAGATCATAATATTAATTTTATTATTTTGTTATTAATTTATGTACTAGTAATTTAGTTCTACGTAATGTATAGAAAATTCAGATTTGTTGCTACATCCTCGGTAGTATAGTGGTAAGTATCCCCGCCTGTCACGCGGGAGACCGGGGTTCGATTCCCCGCCGGGGAGAAATTTTTCTTTTTACTATTTTTTAAAATTCAGTATTAATTTATTATTTTAATTTTAAATACCATATCAAACAAATGACTTATTTTTGTATTATTTTTTGTTGCAGTGGTGAAGAGTCGGTGTGATGGTGCGGGCGGCAGTGCTTCTGCTGGCGGTAGCACTGTGCCGCGCCGCCACACTCGACTCCGAGCTGGGCGTCGGCAAGTCCATTAACATATTCATGAGGTAGGTTCATCATCATCATCATCAGCCTGTGGACGTCCACTGTTGGACATTGGCCTTCCCTAAAGAGCGCCACCACACCCTGTCCTCAGCCTTCCTCATCTAGCCACTTCCCGCCAGCCTCTTTATATCGTCGGTCCATCGTGCTGGAGGGCGTACCACACTACGCTTGCTTAAACGCGGTCTCCAATCAAGGGCTTTCCGGAGGTAGGTTCAGGGACATAAAAATATGTTCCACTAGATGCGGCGTACAACGTCATACACCAACGAACATCGGTGTCAGGACTCCCTGCCAATCGGCATCCATTTTAGACGCAGTCCGGTCCGTGAGGTAGGTTGTTCCCGTTGAGTCAGAGGCCCATAACACTGACACAACAGGAAACAAATTCCTGGTGACACAGGAGGAATTTTATTTTCCCTATGAGTCACATTCAGTGTAACAGTGTGACTGAACGTGAAAAATAATCTCTTGGATTCATACTGTGATACTGATAATAACGCCATTATTTTCCGTGATTCACAACATTTTTAATGGAGAACACGACCGGAGAAAGACCCGACGCAGGACTTTGAAACAGCCAACTTCCCAACTCCGGATTAGTACTGATGATTTCCTATTAAAAAACAATACCTAAATATGTTTGGCCCGAACGCGGGAAAGGACCTCGTCATCTGCAGTCGAACATTCGTCCATTAGACAAACGAGGCAGACCCGAGAAATATACAATGAAGCCCCTATAGTACGCGACAGGTTGGCATGGCAATTGGGGTGGGGACGCCCCGCACACCCGCACAGCCCCCGCGCTATCACGGTGTGGGACAGCACAGGTGACGTGCGGATGTGCGCGGCGTTCCCCTGCCTCATACTCCTATCGCCATCTTGACCTGTCGCGGACAATGCACAATGAAAATTTGAACACAAGATTGGAATTCGTAAGACGATTCACTACTTCCGCCATAAAGTCTTGCGTGTCGTTTGCTGTGGACCGTTCAACCACCTGGGAATTTATATAAGTCTTTGTCAACCTGTAGGTACCTTCACTACTTGCTACAGTGATATGAATGATATTGTACTACTATGATAAGTCAATGACTTGCTAGAAAAGACTTAGGTAGGCATAGATATCAAATGGTTTGTTGTGGGCTCTTCTCAGACCTGGGCGCATTTTGAACCTTCGTAGCTCAAGTTTTAAGTTTATGTTATTAAATTATCACCACATCTAACAAATCCAACAACTGACAATCAAAAAGTGTACAATAGTATAGTCCGCACCAACTAAATAGCCATTCTTGAAGTGAAGCCCGCTCGCCGCGCCACACTCTGCGTTCACCATCTGCATTAGTGTGAGTGCTACACTCGTGCACAGCACACGAGCGCGTGGAACAATACCTGCGCAAGCTCGCACTTGCATCGTAGGCCAGACGCGATTATTTAACTGCCGGGAACTATACCTACTTTGAATAAATGGTCAAGTGCAAGTTGGTCTCGCATACGCAGGGTTCGATAACATCGTACATCATATATTATATACTTTTTTAATTTACATGGCGGCCATTTTGATTTTTTTATTATTTGGTGTTATAGCGGCAACAGCAATACACACTGTGAAAATTTTAACTCTCTATCTACTATGCTCTCTAGTCTCTACCTGTTACCACATGGTGTCGTCCTAGTGAAATATTGGCCTAAGTGTTGGTTTAGCTGAATTAAAGTTTAAAGGCAATACAAGGTCACACGTGTCATTTCTGAATTAAATAAATGAAACATAAATAAAAAATTTGCGCCATTAGATAAAACCATGCAATTTACGCGAACAACGCCATGTAAGGTTGCAGTAACATTTCAAACACATGCAATTCAAACAATGAATGCAATATAATTCATATTTCATAGCAATTATAGTATTACCATGTTCGTTTGGTAAACACTATAGGTACATTGCATACCGATGACCTATCGAGGACCGACTAGATACATGAACACTGCACTTTGTTAGAATAAATGGCAAATAGGGTTGTCAACTTGTCAATTTGAAATACTTAATATAAATTACAAAGAAATTTTTACCACTGCCCAATTTTTGGTTTGGTTTTTGGTTGTTCTGTATCGTTGATAGACCACATTTCTGTGGGTTTTTTTTAAATTTTCTTTGGGTCTTGAGATGTTGGCCAAGTTGGCCAACTAGGTACACTAGCTGGACAGACGACCTCAAACGAGGCACAGGGAGCCACTGGATTTAGTCAGCACAAGAACGTGACGTGTGGTAGTCCCTGCAGTGGACGGCTATCAGTTGTTGATGTTGATGGATATGCAGTAACAGTTAGGCATTTTTTATATACTTTGCTGATTAAAAACCAAAGCAGGAGCGTGACAACCCTATTCTAACAGTGCAATTTCAAGTTTGCCTGGAATGGCACAGGAGACACAACAAAGTCGTATTTCATTAGTGTCCAAGTTGCAATTAATAAATATTTTAACATTATTCAGTGAGCTTGTCGACTGCACATTTTTATTAAGTACATACCAAACCAAAGTATCGTGCAATATATCAGGAAACGATTTAAAAAAACCGATGTGGCAAAAAATATTTTGGAATTTAATCGGTAATTTTCGCGAGGAATTTTATAAGTACCTAGTATTTTATACATTGTATCCTTTTTATGGTCAACCAAAATTAAATCGTGAAAAATGTATCAAGATATTAAATGAAAGCTTAGTGAGCGAGTTGCTAAGCATATTTTATGTCATACTCTATGACAGAAGGTCTAGGTATTGTGAAGATTTCGAAAATATTTATAGCTAGAAACAGTTCATCCGTGGTGGTATCTACTTTCGAACCTACTGCACCTCTGAGTAGCCGATACTCTCTCACTATTAGCTGAAAATGAAATGCATTCTTGCAGAAAGAATACCGTAAAATGCAGCTTTTTCACAATAGAATAGCTGTTTTTTATAATTCTACCACTGTATTCCACGTACTCGCCAGCTTAAAGTCATCCTCACGATTGAATTCTTCGTTATGAATAAAGAATTTATTATTTATCTGTTTCCAGATATGGCTACCTCAGCATATGCATGCGTGTGGTGCCACGCAACGACACAGACGGCTGGGTGTTCCGGGAACCAACAGTCAGCGTTTTCCGTGACGTGGAGCGATTCGTCGTGGCGCCCAAACCGAGGCAGGCGAAGACACTGTTCGATGGAGACTTTCATATGGAGTTCTGCGATAACTTGAAGCAACTACTGCAGGCGTATTTTAGAGATTTTAGCTTTGAAAGGTATGTAACGCCAATCTCTATCCATCCATGACCTAGGGATAGTGATCTTGTTCCGGAAAGCGCATCACAAAAAGCGCAATTCGGTGGAATAGGTGGTTCAAACCCAGGGACGAGGATTCAGTATTTCCATATTACCACATCCAATCCAATTTTCCATCCAATTCTTCATCCATCCATCTATACGGTTGACGTCGACCATCGTTACCTCGACATCAACCTTCGTTACGTCGGCAGTCGACACCGAGCTTCGTTACCTCGACAGTCGACATCGACCATCGTTACCTCGACAGTCGACCTCGAGCTTCGTTCCCTCGACAATCGACATTGTGACGTTGTAAATTTTGAACTACTAACTAGCGTTTCGTTTTTAATAAAAATCAATTTTGTTCAAAGTATGTTGGTGCCACCTAGCATCAAGGTGCAGAACTACGCGTGGGTCGATGTTCAGAGTTCATTCGAGCCACAATAGATGGCGTTTGCTTCGTTGTCAATTGTCGTAAAAATAAAACAAAATAATTAAATAAAACCATAATATCATTTGTTTATTGTTAAGTCATTAACAAAACGGTTCTTATAATATATCCTTAGGTTCCGCAAATATTCAAAAATGAATTGGCTTCATGATCAAACTAAATGAGAGCGGCCACACTCGGGTTGCGTCTGGCAACACCGATGGGTGAGATTTAGAATTTTTCTGGAGTCAACATGTGAAGACGAATTTTTTCGTTCCAGGAAAATCTCACTCTTTTTCGCCCATGGCTTCGCCTGGGAAAATACAATAGTTATAAATTTAGTCATCCTAACGTATTTCAATGTTTCATCAATTATGGTGAGTGAAAAATCAAGTAATGTGGATTCGACAAAATGGCGGTTTGGTTAGAGAAAATCCTAATTTCATGATTTCCCTTTCAGTTCCAGTTATTTTACCTTCCCAAATAAATGAGGATAATGGGTTGTGGGTGGACTCCTGAAAACCATTGGTGGCCAGGAGTTCAATAGGTGAGTTGTGTTTGATCGGGAAAATTCCACGTGTCGAAATTTTCACACAGCACAAATTATAATCTTGTTTTTTCTTTGTTGCAGGGTTTCCGTTTAGTTTCCGTTTTTAGTTTTCGGTTTTCCGTTTTTCGCTTTCGTTTTCCGTATTTATTTCTTTTGCACATTCACGTTGGCAACTTAATTCTATGGATAAGACTTGGTGAAAATCTTTGTAATGAAACATTTCGGTTGTGAAGAATCAAGTTAAATCGAGTTTTGGGAGCTTGGCCGATGCCGTCCAGCTACCTTGCACTCTTCGCACCTACAAGTAAGCAAATGTTTGTATCCTGGAACAGTTTAGTGAACCTTCTTAGTGTATGTGTACAGTAAGAACCCTGTCTTTACTACTGAGCTTTTATTTTGAAACAATTTTATGAATTTTACTGTGTCATTGTCTATTCCATGCCAATGGCATCTTAAATTTAAAACATAGATTTTATGTACTATCTACCTAAGGCATTCTAATGTATCTAAATTAAGTCTTGGCATTAAGCTAGTATAACTAAGCATTATTAGCCATCATTATGTATTAAGCGACCCCGGTAAAAGTTACATTAAAAACAATTTTGCCTAACATCTAGCAAATTTCATTTATAACACCTCATATACATTACAAGGGAGTCGACGGCTAGCTTCTATTCTTTACTAGGTAGATAGATCAAGTAAAGTAAATTATTTTTTTCCTCTAATCTTTGTAAGGTGGTAGATTATTCCGTATCCGGGTATATTTCCATTCCGCCCAATTTACCACCCCTTACAAATGGCGCCCGAACGTTTTTTTATATAGTTATTTCTGTATATTTTGAGAAATTTTGTAAATTTTATGAAATGTACTCCGCTGATTGTACAATTTTCTAAGTAGTGACACATTGCAAAGAGCACTAAGCTGTTTTTATGGTTAACTAACTAAATAATAACTAATAGTTAGAAATTTTGTTTGATAGTTTAAGTAATTTTCTGAGTATAGTCCAACATTGGTTTTTTTTTCTTATTTAATTAACACATTATAAATGGTGCTTATGCCGTTCAATTATGTTATTTGACTTACCTTTGAGGTGTATAAGTGAATGTTTGCCTTCAGTTTAGTAATAAACATTGCTTAACTGAGTTGTTGTTGGGTATTGCTTTCAATAGTAAGTACATCTTATGTTTGAAAATTCCGGTAACTTAGTATAATTAAAGTTTTGAAACGCTATGTGCCGTTAACTAGTTACACACATACATTTATAAATACTAAGAGTTACAACTTGTGAAACTAAATATATAAACTATATTCAGAGATTACATTAAGTTCAAGTATGAAGTTATGAACAATTTTTTTTCAGTGACTTGATACTTCATTATTTTGTTGAAATTTTGTTTAGAGCTGTGTTAAGGTTATGATAAAAGCTACTTCACACACAAAACATGTTAAGTTTAATTGAATGCTGGTAGTTTAAAGTGACATTTAGAAACAGATTTTGTTGTATTTTAGGTTATGTGTTAAAAGTGTAAAGTAACAGTCATCAAACCATTGCACAATCTCTTTGTTTTTTTTAAAGATAATATGCTATTCAGAGTTCATTGCAACTTTGTTGCCTGTTTACTTTTGTAATTGTAAAGGTTGTAACACACTGTGTACTCATAAAGGTGATACTGCACCTTACAATCATTTATTCAATTTTGGGAAGTTTTATTTTGTTATATTTTGTTTACTATAGTAATAATATGTGCTTGTATTATTAACGATATTTTGGAATAGGAACATAATTGATAAAATAGGTTAGGATAGACTTAAGAATATTGTTTTTGTTGTGTATTTTGCTTGTGTATATTTAATAGTTTAAATAACTTCTTTTGTGTTTGTGTTTAACCAATTTGTATAAGGCTAAACATAGACAGTTACACAAGCTCGATATTTTGTTAAATGTGTTTTGACTTAACACAATGGAACAGACTTTTGCCCAGTTTCATTCACTTTTGAAGGACGAATTGTCTTATGAGGTATCCATTCGTTCCGAAACTCCAGCACCTACAGTGCTAGGTTTAAAGAAACAGTTAAAACAATTAATTCAGGAAATTCCTTCTGAATCAATTTTAGAGACGGATTTCACTTCTGAAAGTGAGTTAGGGGTTATTACTAAAAAACTTCAAGACTTAGAAGATTTATTAAAAAAGTGTTCTGACACTAAAGATAGACATGCCCTCTGTAGGTCTAAAGCTTTAGCTTCACATTTGTACTTTAGAATTTTGAGAATACAGTGTTCCGAACTCAGCTTAATAAGTAGGAAGAGTGAATTACATACAAAGTTGCAGAGTTTGATTTCCAGATTAGATGCTGACAATGAGTCGTCTCACGACGAATCACTGGATTCCGAGAGTACCGCCGTTGACTGCACTGGTGATAAAAATGTTGCCAAGTGGAAGTTAAATTTCAACGGACAGGGTGATCCGCGCAGTTTCATCGAACGCGTTGAGGAATATAAAAGATCTTATGGCGTTTCAGATGGAAAATTATTTGTTTCTGCATTTCATCTTTTTACAGGCCGAGCATTGTTATGGTACAGAGGCAACAAATGTCAAGTTTCGTCTTGGTCAGAATTGAAAACTTTATTTTTAGAGGAATTTGATGCAGTAGATTATGACTACAGGTTGCTAGGTGAAATTCGAGCAAGAACACAAGGCTCTGAAGAACCTGTGTCTATCTATTTCGCTGTAATGTTTTGCATGTTTTCAAGGTTGTCAACACCACTTTCCGAAGAACAAAAGTTACAAATTTTATTACATAATATTCGCCCTTTTTACTCAGAACAATTAGCTCTTGTTGACATTAAGTCTGTCGCAATGTTGAAGGAAAAGTGTCGCAAACTAGAGGCTGCGAGGCAGCGTTCCGCCTTATTTTCTGAGCCTACTAACAGTAAGGCAACTTTAAGTTCAGAGTTTGCTTACAAACAAGTGACAAAACAGATAAACACACTTTCAGTCACACCTGCACCTAAGGTTGATACAAGTAAAGGCACTGATTTTACGAAAACAAATAAACAACTATGTTACAAGTGCGGCAAGGGTAACCATTCCTTTAAATTTTGCAGGACAGTTCCGAAATTTATTAGATGTTTTTCGTGTGGACGTCAGAACTTTACAGTAAAGACATGTCCAAGTTGTAGTAAAAAGGCGATTAGTAAACCCGCTCCGGACAAAAATTCAAAAAACTAATTAGTAAGAACTGTGCAGAGACACAAGTAAAGAACTTGGTCATTAACAACAAAACATCCCTTTTACCTGACACAGTTCTGTATTCAGTGGATAAACGAGACTTTAGGCCACATTTAAAGGTTTTTGTTGACGGTTTTGAGATTACAGGTTTACTAGATTCCGGTGCTTGCGCGTCAATTTTGGGTAACCAGGCGCACAAGGTTTTTTTGAGATTCGGTTATAAATTGCATAGCAGTATTGATACCACATTTTCAGTGGCAAATGGAGACAAACTTGATTGCATGGGTTATATGTTTATTCCGATTACTTATAATTCCGTAACTCACATAATAAAATTTTTTGTAGTACCCTCTATAATAGCGGATGTTATTTTTGGCTGTGACTTTTGGAAAACATTTCAGTTAGCCCCTGGCATTTTTGATAATTTAGAATTAATTAAGGCACCTTCTCAATTTTACAATATTTGTGCGATTGATAATGAACAAATTCATACCATCACTTCTTTTGAAAACTTATCATCTCAACAGAAAGAATTAGCCCAATCTGTAGTAAATAAATTTTTAAATATTTCTTCAGAGAAAATTGGATTGGGTAGAACAAAATTAATTGAACATGTTATTGACACCGGTGATGCCTTGCCAATAAAAATAAAGCAATATCCACTTTCTCCCGAAAAGAAGGAAGCTTTAAGCAAAGAGTTAGATAGGATGCTGGAAATGGACGTAGTTACTCCGAGTGAAAGCCCTTGGAATAACCCAGCAATCTTAGTGAAAAAGGCAAATGGAGACTGGAGATTTTGCCTAGATTGCAGGAAATTAAATTCAGTGACAAAGGGGGATTCATACTCAATACCGTACATTCCACAAATTCTAGATAGCTTGAAAGAGGCAAGGTTTTTATCATCGATTGATTTAAGTTCAAGTTTCTGGCAAATTCCGTTAGCTGACGACTCTCAGGAAAAAACCAGTTTTACAGTTCCTGGTAGAGGGTTATTCAAATTTAAAGTCATGCCGTTTGGCCTATGCGGTGCACCAGCACGACAGCAGAGGTTAATGGACCAGTTATTTAATCAAAATTTTTGTAGTGATATTGAAAATGGAATAGTATTTTGTTATATAGATGATATTGTTATTTGTTCTGCTGATTTTGAAACCCATTTAATTTTATTAAACAGAGTTCTGGATAAACTAAAAATGGCTCAACTATCCATAAATTTTGAAAAATGTAATTTTTTTAGAAACTCTTTGAAATATTTAGGGTATATAGTGGATGAATTTGGTTTACGCACAGATCCTGGAAAAGTTGCCGCAGTTTTGAACTTTCCGACCCCAAAAACTGCACAGGAGGTAAAGATTTTCCTAGGCACTTGTTCTTGGTACAGGCGCTTTATTAGGAATTTTTCAACCATCGCTGCACCACTCAATAGACTAACGAGTAAAGGAAAGAACGCACCTAAATTTGAGTGGAGCGAACAGGCAGAGGTAGCATTTAATACATTGAAGAATGCGTTGGTAACCGCACCTGTTCTTGCGGTACCGAATTTTGAAAAAACCATTCAAAATACATTGTGATGCTTCTGCATATGGTGTTGGCGGTATGCTAACGCAAGAAACCGATGGTTGCGATCATCCCATTGCGTATGTCAGTAGGAGCCTAAATAAAAACGAAAGGAATTACAGCGCGACGGAACGCGAGGCTCTAGCTGTGATTTTTGCAGTGGAGAAATTTCAGGCTTATTTTGGTTCCAAGCCAGTCACAATTATCACAGACCATGCATCCCTAAAGTGGTTCTTAAATTTAGAAAATCCCTCAGGACGACTCGCCAGATGGGGTTGTAGATTATCACAGTATAATTTTGTTATCGAACATAGGAAGGGTTGTGATAATGTAGTTCCGGATACCTTGTCGAGACTCATACACGTAGATGTAGTTGGTGATCGTGATGATAACTCTAGTCAACAAGTTTTGGTAGATGACTGGTATGACAAAACATTTAATGGCTGTAAAATCAATCCAGCAAATTTTCCGAATTTTTGTATTTTGAACGATAAACTATATCGTTACAGTAAATGTAAATACCAGCTTCTCAGTGAGTTCGACTGGAAAGAGGTAGTCCACAAGAACGACATCCTTAGAATTATGCAACAAAACCATGCAGATGCAACTGCAGGTCATTTTGGTGTGTTCAAAACTCATCGCAGATTATCCCTCAGATATTTTTGGCGTGGTATGTATAAGGACGTGGTTGAGTACGTTAAGAATTGTGATACTTGCTCTGCGTATAAACACACGACATCAGCCACTCCAGGTCTGCTAGGGAAGCCTAAAGTCTGCGAGAGACCTTTTCAGGTCATTTCGGCTGATTTAGTCGGACCTTTGCCTAGGTCTAAATCAGGATTTACATTTCTTTTTGTGGTAACGTGTTGTTTTTCGAAATATACAATGTTGTTTCCGTTACGGCGTGCCACAGGTGCCGCTGTTGTTAAAGCGCTAGAGAATTTTGTATTTTTGAACCATAGTGTTCCAGAGACTGTGATTGTGGACAATGGGTCCCAATTTACAGGATCTGAATTCCGTAATCTCATTAAGCGTTATAATATTCCGAAATTACACTACACACCACTGTACACTCCGCAAGTTAACCTTGTTGAGAGGTACAATAAGGTTGTTATGACTGCTGTAGCCGCTTTTGTGAAAGATAACCACAGGTCCTGGGACGAAAACCTGTACAAGGTCCAGTTCGCCATAAACAGTGCGGTTAATGAATCCACTGGATTCTCCCCGTTCTTCCTTGTCCACGCTAGAGAACCGGTTTTAAATGGTTCCTTCTATAAGGACACGGATAAGGAGTACGAGGCCGGAATTCCAAGGGAGGAATACGCAGGAAAGTTTGGAACTTTGGAGGACATATTTGGTCAGGTTAGGAGAAATTTGTTTCAGGCTCATGCAGAGTATGCAACGCATTACAACTTAAGGCGTAGGTCTGCAAGCTATTCTGTTGGGGACATAGTGTGGAAAAAGACCTATCCACAAAGCGACGCTACAAATTTTTTCGCAGCTAAGCTGGCACCTAAGTATGAAAAGTGCAGGGTTGTCAAGGTTTTGTCACCTTTGGTTTACGAACTAGTTAGAGTAGCTGACAACCACCCAATAGGCACTTGGCATATTAAGGATATTAAGAAGTAGATATTTGCCATTACTTAGTTTGGTCTAAACTGTTTGAATATTTAAGTTATCAATATTCAATTAGGAATTTGTATGAGTGTAGTGATGTTCTGAATTAACAGTTACATTACCATGGTTCAGTTGAGGATGAATGTAGTGGATGTATGTAGGGATGAATATGTGATGATTGGAATGCTTGTGGTAGACCAACCGGTAGAGAAAGTAAAAATGCAAATATCGTACTTTGGGGATAACGAAAAGGGGGGGTTTTGTGTTTTGTTTTCGTTTTCCTTCTAGATAATGGATCATTTCTGTTATTTTTCCGATTCTGTTCCGAGATCTATTTTCTAGGAGAGTTATTTCGTTTTTTTTTCTCATATTCCGATTTTGATTCGGTTTTATTTTTCCGAATGGGATAGAGAACGGTTGCCATATCAGATGGACCCGTTCACAACCAGATTTTCCGTATTTGTTGAGTAACAAATATTACGATGGTAGTTTAAAAGAGTGAACCACCGTAGGCCTAGACGCATTCTATCAGTCAGCTGAAGAATGATGCCAAGATGTTTCCACTCAAGTGTCTTAGACACCATGAAGTTTTTTTGTATATATTCTTTTTAGAAGTTAGGGTTGTGTAGTTAAGTATAATGTATAAAACCTTACACTGTTTTCAGTATATTTATTTTGTTAGACAATTTTCCTTGTTAGTAGTAGATGTGCGTTCACGCGTAACTTCTGTGTTTTTTTTTGTTTGTTTCAGGCAAATTGTTAGTAGTTGTTGGATGACGCTGAGGGCAGCGTGGTTCAACCTGTTGAACCTTTTCGTAGGAGGGGAAGTATTGTGACGTTGTAAATTTTGAACTACTAACTAGCGTTTCGTTTTTAATAAAAATCAATTTTGTTCAAAGTATGTTGGTGCCACCTAGCATCAAGGTGCAGAACTACGCGTGGGTCGATGTTCAGAGTTCATTCGAGCCACAATAGATGGCGTTTGCTTCGTTGTCAATTGTCGTAAAAATAAAACAAAATAATTAAATAAAACCATAATATCATTTGTTTATTGTTAAGTCATTAACAAAACGGTTCTTATAATATATCCTTAGGTTCCGCAAATATTCAAAATGAATTGGCTTCATGATCAAACTAAATGAGAGCGGCCACACTCGGGTTGCGTCTGGCAACACCGATGGGTGAGATTTAGAATTTTTCTGGAGTCAACATGTGAAGACGAATTTTTTCGTTCCAGGAAAATCTCACTCTTTTTCGCCCATGGCTTCGCCTGGGAAAATACAATAGTTATAAATTTAGTCATCCTAACGTATTTCAATGTTTCATCAATTATGGTGAGTGAAAAATCAAGTAATGTGGATTCGACAAAATGGCGGTTTGGTTAGAGAAAATCCTAATTTCATGATTTCCCTTTCAGTTCCAGTTATTTTACCTTCCCAAATAAATGAGGATAATGGGTTGTGGGTGGACTCCTGAAAACCATTGGTGGCCAGGAGTTCAATAGGTGAGTTGTGTTTGATCGGGAAAATTCCACGTGTCGAAATTTTCACACAGCACAAATTATAATCTTGTTTTTTCTTTGTTGCAGGGTTTCCGTTTAGTTTCCGTTTTTAGTTTTCGGTTTTCCGTTTTTCGCTTTCGTTTTCCGTATTTATTTCTTTTGCACATTCACGTTGGCAACTTAATTCTATGGATAAGACTTGGTGAAAATCTTTGTAATGAAACATTTCGGTTGTGAAGAATCAAGTTAAATCGAGTTTTGGGAGCTTGGCCGATGCCGTCCAGCTACCTTGCACTCTTCGCACCTACAAGTAAGCAAATGTTTGTATCCTGGAACAGTTTAGTGAACCTTCTTAGTGTATGTGTACAGTAAGAACCCTGTCTTTACTACTGAGCTTTTATTTTGAAACAATTTTATGAATTTTACTGTGTCATTGTCTATTCCATGCCAATGGCATCTTAAATTTAAAACATAGATTTTATGTACTATCTACCTAAGGCATTCTAATGTATCTAAATTAAGTCTTGGCATTAAGCTAGTATAACTAAGCATTATTAGCCATCATTATGTATTAAGCGACCCCGGTAAAAGTTACATTAAAAACAATTTTGCCTAACATCTAGCAAATTTCATTTATAACACCTCATATACATTACAAGGGAGTCGACGGCTAGCTTCTATTCTTTACTAGGTAGATAGATCAAGTAAAGTAAATTATTTTTTTCCTCTAATCTTTGTAAGGTGGTAGATTATTCCGTATCCGGGTATATTTCCATTCCGCCCAATTTACCACCCTTACAACATCGACCTTCGTTACGTCGGCAGTCGACACCGAGCGTCGTTACCTCGACAATCGACATCGACCTTCGTTACGTAGGCAGACGACACCGACCTTCGTTACCTCGACAGTCGACATCGACCTTCGTTACCTCGATAGTCGACATCGATCATCGTTACCTCGACAGTCGACCTCGAGCTTCGTTACCTCGACAATCGACATCGTCCTTCGTTACGTCGGCAGTCGACACCGAGCGTCGTTACCTCGACAATCGACATCGACCTTCGTTACGTAAGCAGACGACACCCACCTTCGTTACCTCGACAGTCGACATCGACCTTCGTTACCTCGATAGTCGACATCGATCATCGTTACCTCGACAGTCGACCTCGAGCTTCGTTACCTCGACAGTCGACATCGACTTTCGTTACCTCGATAGTCGACCTCGAGCTTCGTTACCTCGACAATCGACATCGTCCTTCGTTACGTCGGCAGTCGACACCGAGCGTCGTTACCTCGACAATTGACATCGACCTTCGTTACCTCGATAGTCGACATTGATCATCGTTACCTCGACAGTCGACCTCGAGCTTTGTTACCTCGACAGTCGACCTCGAGCTTCGATACCTCGACAGTCAACATCGACTTTCGTTACCTCGGCAGTCGACACCGAGCGTCGTTACCTCGACAATCGACATCGACCTTCGTTACGTAGGCAGACGACACCGACCTTCGTTACCTCGACAGTCGACATCGACCTTCGTTACCTCGATAGTCGACATCGATCATCGTTACCTCGACAGTCGACCTCGAGCTTCGTTACCTCGACAGTCGACATCGACTTTCGTTACCTCGATAGTCGACCTCGAGCTTCGTTACCTCGACAATCGACATCGTCCTTCGTTACGTCGGCAGTCGACACCGAGCGTCGTTACCTCGACAATTGACATCGACCTTCGTTACCTCGATAGTCGACATTGATCATCGTTACCTCGACAGTCGACCTCGAGCTTTGTTACCTCGACAGTCGACATCGACTTTCGTTACCTGGACAGTCGACACCGAGTGTCATTACCTCGACAGTCGACCTCGAGCTTCGTTACCTCGATCGACATCGTCCTTCGTTACGTCGGCAGTCGACACCGAGCGTCGTTACCTCGACAATCGACATCGACCTTCGTTACGTAAGCAGACGACACCCACCTTCGTTACCTCGACAGTCGACATCGACCTTCGTTACCTCGATAGTCGACATCGATCATCGTTACCTCGACAGTCGACCTCGAGCTTCGATACCTCGACAGTCAACATCGACTTTCGTTACCTCGGCAGTCGACACCGAGCGTCGTTACCTCCACAGTTGACTTCGAGCTTCGTTACCTCGACAATCGACATCGACTTTTGTTACTGTGTACCTACACTGTGTTTGCCTGAATTTCAGGTTAGAGCGACCATGGCGGGCTTTCACGGCGGGCTGGCCTACGGATATAATGGCCCGCAATCTCGGCATCAACTCCTCCTTTATCAATGGAGACCACTGCTATGTTCTCGTGAGGGTATCTAGGTACGTTATTTTTTGTAATACTTTCAGTTGATCAATCTAATATCCACGTCATTCTTGGTGCAAAAAGTCTAATGTACCTACCTAACTTAAATGTTTACGAAGTTTTTAGTTTTTTTCATCCCGCAGAAATCCTGTGCTTTACTAGGACATAAAGTAGTAGTCCGGTCTTTCGGAGATAAGTCCGGACAGACAAACATACAAAATTTAATTTAATTTAATTTAATTCATTTATTTACTTTCTTTACTACATACTAAAAACATTTTAAAAACAAAGCAATCTTAGATGTTCTCCAGATAACCCATAATAATTAACGTTAAATTTACTATTAATGTTAATGTTAAGAAACCACAGACAAACCCAACAATTAGTGTGGATTTGCGAGTATCTACTTATGTACTTATGTAGATCAAAGTTAGCTATATTTACTGATTAATTATTTTGTTTCTCAATTCCAGGTTCAGAGAAACAGCAAAACTAAAAGACCTACCCACAAACATAGCAGTAGAAGACGTAGTATACGAAGCGATAGACGAGACCTCTTTAGGAGACACAGTATCCATAGCAGACTTCGTGCGCAAATACGGCTCGCACTACATAGCATCGTACATCACGGGTAACTCGCTATACCAGGTGAGGGTAGTTAGGGATTTTATTCTCACACTAATGACTATACACGATTTCTTTAAGATTGTTTTCCGTTTTTCAATATAACCAAAATATTTTCTAATGTTTGCAAAGCCAAGAGATTTGTATTTTTTTGTATTAAAAATTAATCTTGTTTAAAATTTTGCAGCCGGGTTCCTATTTCTTGTTAGGTAGTATAAAAATGATATCTACACAATTTAAAAAGGAAAACGTGCAAAATCACGTGAGAAACAGTTGTTAGCACCAACGTGACCTTGTTTACAATACACGCGGGTAGTTTGTAAAACATTTCCGTCTTCGTTTCACATATCACGTGAAAACGGAATACGTTTAGCTACTTATATTACACAGTTCTTTATCTTTGATATATTGTCATTGTTCATTGATTTTTATCTATGAGTAGATAAGTACTCAGTAAAAATTGCAATATACAGGTACTGATGATTACTGATAATATGATACCACAAATAAAATATAAAAAAATCTATATTTTGTAAATGTTCACGATATATTGCAAATAAAACATCTGACTGACGCTAGAGGTCAACGTATGTTGCGGAAATAGGCTACTCGGAGTCAATGCCGCATCGTAGGTGGGGAATTGACCCAAGTTTTGCACGCTCTACATTACGGGTTTGAAAAATACTAAATCACTAAAACTGAGGCAAGTGGTTATTGGTATTGGATTGTACTTAGGTAGTATAACAATAACACAACAGTTTTGCTAGCGTTCTGGTTACACACCAGTACTTTCCCGGTATATGAGCCCGCAAAAAATAATTTGCTTTATTTACGTCAGGTTGGCTACCTCACCGGGATTTGGAATAGGTACAATTTTTTTATTTTTTTGAAAGAACTGGTCACGTTAAATATGACAAATATTTCCCATTGCATTTCCAAATAAGCGTAAATGTTGTCATAAGAGTTGGTAGGTATGGCAATAGTGCAACGAGTAGGGTCTGCGGTCACTGGGGTTTGAAGTTTGCGGTTTTCCCTGACCCTGAGCGTTGCACAAGGCTTGGAGTTAGGTGTTAATCAATTAACTATTAGGCAAGTATTTATCTAATCTAGACACTCATGTAGGTATATATAGAATCGCATGAGAAACAACGCGAAAGCCAATGTGACGTTGTTTACAAAGTGGCCGACAGTTTACGAAACTTTGTCACGTTTACACTTTACTTGATATTGAAATTATACTGAATACTGATATTATGCCTTGAGTCATCTAAGTAATAAGGTAATATCAAACGCAACGAATGGGTCACTCCAATAATTTCTACAAGCCGACTGCATAGTGTTCGTGTGCATATTGGGCCGGCCTTACACGGGCAGCTCAAGCAGTCATTGTCAACAGCTTGAAGCTGCCATTGATAACTGCTGCAGCAATGGGTTTCAACTGCAACTAGCCAGGCGGGCGGGAGGCGCGCGCGACGCGTGTGGAGAGGGTAATTGCGCGAAAGCAGTCGACAGTTTGAGAAGTCAGTGTATGCCTAGCAACTGCTTGACCGCACGATGAAATTTCTTCGTGCTGCTGACCGCTCGGAGCAGTTGCAGCTGTTCGCTGACGCAGTTATGTCCAATGCAATAGAACTGCATCTCAACTGCACCTTTGCAGTCGGCTTGCAGACCAAATGCAGACCTTCTGTCATGACATTATGATCAGGTATTCGTGTTCTCGTGGGGCGAGTATTTGCGCGTGAAGGCGCGTGACGTGGTCACTTACAGTACGCGGGCGAAAGTAATGTACATCGGCCTTTAGAATGACATTTTGGCTTTTAGAGCATTGTCTCTGTCACTCATACCTATATGATGTTATGTCGGTTTCATCGACAGGGACAGCGCTCTACAAATCTGCTATCTCCTTCTTCGATCTACATTACTTTCGGCCACGTACTGTAGCTGGTTTACTATACGCAGTCGACCTGGATTCTACAGGCCTCCTAGTCGGAAAATCCGGGCTCGACGGGTGATGATGGTGAAGAAATAATTTATTTTGCATGCAGTATCCCTATTTAGCAAGTCATCTTGCTGACTGTTTGTCATGATTCATGCGTCATGACTCGTGAGTCATGACGCATGACACTAAGTGTGACCCAGGTTTTCGTGTTCTCGCGGGGCGTGTACATGCGCGTGAAAGAGCGCGTAAAGGCACACGGCGTGGCCGACATCCCGCCGGACGAGATGAACAACTACTTCTCGCCGCTGTTCGCCGAGCATGTTGGCGTGATCAAGGTTTGGATCGTTGCTCGTCTGTGGATTGGTTCTGTTTGCTTTATAGGGTCTAGGGTTCCGTATCTTCAGAGAAATAAAGCAACCCTTATTAGATCATTTCGTTGTATGTCTGTCTGTCAAAACGTCAAGGAAATGAAAAGCTATACTTTCCGTTAACCTTGAATCATAAAAGGTAGTAATGTTTTTAGCACAAGTACTTAAAGGGAAAAATCCGGAAACCGTGATTTTGTTCGACATGTCAGAAAAAAAATTAAAAAGTGTTATTTCTTGTGCAATAGTACGAGTCCGACTCGCACTTGCTCGGTGTTTTTAAGGATGCGTAGCTCAAAAGGAATTTCACAGTCGCCAATCTTAATGGCCGTGTTAAGGACCCATAATATGAAAAAATTTGCAACTTTTGAAAGATTTTTATTTTAAAACTATATCTAGGTACCTACTATAACTTTGATATTTCAACATGTGCTTTTTGGGGTCTTTGAACAGAAATCGCGTCGAAATAGAAACATGATTGGATATCGTCTAGAAAAAAAACCGAAAACTGCTTCATATATCTAGTTCTAATTTTAAACGGAATTTATTCTGTAGTCTTTTTTATTATGTGATCAATTACAATTTCCAAAATACGTACCTATTGAAATTACTTTTCGTTTATAACAAAGTTCAATTTTAAAACGATTTACCTAGGTACTCAGATTTATCATGTTGCTGCCAACATTTCTATAATGTCATCTGTTTCTTGTACACTACAGTGAATAAATCTATCTTTTTCGCATTTTTAATTCGTTATGGCCCCGTTTCGATGCGTAGTTATTAGTGAAACATAGCCCCCTGCACCTAACTATGAGCAAGTTAAAGCTCGTTTATTGGTTGGTTGTACTCACTGCGTAGTTCAGAGCGGTCATAAAGATTGACGAGGGCAATACTATCGTCGTGAATTTTAAAAAAATGTCACCCAGGTTGTATTTTTTCAATCATATTCAAACAGAACCAAGTCTGCTAGGAAGTACCTAACTAAGTTTCATCTAAACAGATGACATTTAGGTGGATACCGAGTATTTTCATGAAAGCTTTTACAGAAATCAATTTTTTTTTTTTAAACTTCCCAGCTTCTCCGACAAACTTGCTTTTAATAAGTTTGTAAAGAATTAAATTAGGTACTTAGAATGATTATTCTAGGTAATTTACCTACTTAGAATAATCCGGGGTCATATAAGTAGATTTTTTTATTATCTTAAACCTCCAGTGTCCAGATTTAAAAAATCTCGTTCAAAATGCTAAGTTGTAGCGCAATGATAAGTCTTAATTTAAAAAATCCATTGGTTTTCTAAAAGCTTTCCATCTTCTTTACTATTTCTATTCACGATCATTGACGACTTCACATCATTTGTGCATGAACATTTTTGCATCTTGTACATTCAAATTATTTCAAAGCACATTCACTGTATCATTGGTTACAAATCATATGTTTCCAAATTACTTAAGTAAATCAATTTCGTATAAAATAATTATTATTTTAGAACACTAAAAATTAATTATCTTACAAAAGTCAAAGTTTCGTATTAAGAAATAGAAAAGAGGTTGTACCTTCGATCCATCGTTGACCGCCAAGCATGTGCGTGCACGCCCTAACAGAATATGAATAAAAAAAGAAACAAGCCCCATTTTTAAACATCTAAAAAATAAAATCGTGAATCTTGTCTATGCTCTCACTCCAGGTGTTTGTGTTCTCTAGAACCGCATACTCTATGATCAAAGAAAGGCTTAAAAGCAAGGGAGTGGCAGATATCACTGCTAAGGAGTTGGAAGGGTACTTTTCACCCTGGCAGGCCAAGCATATTGGACAAATTAAGGTAAAAACAATCTTATCCCACTTGTATTAGAGTTCAAAAGTTATAAATACCTATAACAACATTTTTTTAAGAAAAGGAAATTCTTTATTGACTTTGCCATAAAAAGAGAAAGTAAAAGGGTGACGCACAAGTATACAAATCATGCCCGTCGTATATATTTTTTATTTATTAAAAATATGTTTTATATTCATATGCAGGCATGTCATTAGTATCAAATTCATGAATTACCTACTTCTATTACTCATTAAAAATTCATTTTTCATGAAATCTTTGAACATTTCATCCTGTGACAAACTTTTTTCTTCAATACATAATTATACGTTTCATCTCTTTATTTTTAAGCATAAGCTCTCTAATGAAAAAAATAAACTTGATTCCGCTAGTGAGATAAATTAGAGAGAATATTATTTTTTGCATAAGATTTACAAAATTTAGAAAATTGTTAGGTATCAAAATATGTTCTTTTATTTGAATAAATCTTCAAGTCAAGTTACTTATCTATATTTTTTTCTAAATTTTCAGGTGGCCAGTGGTAACAAAACTGTAGAAAGTTGGGCGATGAAACGCCTGAGGGTACACTACTACATATTCTCGTACCCAAGTTTACTGAAACTACACGGGGAACCGACTCTACTGAGAAACTTAGACTCTTTACTAGGAAATGAAGCTTTATTACAATTAGAATTAAAGACATTATCGCCTGCATTCAAAGATGCGAAGAAAAAAAAGTGGTTCGAGGAAGTGATAGACAATTATTTAAAGTTATGGGAGAGTAATATGTGATAATGGTTATAGAACACAGAAATCAAAATAAGTATAGAACTGTTAAAGGAGCATAAAATTGTCGTCGCACTGATCTGTAGTGTTTCACCCTTGCACGTTATTGTAGAAACAGAATATTTAAATATTCCAAATCAAAGTCAATTAATTATATCTCTAGAGATATTTTTGAAATAAAACTCGATGTCCCTGCTGTCTACATAAAAGACAGCAGATAACATTTCTATAACCTTATTTTAGAATTCTGTGTTATAGACCAATTAGCCTAGAACTTGACGTGAAAGTGACTTTTTATCACGGTAACAAAATGTCACTAGAGTGATGCTAGGCTTAGGTAATTTAAACAATTGTTTCTGAATTTTGTAAAAGACAATGAGTGAAAGTAAAATTGTGCAGGGTACCTAGTTACATAAAAAATTGCAATCAAAATCACATTTGGAATTGAATGATTGAAAAACCAATAAATTGATTATATTGAGGAATTGACAGGTACCTAGTCTAATCAAAAAAGACGAAAAGACGATTTTTTACAAAGAATTTAGAGCAGTAGTTTTAGATTTGTATGTAAAGTATTTATATTTTTTCATTAATTATTAAATAAATGTGATATATTTTATAGAATTAATAGGTTTTTACAAAAATACAAATGGATAAGTATATTTTTAGAGTATTTTTCAATAAGTAGGTATCTCAATTAATTAGTATGGAACCAATTTGATTATTTAAATAAGTATAACTGAAGATCTACGAAACTATTAATTTTATTTTGAAAAAAAAAATGTTTCATGAAATATTTTTTCTTTCTGAAACACCAATAGTAAAATGGACTTTATCATATTATTATAGGTACAATTTTATTTGTTGATTATATCTAACATGCAAGCAAGTGGATAAATAAAAAAATTGATACTATCAATATTCAACTCTTCAGAGTTGAAACCCTAATTTCAATATCTCCCCTCCTCTCCTAATCTTCAATCTCAATTCATAACGTTATTGCATTTGTAGTTTTCAAAATAAAATTTCTAAAATTCACATTTTTTATATGGGCCCTTAATTGAAACGCCACGGCCGCCGTGAGATTGGAATCAAATAATTATAATATCTAGCTATCTTAGGTGTTTAAGCTTCATTTTCCTATGTAAGAAAATTAAGCTGAACACCTAAGACCATTTTATTTAAAAAAACATGTACACCGATTTTCTTCATGAATTTTAATTTATGTGCAATAATTTTAATGTAATTTTTATTATAATGTACAAATAACAATGCGGGAACAAACGTGTGAATGCATTTATAATTTTATACACAATCGATAAACTATGTAAATATTACAGGAATTAAGTTATGAAATAAAATCGATCTGTGACTGAATGAACTACCTAGTTTTATTTTCTTTCACGACCTCAACCATCAGTACGCGTCAGCTCGAGATGGCAATCGGGGATGGAACGCTCCGCACACCCGCACAGCCCTCGCGCTAACCCGCTGTGGGCGAGCGCGGGTGGCGTGCCTGCCTGCCCCGATTGCCATCTCGACCTGTCGTGGAATTGCATCCATGGAACTATTAATCAGCTTAGGTAGGTAGCTTATGTGATTGCATCCTTAGCTATTGGGAAGCTTTTTTTCATTTAAGTTAGCCCTTGACTGCGATTTCACCTTTTGGTAAGTGACAGTCTAAGATAGAAGCGGACTAACTTGGAACGGGCATGACAGTTTTATTAAACCCATACCCAAAGGTTTCTACACGTCATCGTACCGGAACGCTAAATCGCTTGCAGGCACAAGCACTGCTTTGTCGATGGGTTGGTAACTAGCCACAGCCGTAGCCTCCCACCAGACTAAACCAGAGACAATTTAGAAATTTAAAATTCCCAACTTACCCACTTAGATATTATACCTACCATTGTGATTGTAATGTAAAACAGTTGTAATTCTCGATATTTAAGTGAACTATTGTGTCCTTTATTGAGAAATAAATGTCTTTATTTTGTTGTGTTTTTTGTTTTGTTTATGTACGTTTGTCTGGTGTTGTTCTGTTTTGTACTGTGCGCTATGGTCCCAAATAAAAGGTTATTTATTTATTTAAACCGAAATGGCCTCTGCCGGGAATCGAACCTGGGACCTGCCACTTATAAGACCACAGTGCTCAACACTGCGCCCGCCAGTGAGGTCTTAAAACCTAATTTAGCAATTAATAATTATATTAAAGTGAACAATTTTCTCGGTAATCCTGAGATGAACTCTATGTTAGCTTACCCCAATTTATTTGGAACATCCGTCTCTTCAGCCTGGGCTTGTGATGAAACGAGGTCATTGCCTGAATCACTGACTTATCACAAGCAAACCCTAATGCCCGATAGTGTGTCGTTCAACTTTATCCAAAATATTTGCTATCTACTAAGCAATAGGCATAGTTTACTTGCTCATACAAAAATCTAGTTGGATCACGATGAGATGGAATAGACGCGCGGTAAAGTGTGATAAAATATCAGTCACACACGCAGGGTTCCGTACAAGAATCATCGTTTAAGAAATAACACTTTTTGATACTTTTTAATTTTCATGGCGGCAAATTTTGAAATTTTTATTAATTTTGTTGTCATAGCGGCAACAGAAATACACATTCTGTAAAAAATTTCAACTCTCTACCTAGTACGGTTCACGAGATACAGGCTACAGCCCGCTGACAGACAGACGAACGGACAGCGGAGGCTTAGTAGGTCCCGTTGGCACCCTTCGGGCGGTGCTGCACTCATCCGATCCGAGTCTGAGAAAATACGTTCCGAAATCCGAAGTAGTCATAGAACTATTTGTATGGTAGCCTATGACATAAATTATGACGTAGGTAAATATTTTTTGTAACCGTATTTTCACGGATTCGGATCGGATGAGTGCATGATAGCTCTTTGGGTACGGAACCCTAAAAAGAGTATGCGCACTTCATAAAGTCACAATTATACCTACCTACTTAATTATAATAAATTCACGCGAAAGTTCGCGGGGTTATCTCAAAACGTGGCAACATCTAACCGCTATGGACCTTGATTTTTTTATTAGTTTGGCTTTATTAAATGGAACATTTTGTACTTACAATCGTGATTAGACAAGGCTTTGACACATTTTTCATATAATAGAGGGCCATACTTATTTTTAACGAATACAATTAAAGAATAATTAAGATACTTAGTCAGATCTTTTAAGTACCTATCTAAAGTAGGTACGCTAGAGGTCGAAATGGTAATCGGGGAGGGAACGCCATGCACACCCGCCTCATACTCCGATTGCCATCTCAACCTGTCGCGGACTATTCCTATTAATTACCTATGTAATTAAACTCCCATACTTCTTCCAGATTAGCCCGCTTCCATCTTAGACTGCATCACCACTTACCATCAGGTGAGATTGCAGTCAAGGACTAACTTGTATCTGAATAAAAAATAGATGTTCGTTTCGTTAAAAAGACGTTTAGTTAGTACGTTGGTCGTCGCTATCTACATGGTTAACGGTAGTTAGAAATTGACTATCCAATTTTATAGATTACAAAATAAGATAACTATATAGGTACTAGGTGCACCGGTATCTAAAGTCTAAATTAATTATTAATGATAAATTAATTGTTTTAAAATGTATAATGATCCTGATCACGTAGGGCCTGCTCATGGATATAGAAAGTACCTACTTAATAATTCTAATTAGTAATTACATCAAGAATTAGTACTTTAAATTTCATTGGGCCTGCAATACATTTTTACCACCAATTTGATAGTTCAAATAAGGGCGTTTGTGCACTCATCCGTGATTTGACAGATCCATCAAAATAAGAATCGATGAGTAGATAAGTACGTATTTGTATGACGGCCACTTCGAAGAATCGTTGATACGAACCGAATATGGTTGAGTGCACAAACGTCCTTAGGAGGAAGGTATGCTGCTCCTGGACATAAGACTCATAAACGGACTCCCGCACGCCACGATCTTGCGCCACCTGAAAAAGCGGCTTATTGAGACTCGTTTGGTGTCTGTCCACCTAGCGAGGAGTCTGCTAACGCTGCCCTTTTCAGCTCGACTCGTAAGCTTGCCATTGTAACCCCACATCGAAGAACCGATTTTATAAAAGCTGAAAATTTCTCTGCGTATTGAAAGAAAGAAAGAAAAGACGTTTATTTATACAAATTGTGCCACACATCACAACTTAAAGCTAAGAGCTGGTTATTCCGGCGCTTCTTCCACCTGAGAACAAGCAAAAGTAGCGCCGGAACAAACTGTCATATTGTGTGTTGTCCCCATCGCTACGATCAGCGACTATGAAGTTTAGATCATGGTGGCTTTGGGAGATAACAGGTAATAAAGGTGCGAAAAATCTTGCGTTAAAGTATGAAGTCTAATCTAAATCTAAATATATAAAACGAAAAGGCGACTGACTGACTGACTGACTGATCTATCAACGCTCAAACTACTGGACGGATTGGGCTGAAATTTGGCATGCAGATAGCTATTATGACGTAGGCATCCGCTAACAAAGGATTTTGAAAATTCAATCCGTGAAATTTGTGTAGTCCAAGTCGCTAGCATAAGCTAGTTTTTTATATTTTATTCGGAATAGTAGCATCACGTCATGCATTGACAGACACTTTGCATCGTGGCAACCCCCTGCCAGCCGACCTTAAACTTTTAAACTTTAAGGATTTATCTCCTAAAGCCACCGTGATCTAAACTTCATAGTCGCTGATCGTTCCTCCCTGTGCTGAGGACTATACGCTGAGAATCTTTCAGCTTTTATAAAATAACGAAGGTCTGGCATGCGCTGTCTCTTTCTTTATAATTAATGTTGACAAGTATAGACGGGAATAAATTAGTAGGTATTAATCTCCAACGCTGTGCTTTCCGACGCGAGGTTGCTTCCTATTTCTAAGTACCTATCACACAACAAAGACCCATCCACTAGGTAGACAGACAACATGAGACGATTCGCAAGGAGCCGCTGGATTCAGGAGGCGCAAAACCATGGCGTGTGGCTGTCCCTACAACAGACTAAGTCCAGCTGTGGATGTCTATCAGTTGATGATAATAATGAAGTACCTATACTTATAGATATGGCAAAGATGATAGCCTCAGCTCTATATAATAACAGTTAACTACAATTGAACGCCAGCACGCGCTTGCCTCTATCTCGGATACGTAACTAATCTCTTGGGTCAAGTTCATACTGTGTTTGCTCTTCAACATTAGCGAAATGTGTGAAAAATCTCAGTCTGAACGCCGCCTCCACGCGGCTAGCGTGTATCACATCACAATGTGTTCTATATAACTAGTCCTTATATAGTGTTTCGCAACATGTTTACGTTATTTTTGACACTTTTCTTCTGTTGTGGTGTCTGTGACAGCGGGGACGGAGATCTAGGTTACAGTTTGAGCATTGGAAACGCTATAGATGTGTTTGCGAAGTAAGTTTTATTAGATAAAACATTGTTCTAATAATATTAAATTTTGTTACTGATAATATAATGAATAAGCCATCTGGTTCCATTCAACTGTACCTAAGTATGAATGTTAAGTCAATCAGATAAAAATATAGCATACCTACCTAGATATTGCTAAACTTAGATAGGTAATATAATTGGCCCGTAAGAAGTTTTTAGGATTAAAAGAATTACATTACGACTCTACACATTATAGCTAAGTATAAATATTTATTTTTGATGGTTTAGGTAGCATTAAAATGAAAAATATTTACCTAATAAAAACAGCAGGGAATACCCAATTACGTGCAAATGCAATCAATTTCTTAAATGGGAGGTTATCTCAAAAGATAATATATAAAGGAGACCTCCTTGACGCAGTGTTGAGGTTTTATAAATAGGAGGGTTCGATTCCTGACTCTACGATCTATGAGGGTAGGTATCTAATATATGGGTTAGACTGGTGGAGTTTATCGGCCAGGTAAAGCCGTGTCGCCAAGTGATTTAGCGTTCCAGAATATGATGCCGCATGGAAACCGCTTGGATGTTGAATTTAGTGAATAAAAAGTATGGCGCGCAATTTGTAGTCTACCTTTCTCTACCTAATACCGCCATAGTCTACCTCTTACAGGTTAAATCACTTCCATTTTAGAGGTCAATAAGACCAATAGGCTTTGCTATTCAGTTTTGCAACTTTTGCCATAGTCACTAGGTACTGTGACAAATCTGACCCGATCTACCTGGAATTACTGATAGTTGCATCTCCGGTCTCCCATTATGGATTCTGTGCTCCACTCATCACTCATGTTTGACGGAATTGACTGATACATAACCTATCGTCTAGTGGACCTCTTAGACTGCATCGTCACTTACCATCCAGTACCTACGTACGGACGTAAATCATACGTTTAAGCCATCAAATGATAACCATTTTACAAAAAGTTTTACACAATCGCACCTCAGGTAAGATTTGCTTTATGAGTCAAATTCAGTCAGAGACCTATGCCCAACAATGGACGTTTAACTGTTGACAACGACGCGATCTAATCTAATTAATAAAAAAATCAATTTTTACATTAAAGCTACGGTGATCTATCACAAGTAACACAAGTGGTGTCAGCTGACTATGAAGAAGACAGCTTAGAAATAGTGGAACCTTTCCGGGAGAAGAACATCCGGGTGTTCCAGAATGTCACCAGTATAGAATCTCCAGGGGATCCCATGGTGGCACTGAATATACAGCTGTGTGAAACCTTCGAGGACTTGCTGGCTGGTTACTTTGGGCACTTCAAAATAGAGGGGTAAGGAATTACCAATTAACATGTCTTCCAACACTGCATCTTCCGGTGCGAGGTCGCCATTCCAGCACCTTGCGACCCCAACGTCTATCGCTTGTACGAACTATGTGCCCTGCCCATTGCCACTTCAGCTTCGCAACCCGTTGAGCTATGTCGGTTACTCTAGTTCTCCTACGGATCGCAGACGGATACGGAGACGCAGCGGTGATGTTGGAAGAACCCCCACTAGGTGGACGGAAGACATCAGACGAGTCGCAGGGAGCCGGCACAAGACCGTGGCGTGTGGAAGTCCCTACAATAGACCTATGTCCAGCAGTAGACGTCTATCGGTTGATGAGATGATGATTAATACTTATTGTATAAACAATGCAGCGTGGTAGACTCTGGCCTAAGCCAACAGCCCTTCTCACTCTCCCATAGTGAGAAGGGCTTGATCATGATGATAATGATGATGAATGTCAAAAAAAACTATAAGTACTTAAAATATCAAGTCCATCAAAATTGTACATAGCCAATTATTTTGTTTTCAGTACAGAACAACCATGGAAAGCGTTCTTAGGCGATTGGATATACGACGAAATCATGAGAACCTTCGGGATAGAGTTCGACACCTCAAATGACAATTGCTGCTACGTACTAGTCAAACTATCCAAGACCCATAGGACGGTAAAGATGGACCATACAAAACAGGTCAGAGTGAAAGAATACATGGAGAGAGCTATAGACCGTCTGGATGTCAACGATACAGCGGCTGTAAGGCGGTTTATGAAGAGCTATGGGACTCATTATATCGATTCTTATGTGACTGGGAACTTTATTTACCAGGTAAGGGTCTAGTTATATCATCAGCTAAAATGCATCCTCTGTTGGACATAATTATAGGTAGCATCTACGTGTCATATCCTCGTATTTTTGCATTGGTGCCAATCTCCTTACGGATGTCATCGTTCACCAACCTACCAACGCAGTGGCGTGCAGATCATAGAGGCATAAAAGCACTGCTTACCCTAGTTGAAATGGCTTAGTGCTCATTTTTCATGATGACCTGTCATTAAATAGGTAGTTAGCTACCTAATGCTTAACCTAGGTTCAAACCCTGTGCACACCACTGTACCAAGCCACTATTATAGGGAGAGGGTGAAGTAGACGTACCTACTTAGTTTGCCAAGATGCGATCTTCAATCAAAATTAGACTTCAACATCGAAAATTACCCTAATCCTTCAATTCTGTGAAATTGGGTGGATATGGAAAATTCACTGGAAAATCTTCCGTACCCTTATTATAAATGCGAAAGTGTGTTTGTTTGTTGGTTTGTCTTTCAATCACGTCGCAACGGTGTAACGAATTGACGTGATGTTTTGCATGGGTAGGTATAGATAAAGACCTGGAAAGTGACATAGGCTACTTTTTATCCCGGAAAATCAAAGAGTTCCCACGGGATTTATAAAAACCTAATTCCACGCGGACGAAATCGCGGGTATGAGCTAGTATTTCAAAAATTGGATTTTTTAAACTGTTTTTTAATTGAAAATATTATAACAAAACTTATCTAATTACTATACAAATCATTGCTTTGATAGAGGTGGTATATTATGAACCAGGAATTGCTGTAATAGATTTGGGTTGCATTTCACTATTAACACATATAACTTATAAGGTACCTGCTCAAATATTAAAAAGTCATAAAAATAAATGTATACCTACAAAGCAATACGAAAACATCACAAATAATCTCTTCAAGTTTAAAAAATAGCTGACCTGAGTTAACAAGTAATTTTTTAGTTATTTGACTCAATAAGGACTTTCCTAAAACTCATACGATTCCGGAAGACAAATGATCTCATAACTTTGTACCTTTTTTTTCCGCTGGTAAAAATGCTATTAGGCATGCCGCACAAGTGTGGGACTCACTCGCGACCTAATAAGTCTACCAGAAATTAGGATTGTGCGTAGGTACTAGGTAGGTACTTACCTAATTACTCCTAGAAACACGGTGCGAAAAATCTGAGAGGAAATATCACCTTGGTACGGTCTCGTTCAGTTTGGCTAAAGTCAGTTGCTGAAATTCCGCGTCAACAGAGCAAAGTCGCAGACGTGCAGAAAAACTCGCTTGGATGGCTTTTGTCTTGTCCGCCCAGATATAGTGAGTGTTTGTAGTGGCGCTCGCAACTATACTTACCTGCAGCAGTGCCTATACTGCTGTAGCGGCACACGAGCGACCCCACCCCGATTGTCTACTTACCATCTAGGTATCAGCATTTTCATTTGACCGCGCGATGCGACACACAACGCACCGCGCAACGCCCTGCATCTCCCTAAAAGAGGCCTTGCATTTCAATATCATTTCCGCATGCGAAATTCAGCTACTTTTGTCCCTGGCCTAAACAAAACGAGTGCTCCCTCCCTATGAACTCCTCTCGCGAAGATTGCCGTAATTAATGGATGGTCCTAAATCTTTTCATCTCGTTAACTTTCGACCACCTCAGAGACCGCTGAAAGTTTAAAATATATTTATTAATGAATAGGCTGCCGCCAATTACTTTCAATTTCCTTGATTGGCGTGGCTCCTATTCTCTAATAAACAGATTAATTGAAATGTACTCAGCAAAAATGAACCCCAAGGCCGAAGTGCCAGTCGAATACTTGTAACTATCCTGTTGATAAAGTTATTTGGCAATAGAGTTGGGTTAAGTATACATAACATTAGGTATACAAACAGGATTATATTATTTACTAGCTGATGCCCGCGGCTTCGCCACTTCGCCCGAGATTGATGACAATGCAGCCAGCATTGTCATCAACTCGATCAATCTCGGGCCCACTGACACGGGTCTCCTCTCAGAACGAGAAGGGTTTCACACTATATCATCACATACAACTTTAACAAAACTCAGCAGTTTCTACATTTTTTTCCAGGTATTCAAATACAAAAGGTCGGGCTACCGCCTTCTGAAGGCATACGTCAAGCGTGGTCGACGCAGTTCCGGCACTGACAACTTGAGATTCTACTTCTCTTCGTATTTTCTCAAGCAAGTTGGAGACATAAGGGTAAGTATAATATACTCCAATAAAATTATCTTTCTTCATTATTACATTATTATTGGATGTTATGAGTTTATCTAGATTAAATTATTATAATCTTTCTTCGTATCTCAGTCGTATCGCAATCTTTTCGCAGTCGTGTCTCAGTCGTGTATGTCGTAGTCGTGTCGCAAACTTTTCGCAGTCGTGTCTCAGTCGTGTCGCTGCCTCAGTTTGTTGTGCATGTTTGGCGCGTTTGTTGCGCGTGTGGAGCGTGTGTGGCGCATTCTTTTAACAGATTTAATACATTGTTTGCAGATGGCCAGTGGCAACAAGAGAATAGAAGAATGGGCAAGAGACAACCTTCGCGACAGCCAATACCTATTCTCCAGACCCAGCCTACTTAGACTATACTACAACGCCAAACTAGCGTTCAAACTGAACGAAATGTTAGACAACGGAGCTCTGTTGGGCCTAGGTCTTAAAATTTTAAAACCTCTATTCAGAGATAGGTACAAAAGAGATAAATATGCCGAAATAGTTGAAAACGACATGAAACTATGGGAAGTCAATGCTTAGATGCATGAAAAACTTGTTTTTTAGGGTTTCGTACTCCAAAAGGAAAAAAGGAACCCTTAAGCGTCGTGTCTGTCAATTTACTTCCTACTTCCCGTTGACCTAGAATCGTGAAGTTTGGCAGGTATCTATGTCTTATAGCACAGGAAAAAATCTGAAAACCGTGAATTTGTGGTCACATCACAAAAAAAAGTGTCAGGTATTTCTTGTACGATGGTACGGATTACGGAACCCTTTGTGTGTGAGTCAGACTCGCACTTGCGGTCAAGTGTAAAAAAATCGGTATTTTTTATTAATTTAAAGCCACGATCAAACAACGCGTGACCAATATTTCTTGATTAATTTCTTGTAGATAATAGTGAACAAAGATTTTCATAAAATTAGCTAAACAAATTCTGCTGCAAAATTCCTACCTAAATCGGCAAAGGAAAAGTTCTCCTTTTGAAAGGAAACTCTTTTAGGAGAACGACAGATTTTCGGTGTACAATTGAATACCCGCATACGGGCGCATTCAGTATGACGACATGCGGAGGTTTCCGTCGCGCTGTTGTTTCAGGCTTACCATTTTACAGAATACAAGCAAGCAAGTGCCATAATAATGAACAAAATATTCAAACTTGTAATTTTTTTTTGTTTTTGCAGTTTACAATGCTCTTATTTCGGTTGCATAAAATCTCTAAATTAAACTCTCAGAAAGTTCCGCTATCCTTTTTTAGACCTGTCATTATTTTTAGAACTGTCAGTTGAGTTTAATTTAGAGATCTTGTACAAATAAATTAACATTAATTGATGTGGCTAATTCTGTTGCAGACAATCTCTAAGCTAAAATGACAGGTCTGAAATAATGTATTGCTGTCCCTTTCATAATGCACACTGCAGAAAAGAACAGCATTAGATTTAAGACCTGTCAGTTTAGTTTAATTTAGAGATTGTGTGCAAAGTACAACCACATTAGCACTAATGTATGCTAAATAAGTCACCTCGTATAAAAACCAGTATTTTTGTACAATAAAACTAATTAAGTATAAAATATTATTTTATTTTTATCAGAAAATACCATTGACACATTTATTTAGTGAATTGCAATTATATAGATATTATTTCATAAGTGTGAGTTTTGTTATATAAACGTTTACATTACATTTACATATTGCCCTGAAAAGCCTGACTGAGGTCTATAGAGCATAGTTTAACATTGCTCAGACTTGAGTTAAAACGAGACAGAATGTATGGCAGCGACATAAATCTGTTTCGTTTTAACTCTGTAAAGTCTAAGCAAAGTCATACAATACGTACCTACGGTCTGCCTCTATAGACCTAAGCCTAAGGACAACGCACATCTACAAAGCAGTGTAGAGCCGAGGTGCAGCTTCTTTTTTTGGTATAGTTTTTGCATTTCACGAGGACAAGTTGTTCATGCTTGTGTTTAAGTCGTATCGGTATAAGTGAGGTGTGCGATTGCGAGCGCATGCTCGCGACTGATTGGTCCGACATGCATGCACACTTACGCAATGCCCATGTAAATTTTATTTTTATTTTTATTGAATGATTTACTAGCGATTTTAACATAAAAAACTAACTATAATAAATTTATAGATTTTTCTATCATACACAACTATGTTAAATCATTTAAAGTTGTTACCACAAATAAAGTTGAATTTATTTGGTTTATTTATTTATTTAAGTTTGAATTTACTCGTCTTCGTGAATTGCAAGAACTGTAACAGTTTAAACTCAGCTTTAATTTTTACCTAATTTATGCGTCATTCAAAAAAAGCAGGTATTGGGGCCGATTCTCTTGTACACAATCTCTAAACTAAACTAAAATAACACGTCTAAATCTATTGCTAACCCTGTCATAATGTTAATAGGACCGATTCTCTTGTACACAATCTCTAAACTAAACTAAATTAACAGGTCTAAATCTAGTGCTATCCTTTTCCGCAAGCAACATTATGAAAGGGATAGCAATAGATTTAGACGTGCCATTTTAGTTTAGTTTAGAGATTGTGTACAAAGGAATTAGCCCCAATATTTAACTATTTTTAGACAAGTTATTAAAATGTTAGCTCAGATTAAGCTAGCGTGGAGATATAGATTATAGAACACATCGCGTAGCATCAACAATAAATAAAGGGTATCACGCCCGCAAATTGCTATAGCGCTGGAACCATGTCTCATTAACATCGAAATGACGTCATTTTGACGTCATCCGAAATAAAAAAATATATCATCAGCTCGAAACTTCAGTCTAGTGCTGACGTCACTAAAATGGCGTCCACGCGCATTAGCAATTTGCGGGACTATTATAATGTGTGTACACAACCGCACCAATTCCGCATTACCACAATATCAGTCTTTTACTCATGCTACAATTTTTTATCAGAGAACAAAATATAATTTATTCTTAACTACCTTATGCTCGCGACTTCGTCCGCGTGAACTACACAAATTTCAAACCCCTATTTCACCCCCTTAAGGGGTTGAATTTTCAAAAATCCTTTTGTTAGCGGATGCCTACGTCATAATAGCTATCTGCATGCCAAATTTTAGCCCGATCCGTCCAGTAGTTTGAGCTGTGCGTTGATAGATCAGTCAGTCAGTCAGTCAGTCACCTTTTCCTTTTATATATTTAGATAGAAGAGAGAGAGCCTGTGGAGGCCAGACGTTCGTTATTTTATAAAAGCTGAAAGTTTCTTCGCATATTGTCCCCAACACAGGGAGGAACTTTGGATGATAGTGGCTTTAGCAGATAACAAAAACGTATTAAATCTTTCGTCAAAGTATGATTTTTTTATATATTTTCTTTAGAAATCACGTCATGCATTGCCAGACGCACATAAGTATCGTGGCAACCCCCTGCCAGATACCATATATTAAAGTTTAAGGGTGTCTATGGTACAAACAGCGCTCACCACTGCGCCAGGGAGGTCGCATCGTAAAAAACCGGCCATGTGCGAGTCAGGCTCGCGCAATGAGGGCTCCGTACTACAGTCGTATTTTTTCGACATTTTGCACGATAATTCAAAAACTATGATGCATAAAAATAAATAAAAATCTGTTCTAGAATGTACAGGTGAAGACCTTTCATATGATACCCACTTGATATAGTCACTCAATTCGAAAGTTGAAAATACTAATTATTAGTTCATGACCACAATTAAATTTTTTTGTGTGATATAACCCTAAATTCCCCAAATGTCAGCTATAAGATCTACCTACCTGCCAAATTTCATGATTCTAGACCAACGGGAAGTACCCTGTAGGTTTCTTGACAGACAGACAGACAGACAACAAAGTGATCCTATAAGGGTTCCGTTTTTCCTTTGATGTACGGAACCCTAAAAATAGTTTTATAATACCTTTAGTTATTTGTATACCTAGGTATGCCCAAAATAAATTTAACATTACTTAAAATATAAATGTTAATTAATACTCAATATAATTTCACATGTGAATTTTAGCGTCATTAGATTTAGTTATTATCAAGTTATACACATATATTTCTATGACAAAATATGTTAGGTACCTACTTGACTCTAAAAAAGGTAGTTTACAGTTATAATTAATTTGACATAAAATACTTTCTATTCTATAACATTCATATAATTGACACACATTCTAAATTACGAATTCTACGAGTAGGAGCGGTTACGCACTTATCCGATCAGAGACCGTAATAAAACAACTACCCATATTATAAATGCGAAAGTGTGTTTGTTTGTTGGTTTATTGGTTTGTCCTTCAATCACGTCGCAACGGAGCAACGGATCGACGTGATTTTTTGCATGGGTATAGTTAATGACCTGGAGAGTGACATAGGCTACTTTTTATCCCGAAGAGTTTCCACAGGTTTTCTAAAACCTAAATCCACGCGAACGAAGTCGCGGGCATCAGGTAGTACGGATATAAAAAACTCAGTCCGAACTCGGATATTGCTTACACACTAATTTGGATCAGAGATCCAGTGAGATATTCAGTGGACTTCTTTGACATATCTACGTCATATATCCGATTTGGATCCGAGTTATTCTCACGGATGACGGAGAGAACTCGAATGAAGGAAGTCGGATCTAGTGCGTAAGCTATCATACAAATAGTTCTTTGATTACTTCGGAACATATTTTTACAGATTCGGATCAGATGCAGTGCGTAATCGCCCTTTTTTTTTTTTTTTATTCAGGTACAAGTTAGCCCTTGACTGCAATCTCACCTGGTGGTAAGTGAAGATGCAGTCTAAGATGATAGCGGGCTAACCTGGAAGGGGTATGGCAGCTTTTTTATTAAACCCATACCCCTTTGGTTTCTACACGGCATCGTACCGGAACGCTAAATCGCTTGGCGGCACGGCTTTGCCGGTAGGGTGGTAACTAGCCACGGCCGAAGCCTCCCACCAGACCAGACCAGAAATTTAGAAATTATAAAATTCCAAACCCCTGCCAGGAATCGAACCCGGGACCTCCCACTAATAAGACCACAGCGCTCACCACTGCGCCAGGGAGGTCGTCGTCGCCCTTAGCAGACAAGATGCTTTTAGCATCAGTGATCTGCGTTTTAGTTGCTTTTCAAAAGTTCTATAACGCGACTAAACGCTCCACTCCGCACACATATTATTATAGCACTGGTTGTCCAGTTTTGGATGTCGATTTTTATAGCTCGTCCTTTCGACAAAATGTGAAATGAACAAAACTAATACTGAGATCTAAAGAGCGTTCTTTAATGTAGATAACGGGTACCACCACAACCACAATTAATTTGATGTTTTTATTTGTCGATATTGCAACCCTACACGGGTCGTGGTCACGACGTGACTGCGGTGCTGCGAGAGATGAAGCTGTCATGGGTAGTAGCGAACTACCCTCTTTCTTGTTCTTTTCGCTGGAATTTCACGAGCTGTCCAGCAAAATACACTCACAACGTCACCTTCGATGTCGCACGATGCTGTCTTGGTTTGCATAATTCTACCACTGGATTCCACATTAATCGTGGTATGTACCCATTTTCTACATTAAAATATGTCGTTAAACCACGAAATAAGCTCATCCTAAACCTAATCCTAATATAATATTATAAATGTGAAAGTGTGGATGTTTGGATTTTTGTCACTCAATCTCGCAAAAACTACTGGGCGATTTGGCTGAAATTTGGAATGGAGGTAGATTATGCCCTGGATTAAAATATAGGCTACTTTTTATACCGGAAAATAAAAGAGTTTCCGCGGAATTTCGAAAAACGTAAATCCACGCGGACGAAGTCGAAGGCATCAACTAGTTAATAATAAATCATTAGCGTTCTTTAACTTTGCTCAGATTTAAGACACATTTAAAAAGAGACAGATTTATGGAGAGACGTCGTCTGTCTCGTTTTAACTCTGTCTTACGTCGAAGCAAACTCAAAATTCGCTTAGGGGGGCATCTCCCCCATCCCCCAATCTCACGTGAGATTTTGCAAAATGTGGGTTTCTTACTTGAATGAAATTATTTTCTTTCGAACGAATTAGCGAATGATCTTAATCGTATTACGATTACGCTTAAGATTAAATCTTAAGCATGTACAATCTGGATTAAATGGACCAAAATAGTATAATTTTTTTTTTGTTTCAATCAGAAAAAAAAATTGCGTGATATTTGCCGAGACCCCCTGTCAACGCTTCTAACCTATTTAATATTTCTGTACCTATTTAAGAACTGTCAAATAAACCGTTACACATACACTCTCCGCTGAAAAGTACGTTGTTTCGTTGTTCCTTCTCCGAACCTAAAAATTAGAAGATCTGCCTTTCGGGTCTTCGGTGTTAGTTCAAATAACTAACACCCCCCCTCTCTCCAACGTAAGATTAGAAGAGATTTGACGCGACCCCCTCCCCCCCTTAAACATCTCACGTAATTTATGGATGCCCCTTAGAAATCGGCTTGCGTACTACCAAGAGTTAAAAGAAAATTGTCCAAGATAACACGGGGTCGATTCGGCCCCACACGCACAGACTGATGGTCTAATAGTACTGCCCCCTGACTCGAAACATGCGTGGCCGTCAGGGTAACTGATACGAGGTCTTGACGCGCGTGCTCGCGTACTGGTTGAGGCTCACGCGCTTGCCGTTGATCAACAGAACCAGGGGGTTGTTCACGCGGATCGATTTGAACTCGAACTGCTGGAATAAAAAAAAATTACCTTTAGTATTTGCGTATCTATTGGAGTGGCGATTGACGTAAGAGTTAAGTCACCGTCGAGCACCTTAATTGGATATTTGACTACATCTAAATATATAAAAGGAAATGGTGACTGACTGACTGACTGATCTATCAACGCACAGCTCAAACAACTGGACAGATCGGGCTGAAATTTGCCATGCAGATAGCTATTATGTAGGCATCCGCTAAGAAAGGATTTTTGAAAATTCAACCCCTAAGGGGTGAAATAGGGGTTTGAAATTTGTGTAGTCCACGCGGACGAGGTCGCGAGCATAAGCTAGTCAAAAATAAATTATTTCTCAGTGATTATTAAATAGAGGGTCTTCCAAAATACGTAAAATCCACGTCCTTTGTCGGTTTTAAGTGTAATAACCATTTTAAATTATCGATTAAACTAAAAAAGCACGTCAAATGATTGTGACGTCACACACCGGTATTTCATAGAATATCGCATACTAAGCGCGCGTTTTGACGTTTGATAAAAAGTTACTGATTTGACTAGTTGTCAAATACCGTATCCATACATATCTATATGATCATCATCATGATCAACCCATCGCCGGCTCACTACACAGCACGGGTCTCAGAGTGAGAAGGGTTTGGCCATAGTCTACCACGCTGGCCATGTGCGGATTGGTGGATTTCACACACCTTTGAAAACATTATGGAGAACTCTCAGGTGTGCAGGTTTTCTCACAATGTTTTCCTTCACCGTTCAAGCAAGTGACGAGGTGAGTGCCCGGGATCGAACCCCCGACTTCCGGCTATCACAGCTGTTCTACATATCTATATACTACTATACTACTATATCCGGTGCATGTGCATACGTTCATTATAGCTTATTAAGCTCTGCGAGTCCAGCAAAAACAGTCTGTTATCCGGTGAAAACAACGGACGTATTTAAGCGGCCTATCACTGCCCATCCGTTTAACCGAACTTGAACCGATATCCGAAATTTGCTTTAATAAAACCTGCCCTTCCAGGCTAGCCCACTACCATCTTAGACTGCATCATCACCATGATAAGTGTATCACCAGGTGAGATTGCAGTCAAGGGCTAGCTTGTATCTGAACACAAAAAAAAGTTAATCATGGTAACTCTCAGCCAGCTCAGAGTGTGAAGTGAGCAGCGGTTCCGGAACGCCGACCACGTTCCCTATGATGGCGCCAGAACCATCCGCCCAGTTGTACACAGACACACACACGCACTGGAGGCTCTCGTCTATTATAGCGAACTTACTGCAAGATGGACAGTCAACTATATACTCACAGCCAGCTCAGAGTCCATAGAGTGTGAAGTGAGCAGCGGTTCCGGAACGGCGACCACGTTCCCTATGATGGCGCCAGAACCATCCGCCCAGTTGTACACAGACACACACACGCACTGGAGGCTCTCGTCTATTATCGCGGACGTACTGCAAGATGGACAGTCAACTATATACTCACAGCCAGCTCAGAGTCCATAGAGTGTGAAGTGAGCAGCGGTTCCGGAACGGCGACCACGTTCCCTATGATGGCGCCAGAACCATCCGCCCAGTTGTACACAGACACACACACGCACTGGAGGCTCTCGTCTATTATCGCGGACGTACTGCAAGATGGACAGTCAACTATATACTCACAGCCAGCTCAGAGTCCATAGAGTGTGAAGTGAGCAGCGGTTCCGGAACGGCGACCACGTTCCCTATGATGGCGCCAGAACCATCCGCCCAGTTGTACACAGACACACACACGCACTGGAGGCTCTCGTCTATTATCGCGGACGTACTGCAAGATGGACAGTCAACTATATACTCACAGCCAGCTCAGAGTCCATAGAGTGTGAAGTGAGCAGCGGTTCCGGAACGGCGACCACGTTCCCTATGATGGCGCCAGAACCATCCGCCCAGTTGTACACAGACACACACACGCACTGGAGGCTCTCGTCTATTATCGCGGACGTACTGCAAGATGGACAGTCAACTATATACTCACAGCCAGCTCAGAGTCCATAGAGTGTGAAGTGAGCAGCGGTTCCGGAACGGCGACCACGTTCCCTATGATGGCGCCAGAACCATCCGCCCAGTTGTACACAGACACACACACGCACTGGAGGCTCTCGTCTATTATCGCGAACGTACTGGAATACAAGATTTATACAGGTTGTAACCAGAACGCTAACAAAAACTTAGCGTTATTGTTATACTACATAAACACAATCCAATACCAATAACAATAGGCTACTTGACAATTTTTTTAAGTTGGTCTTAAATGGTTAATATTTGTCCTATTATATCAAAAAAATATAGTGTTAATTTTTTTGATATAATAGGACAAATATTAACCATTTAAGACCAACTTAAAAAAATTGTCAAGTAGCCTATTTGCCTAATTTTGTAGTTTTAGTGATTTAATATTTTTCAACCCCGCAATGTACAGCATGCTAAACTCGGGTCAATGCCCCGCCTATAACGTGGCATTGACTCCGAATGGCCTACTAACACAACTTTCGTTGACCTCTAGCGTCAGTCAGATGTTTTATTTGCAATACTAGAGGATGCCCGCGACTTCGTCAGCGTGGATTTAGGTTTCTGAAAATCCCGTGGGAACTCTTTGATTTTCCGGGATAAAAAGTATAAAAAGTAGCTTATGTCACTCTCCGTCTCTAGGTCTTTGTCTATACCCATCCAAAAAATCACGTCAATCCATTGCACAGTTGCGACGTGATTGAAGGACAAACCAACAAACAAACACACTTTCGCATTTATAATAAGAGTACTGATTAAGATCTAGTTGCAAGACAGGCGGGTAAAGTCACGTTGTGGAAGTCTCTACACTTCCTACTCTAGTGTGGTAGACTATGTCCAGCAGTAGACGTCTACTATGGGTATTGGGTTGCCGATGATGCCGATGAGACTACAGTGAGACTTATGAATACTTACAAAGGGACAGCGTTGTCGTTGTGTATCGAACCCACGACCCTCCCGAGGACGACTTTATTGTCATTACTGCCCTCCTGCAGCGCGTCGATGCGCACATATTCCAGCCGCACGTCTTTACGCGGCCCGAGGTTGTAGGGTTCCGTTGCGTATTCGCCTAACATCTTCTTGTCTATCGTCTGTAAAAACAAAAAATAAGTGTCTATATGGTAATTTTAGAGATTCTATATTAGCGCCCAGCCGGATCCAGACGACATGCGTGGTAGAACATCTCTATTGCATTAACTTACTTGAACCAAGGCGGTGATTCGTTTGGCCTTCAGTTTCCCGCGCGTGCGCACTAGCCGGGTAGCCTCAGTTAAATAGTGAGTCAGTTCTGAGCGCTCGTGCTTGGGCGGCGCCCAGCCGGGGCCCGAACAACACGCGTGGTAGAACATCTATGTTGCATTAACTTACTTGAACTATGGTGATTATTCGTTAGGCCTTCAGTTTCCCGCGCGTGCGCACCAGCCGAAATTGTGTCAGTTCTAATCGCTCGTGCTGGGGCGACACCTAGCCGGGGCCCGAACAACACGCGTGGTAAAACGTCTCTATTGCATTAACTTACTTGAACCATGGTGGTAATTCGTTTGGCCTTCAGTTTCCCGCGCGTGCGCACTAGCCGGGTAGCCTCAGTTAAATAGTGAGTCAGTTCTGAGCGCTCGTGCTTGGGCGGCGCCCAGCCGGGGTCCAGGCGACACGCGTGATTGAACATCTCTATTGCTTCGCCGTAACATTCCGAATACTTTAGAGCCTGGTGACAACAATATTTCATGTTATTCTACCTTCCATGACTAAACGAACGAATCCTCCTCTCCGAACTAACTAGAGTCACACACAGTTCACGAGATCCTCAGTAGGATGCTCTGGGTGCCCAGAGAATTCCATCCGATATACTGACTTGCCGTGTATAGGGACAAAAACTGTAAATAGATTAGAAAACACTATGCACGAGCCCTTTTACGGGGGTAAATGTTCATTTTATTTCAGTCTATTCATTTTACTTACATAATATGTATTAAGATTTTATGGGTGTGTTATACCCGAAATAAACGATTATTATTTTATTTGACAGTCTCTAGTGGGACAATCTGCAAAGCTTGTGCTGAAGAACACTTATCCTCAGCGAAGCTGAAGAAAAACGAGCAGAAACGCGGAAAATATTAAATGCCGCAACAGGTATTTCGATGGAGCCGGCTTAATTTGTTAGTTTCTTTATTTCTTTCTTACTATTAAAGACAAATCTAAATTGACTAAAACTTTAGAACGCGACTGATTGGTCCGACGTGCACGCACACTTACGCGCTGTCCGTGTATTCGACGTGACCACAAGTAAAGTTCACTCGCCTTCCTGAATTGCAAGAACTGTACCACACAGAGAGAAATAATAACTGCAACTTACCACCCCTTTGTTATAATACAAATCCGGTTGTCCCTTCGCCACAGGATCCGCCCAGGCCTGCTTGTATGCACTCATACACAACTTCAATGTAGCTGAGTCTTGAGCTATCATGAAATACTGGCATAAGTAAGCATTTCCCAAAACCGTCCACGATATTCCATCTTTGATGTCTTGTGTTACTGCTTCTTTGGCTAGGTCTACGCTTTTCAGAATGGCCGGTTTTATTTCATTGCGTTTTAGTTCACTGCTCTCTTGACGTAGAATGATGGATAGGCAGCGGAGTGATAGGCGATTTCGTTCCTACAAATATTGTATGTAAATATAGTGGGCGCGAAATAAATCGTCCATGTTGTATCTGCAGGCATTACTTTGCAGAATCACAGCATACTAAGCTTTTGGTGCATTGTATATTATCAATGAACCAACCAGTGTTTCTTTACACTTTACTTTCTTTTTTGAGCCTTCACTTTATGTAATTTAATTTTAATTACTCTTACTCTGTTACTTACTCTGTTTATCCACTCTAAAACAGCTACTCTAGGGCGCCGTTTACACAGATGAGGTGTAAGGCGAAGGCGCGGCGCAGACGTGGAACGAATAACGCAGGCGGCATGCCTGCGCCGGGTGATAGTAAATTCACGAAACGTCGCTTTCATTTTCATACATTTTGTATGAATAAGTTTTGAAGCTGCACCATATCTACAAATGGCGCCTAGGGTGTATATTCAGAAACGGTAGATATCCACCCTATATGCGGTGGATTAATGGAATTTTCAAATTATTTTTAGGGTGGTTAAACAGAATAAGCGACTCCAAATACATACATGTTTAAGAGCTCCCTCAAAACTAGCCTTAGCTTCCTTAACATTCATATTCTTAAGATAACACTCTCCAAGTTCGTTCCATGCGTCAACCAAGTGTGGGTTCAGTTTGACAGCTTTACTGAGACACTGCGTCGCTCGCGAGTCGTAAGTCTGACTGATGTTGTAGCATCTTCCCTTAATGTAGAGGAATTGTGCTCGCAATGCAAATGGGATTTGGACATCAACTACAAAATTAAATGATTGTTATGCAAGATAAATCATTCATCTACACTAATACTATAAAGAGGTACAGTACACAGCCAAAAGTGATGAACATCGATCTTTAGAAGGAGACAGCAAATTTGTAGAGCACTGTATCGGTTGTTGAAACCGACAAAGCGTCTTATGGTTATGAGTGACAGAGACAAGAGGATGCCTACGTCACAATAGCTATCTGCATGCCGAATTTCAGCGCGATCCGTTCAGTAGTTTGAGCTATGCGTTGATAGCTCAGTCAGTCAGTCAGTCAGTCAGTCACCTTTTCCTTTTATATATATATATATAGATATATATATATATATATATATATATATATATATATATATATATATATAGATAGATATATATATAGATTGTAATTTTACTTACCATCAAAACTTTCAAATTTTTGAACCAATACTTCTTTTTTCTCATCTACACACTTATTCTTTTCTGATGCCATTTCTAATGGATGATTTTCAAAAAACAGATCCCTGTATGAGTACAGCTCTTGCAACTCTTTCTGTAAAAATATTTAAAATTTAATTTCAACAGCCACATGCGATGCAACTAAGGAAGTAATAGAGCTCTGCAACTGAGAGCAAATCGAAATATATAAAAAGAAAAGGTGACTGACTGTCTGACTGATCTATCAATGCACAGTTTAAACTACTGGACGAATTGGGCTGAAATTTGGCATGCAGATAGCTATTATAATGTAGGCATCCGCAAAGAAAGGATTTTTGAAAATTCAACCCCTAAGGGGATGAAATAGGCGTTTGAAATTTGTGCAGTCCACTCGGACGAAGTGGCGAGCATAAGCTAGTAGGATGATAATTATCTAAATTTTAAACAATGTATGAAATGAGATGCATTGCAAGGTATTAGCCAGCAATCTATTCATTTTTCTGTATGCACCTACAGTACGTTAGTACTATTATATATTCTGTGCTACAGTCTACACTACTGATACAATTTACACTTGACTATAATTTTTTTAGATAAGTAGGTACTTAATTGGGGACTTATTTGAAATTGTTAAATACAATAAATACTGTAAGATAAGATGTGAAAAGTGCCGTCATGTTTTTACATAGTTCTAAGTTCGCGACAGGTCGAGATGCCTATCAGGGTAGTGATGGGACGCCCCACATACCCGCACAGCCCGGCCCCGCGCTAACCCGATGCGGGCTAGCGCGGATGTGCAGAGCGTCCCCCCGCCCCACACCCCGATTGCCATCTCACCCTGTCGTGAACTATAGGTAGGTATTGTAAGTTTACACATAGTAAAATTGATACTTCCAGCTAAAATTGCAGAGCTTAGTTTTCAAACTTTAACTTTTAGCTTAAAAATAATTTCTTGCTTGTAAATTATTCACAAATATAAACAATTTAGCGAAATATGAGCTAAAATAGGAAAGTGTGTTCGCGGGCATACCGATAAATTGTCCATGATTTCCGACGCATTTTCTAATAATTCCGCCTGATCTTCTGTATTACTAGACATGGTGAGTTCAATTTTGGGTACAATTATTGATAGTGAACTTTAAATCGTCCAATAATTGTTCATTTTATTTCCGAAGCAAAACATTTTTTTATTTGATTTGTTTTGAATAATAAACTTTTATTTCTAGTCGGTGATAATAAATCAATAAATGTCATTCACTTCATTGTCAAACGTCAAGTCATTGTCAATGTCGAAGGTCAATGTTTTTTTTTCGTTCTTCTTCTGCTTGGCTTTACACAGATTAGCCAATGTCAGGTTTGTTATTTATTAAAGTTTAAAGTTATAGGGAAAAACCGTGGGAAAAACTCAATGTTATACAGTCAAGTATACTGCGCTTCTAAATAAAGCAAGTTGGCACAGAGTACAGACATATGGAAATGGTACAAGATTCCCCTTAGATGAATGATTACCAATGGATTACCAGATTCCCTAGCCGCGTAGATAGAATAATAGGTAGATTTAAGTACTGTGTAACCGCGTATGAGATAGCGATAGCACGACGTAACGATGAATAACACGACAAATTGTTTAGTAGTCAATTTTGTATTAACCGATCAACAATATTTGTATTAAACGTTTTTTATGTGAAAACAAGTAAATAACTCATGAGAAATACAATTACGCCACGATTCTCAGTTTGTTTTGCAACTTCTTGTATGTATTCTTGAAAAAAAAACAGTTACCTACACGATAAGGGACAAAAAATAGGTTATGAGAAAGCAAACGTTCCTGCTACCTTTATTACTCTATCTACGCCTAGCCGCAATGATGTTAGAAGATTGCCTAGCCGTCAGCTGCACAGAGTAGGTACTTTAAATACAAATACAATTTTTTTAATTCATTCTCTAAAAAATGGGATCTTGATCACAGTCGTACGAGTTGCAACGTGGGCACCGGCGTCCCCTTTTTCCTCTGCGGGCTTTGTCTTCGTTTCTCCTTGACCGGCTCTTTGAGCAGGATCTGGATCGTGAACGCGACAGCCTGGTTGAGGAACGTTTCCGGGGTATCTGACTCTTCTTTACCTCGCTCGTGAACAGCATATCCCGGTACTTATACAACAGATACACCATGGTCAGCAGTGCTACTACCGCTATGTTGAGCTGTCTCACTCGCACAAAGTCCGCGATAGACTCGGCCAGAGCTTCCATGGCCCACGTGTACTCCGTGTACGCGCAATTATAATTTAAACGGGAAATTTAAAATCATCATGCCACTTGAAAATTTTTACTTAAAATTCACATTACATTGGTCCATAGTACCACAGAGTACATTGAATATGTCCATACTCAATTGATCAGCTGTCCTTTTATTTCGAAGCAGCCATAGATTAATATGTATACCTGAAATAGATGTACATCTCACGTCAAATTTTATTTCTTAGAAAGCAGCGCCATCTAGTGGTCATAGACAAAACTCGATATATATGTATATACCTACGTACTATATTGAATACTCTTAAAATGTCTACTATAGATCTAATGAAAACAGTGAAAATGGTGGGAAATAAAAAAAAATAGGTTGTGACATCGGATTAACTAGGAAAACGTATTTGATACTTTATCCCTAGTTAATCTGGGAATACACAACTTATTTTTGATTTCCCACCATTTTCACTGTTTCCATTAGACTGACTTTATCATTATTATTAATAAAATGGAGGGATCAAGGAAATTAACAAAAACAATAGATACTTTTTATGATTTATTTAACAATAACACTTATGGCTAGCCTTATTTTTGGCACTACACTGTGGCCTCAGGGTCTCCAGCTCCACAGCAAATGAGACAAAATATAATAATATGTAATTCTCGGAGAGGACACTGCCAATGTTGTGTTCCATATTAAGGGTCCTTCGCTGTTTTCAGGGAATTAGCGTCAATCCATCGAGACTCATGCGATCATCCCGAAAGTGCACGAATAATTTTATGTGGCAAGAAACCTGATTGTATCATTAAGAGACTTGTTTGCTATCTTGTTTTCTGCGCACTTGTTTCTTCAACTTTGTAATTATTTCCTTCAGCTTCAGTTCATTTGGCGTCAAAACTGTAAAAAAATTAATATTTTTTCAAAATTAAATATCCTGCTAACCGAATTTTGCCTATGGCCATCTTTGCGCAACTAGAGGCGAGATCAGGAACAGGACAGACAGCTGTATGTGGTCCTCAGAGGTACAGGGGTGTTACACCTTAATTTCCCAACTTTGCTTAAAAATAAATAAAAACCTATTTATAAGAATGTAAATGAAACCCTTTCATATAATGTTCCACTTTAAAGTCGTACATTTTGCAATTGCATTGCATTATTTAAAACTATAGTCATTTCAAGTTAATAGCATAAGTAGATACTGTAATAAGCAGGTGTGACAGACATACAGACTTAGTCATAATAATAAAATATAAGTATTGCTTTTTAACATTTTTGGTACAAAACCTTAACAATTATATTATTATGTTAGTTTCAACCGATAGACTTCCACTCCACAGCTTGGTGAAGGTGAAGCAAAACATTGTGAGGAACCTACATGCCTGCTAATCCGCACTCTGCATCCAATCCGTCGTCCGTCCGTCTGTCTGTCAGTCTGTCACCAGACTGTATCTCATGAACTGTGATAGTAAGAGAGTTGAAATTTTCACAGATGTATTTTTGTTGCTGCTATAGCAACGAATACTAAAAAACAGAATAAAATAAATATTTAAGGGGGCTCCCATTCAACAGACATGATTGTTTTGCCGATATTATAGATACTGGTACGGAACCGTTCGTACGCGAGTCTGACTCGCACTTGGCCGGTTTTTTTGACTTTGCTAAGTAACTTATCGACAGATTACAGGTAGAGTGATTAGGTATTACTTGAATTCAGCCGTTAATAAAATAAACAATCAAAACATTTACCTTGTCCGTGTATAACAAAGCAATTTGACATCTTGATATTTACATACTTATACTTAAATATGAAAATGAGTCCAAAATCTCTAAAACTGTTTGTGCACTGAACTTAACACTAAATAGGTACTTAAATTTAATAAAAGAAGTCCGAAATCTCTAAAACAGTTTGTGTAATGTACATATTCGTCCAAGTTTGTGCACTGAATTAAACCCTACGTACTTAATATAAAACGTAGTTCAAAATCTCGAAAACAATTGGTGCGCTGAACACTTTTGAGGATAGTTCAACTCGACGCGAATTAGCAATGAAATCACATGAAATCACACCAAAATTATTAGAAAAATAATCACTGATTAAATGACAGCAGATACAAAAACAAATGGCGGCAAGGGCGGCAACCATAGAGTCAGAACACTATAAGGCTAAGCGCGCATAGCGAAAATAAATCGTTGCGAAAAAAATCGCAAATCTGTGAACCATCAAAATACATTATCATCCACGCACTGCGAAGAAAAATCGCACGCGATTAATATTCGTTACTGCGGTGCGATGCGAATTTGATAATAATCAAAGAACTTCCTGTTATATGCACGAAGATCATTATAATAATATCGTTCGTAAAAAAACCTTTTAGAGGCCTTAATGCTGTTAAAGGATGGACCCAGTAACGTTTTGTATTTTTCTTCTTCAAATTCCTTTTATGTAATATTAAGTAGTAAATAATTATGCATATTTTCTTTTTTAAATCCATAGTTAAATGTTCACTCTATTTGATATAATTTATTAAATGTTCTTCACGTCTTGTTTTCATGGTGGTACAGTAGGTATTCATTGATTTCGGCTCCCTGTCTTTCGTGGTATGCAAATAAATCGTGGTGCGCGTAGGAATAATAATATTGCGATTAAATTTTGCATTGAACATGTGGACAAAAATCGCATCGCAGTGCGCGCTTAGCCTTATTCCTACCGGACAATGGCGGCAGTGGCGATTATGACAATGTGGCCACTATAAAAATTAATTGAATTTTGAAATGTAGCAACACTTGCAAATAAAAATGTCTATGACCACTAGTTGGCGCTAGTTATTATAGTCCGAAGAGATTTCTTCGAAGACGACATAGCATGGAAGCAGCTGTCTGCTGTTTTTATATCATATTTATGTTCGGTTTTCAAATAACTTACTTTACAGTTTACAATATTATTGTGAATGGCATATTAAAATTAAATTTTGTAAGGAAAAATTTGAAAAAGCAGTGAAAACTTAGTGTGAAGAAACACTACGATCAGTGTGAAGTGAAAATTAACCTTTGAAACATAAAAACCATTGATGTATAAAAACTGATTAACGATTTTAAAGTTTCGGAAGTAACTAAGTAATAATGGCTTATTATGAAGACATAGCTATAAAAGATTTTAAGCTAATGTGTAATCTTTGTAAAAAGTTATTTCCGCAAAATGATGATAAAATTATTGAGTTTCATTTGAATGATAAAAATCATATAGATTTATATAAACATAGAACGATGGTACAAAATAATATAATTATTCGTGAAAACCACACCCTTTGCGGACTTTGTAAGGAAAATGTACTTGATATAAGAGCTCATATACAAAGTAAAAAGCATAAAGATATAATGAGTTTAATAAATAAACTAATCGAGAAAGATGGAGCATTTTTAGAACTACCACATAACATACAAAAAAGAACAGAAGTGCATTGCACAATATGTGATCACTCAATTGAATTTACTTTGGAATTTGTTAGAGAACATATAAATGGACTAAGACATAGGCGAGCCCGTGCAATGGCTGTACAACCTTTCAATGGTATTTTCTCAGTTGAAGGCAGTGATGATGACTTGTGGTGTAAAATATGCCAAATCTACTTTGAAAATTATATTGAAACAATATTTGAACATGTGGATGACAATAAAGAACATAATATAAGGTTAACAAAAATACTAAGGTTGATTGAAGGACAGAATATTTTTATAGATGCATATCTAACTAATCCTACGGAGGACAGGGCTACATGTAACAAATGTAACACCGGCGTAGCTTGTAATGTTGATAATCTTGAAAGGCATATTAAAGGGAAAAGGCACAGGAGTTAGAAAAATAATAATTGTAAGACTAAGGGAGACTTTAATGAATATTGTGACACTGCAGTTATTATGTTCCTATCTACTTTTTTTAAGCGAAAGCTCTTTATCCATGTAAAATTATACTATGCATAGAGTTAATTTTATACAAGTTAATAGTTGTCATAATGTGACGAAAATAGAAAATAACTAAGTAACTTTTATTTTAAAAAATACCATAGATCTATAAAAATGTATAGGTACATACAAATGAATTGTTTTAAAAAGTGAATGCTGTTATGAAATTCTTAACACAATGTATAGCGAAGGAGAGATTGAGAAAGATTCGTTTTAACGAAATTTTTTATAAAAAGTGTGTTTTATTTCCCTGCATTCTTTTGAGAAAAGCACTATATTGGCAATTGCCTGTCTCGTATTTAGTGAAGTCCTCGCCTGCGGCTCGGCCTTCAAACTCATGCTCGACCTGCAATTGCCCACTTCCCGGCCTTTACAAATAATGTATTTCCCAAACATGCATGGAAATATTGTCATTATTTTCGGAATAAGAACACACGAAGTATCGAATTTTCGGACAAAGATAATCAAATCCATTACAGGAGCGTTTTTGAATTTGGAACATTAGAACGCTCCTGCAATGTTGTATGAAACGGCGTCCTGGGGCTATTAAATACTCTTTAATCGGATCTCTTTTGTCATTCTTGGCATAGGTACCATAGTCTCTTTGCTTAGTACAAATAAGGAAACAGAATCTCACCCGCTCTGGCCACTAGCCAACATCTAAGTCCACAGCCATCCACCTCAAAACAGCATATTCAGCTAGCTACCAATACATCCAATGCCCACCTGAAAACCTCATCAGAAGTTCAACAAACAAACATTTAATGTACCGGGGAAATCAATAACATTTTCTTTTAATTGCCCCAATATATCTAATGTAACTTTTAATATTAATTAAATTCAATGTATAATATAAAAAGTGTGTTTTAGTTCCCTGCATTCTTTTGAGAAAAGCACTATATATGCCTCGGCGGGAAATGGCAATTGCCTGTCTCGTATATAGTGAAGTCCTCGCCTACAGCTCGGCTTTCAAACTCATACTCAACCTGCAATTGCCTTTTTCCCGGCCTTTGCAATAATGTACCTACTATTATTTATGTAACTGACACTTGACAGACTTCAAAAACTCATTCTCGCGCTGGCTCTATAATAGATTGTGAATCGTGACCCCGGCTCCACACGTTGGCCCCAACATAGATAATATACTAATATGGGCCCCAACGTGTGGAGCCGGGAGTGGCCAACGATTGTACTCTGCCAACAGTTTTGTCAACGGTACTGATTTTTCGACACTTCAGTCTAGTGCTGACGTCACTAAAGTGGCAGCCACGCGCATTAGTAATTTGCGGGACTTGTATTTCAAAATCAGTTGAATTTATATTTTTCACTCGTTCACGGTTAAAATCATAGAGATAGTACCTATTAAAATACATACATAGTATATGTATAAATATGTTGGCAACACTGACCATGTGTCATTTTCCGATTTCCATAGACAGAAAAAGCACGTAAAGAGACTTTTTCGAATTTTGATTGAAGTGAAGGTTCAAGATTCTTCTTTCTTTATTTTACAAATCACGAAATTACAAGTACCTAGTATTCAATTTACAGAACGTAATTTTATTTTAATAAAAATTAGCAAATAATGAAAACAGGCTTGTTGCACGGTATCGTTGCAAACTCAAAAACACGGGTGCGCTGCGTATTCTGCGGGGTTTACATTCCGAAGGCCAACAAATGCATTGAGGAGCACACTAACGGGATGAAGCATAAGGAAAATATAGATTTGATGGCGGAGAACGGGATGAGCTACGTCAACGATGAGTTGTACTGTAAGCCTTGTAACGTTTATCTTACTGGAGAAGAATCGGTTGCTTCACATGTAGAAGAGGATCAACACGCTAATTGGATAGCCGCTATAGACGATTTAATAGAAGGTGAGTTCATAAATATCGATTCTTACTTAGCCAGTGAAAATGAAGACGTGTTTTGCGAGGTATGCGATGCCAAAGTTACTTGCACATTGCAAAATATAGAGGCGCATGTAAATGACATCTTACATCGTAGCAACGTTGCTGAAAAGCTCAAGCCTCTGAATGGAATATTTCCTGTCGAAAATGACGATGAGGTATGGTGTAAAGTTTGCGATCAGTATATAGAAAACACTGCACAAAGAATCTTAGAACATATTGATGATGATACGCTTCATGTTGAATGGTTCATGGACATAGAAGACTTAACGGAAGGTCAGGAAGTATCTATTCAGGATTACCTTAAAAATGAGCATGAGAAAAACGCATTCTGTAACAAATGTCAGATGGAACTACTATGCAATGTGCAGAGTATAACCGACCATGTTAATAGTGAAGCTCACCTCAATCAATTTAGTTAATAACTCTCATAAGTGTAATAGTTTAAAAAAATCAATTGTTTACATGCTGGCTATTGTAAAAGCTCCCTATTTATTTTCAGTAGCCATAAAAGTATCTATAATTATTACATAATATTTTAGGTAAATTTCACAATAATATTTGAGAAACTAGCGACCAGAAGTAGTAAACTTGTTTCGCTTGTTTCCTACATCTCTACGTAGCCTCAAATTATTAAGAAAATTAGTTCTTATTTATATACAAAAACAAAAATCAAGAGAGCTATATAAACAGATGAGCTATATATAGTATAATATGGAAGTCCTATAAAAACATAATTTGATGCTAGGTGATTTTTTTGTCACCTATAAAATAAAATTTTATACAAACCTATTTTTGCTTGACAGCTTCTCACATATTATAAAGTATTGTGGACAAATGTTAAGCTCCTAATTGTTTCATTTGTATCCATTAAAACATGTTTTGATTAAAAATAATCTGAAATTGTTACTTGTTAAGTTAATTTATTCATTCATGTTTAGTAACATTCCTTTTTCTTTCTGTAGCAGTCACCTTTTTGTGTTCTAATTCTTTAAATAAATAAAGTAAATTTTCCATAATAATTATTAAAAGGGAAAAGAATAAACTTTATTGTTAAATTTGTTAAACACACATTCACAAAACATAAGTCATTACAAAGAAAAATGTGTGGACAATAAGGCTGATGCAGACTAATATTAAGTCAAATACCTAACTAGAATTTTCCATGAATGTTAAATGGTAAATTAAAAATTAACAAAAAATCGAAATAACAATAAAATTAGGCTTTCATACCATCTACAATAGTATATTTTCAAATGTGCAAAAATTGTTTGAAATTAACAGGTCAATTATTTTTTAATACATAATAATTTATAAAATGGTAATAACTACATAATTCATACATAGATCCAGATATGTTAATATTAAAAATAGCATGTCCCATTTATAATAATTGTATATTAATTAATGTTTTACGAGTGCATCAAAAGACAATCTTAATTTAGAATACCTCATCTTTTGCCAGACTAGAAATTAATAATAAAAAATTGACCTACTCACTAATGTTACAATTGTGATTATTAATTTATTAGCCTAGTCAATTTAGCTCAAAAAATATGTGTAAGTTACATTGATTCGCATAGAGCTGAAATTTTTTACGAATGTTTGAAACACCATTATTAATAAAATGTGAAAAGTCCCCATCCGTTTTTCAGCTAAACGGTAAGTTTTATCATAAAAATAGGTCAGAAAAAGTGTAGATTTACATTTGTATAAGTTTTTAACTCTATGTGAATTTATGTATATGAATGTCTATTTTGACTGGGCTATATAATATTATTAGATATACTAAAATAATATAACATAATGTAAATTAAACGCCAATGCAATTTGTTATATAACATGACAACTGTAACAATATACACAATTTATAAATAAATATTACATTACATAGCAACAATATTATATGTAACTATAAAATAATAAGCAGGTAAGTATTTAATAATAATAAAAAATTGTGACTATTACAAAAATTAAGAATTTAAATAAAATTTAAAAAGAAATTGGTCTATTACAAGTAGCTATAAGTAACAATCTCTAATTTTTGACAATATGATATATGATACTCATTCTGTTATTAGGAAGTATTTTAAATTAGGTATTTGATGTTTTTAAAATTCAAAACAAGCTATTTTTCAACATCCCTACTTTTTGTTTTTAAATAGCAAAGGATGTGTTAACAATAAAATAAACATGTAAGTAGTTCCAATCATAGGTTCCAATTAAAGCGGAAGCATATTTATGTGTCAGTATCACGTCACGACAGACACATGATTTTAGTGTATTCTGGTCATTGAAAATACGATGATTTAGGGTTCGAACTAACTGAGATGTCTGAACAAAGCCAGCATGCAGGGTCTAAACAGCAAGACCCAGTGCATTTGCCATTTTCATTAGTCATTCGGTCAAGTACGGTAAAAGGTCTATATCTATATGTTTCTTCTTAAGAAGAGCCTAGATAAGTATGTTTCAAGCCTTTCTATTTCTGATTTGGCCTGTTAAGAATTCATCTCTATTGCACTATTGGCACATTGAAAATATAATTGTATAAAATAACTAAGGTAAACTTTGTATATTTTTCTCGTTATAATTACTATTAATTTTAAAAAAGGCTCTGACTGAGCCTTTTTTTAAAACAATTTATTTTATCTGCGATAATTCCCACTGTGAAAGTAAATTATTTCAAAAATAAAAATCGTCATTTTATTGTAATATATGCATATTTTATTTAAAAATCTAATAGGATAATAAGCTTAATTCTTAAATCTGATCCCATATTCCGTATAAAATTTGTATCAAAATTATGTTATAGCTACAGGTTGCTATAAAACAATCAAACCATACCAAAATGGCTTACGGTTGAATTATTAATCAATCTGTCTGTCTGTATTGTGTTGTGTGTTGTCGATAGTTACTTGGCATTATTTGTCAAAAACACCATACAATTTTTGAGAAATAACATATAACATCTTCAATAGGTACCTACTACTATTACCAAGTATAAAGTGCGTGCGACAAGGCTCTTTTGGCACTTGAATGACAGTGACGGGGGGGCGCTGTTGGAGAACAAAAAAGGCAGACTATACAAAAAAACAAAGGGGACACTCTTGACGGCAACATTCCAATTTTGGCCTCGCACCAAAAGAGCCTTGTCGCACTGTAACTTATCGACAGATTAGAAAAAGATTGACTAATAATAACAGTTATGAAATCATTATCTGTCGAAAAAATCAATTCAAATAATCTATTTCAAAAATCAAATGGATAATCGTCGTCATCATCGTCTTCATTTTCTTCTTGAATTATCGTCAGTTGCCCAGAAGTTGAATGACTTCTAGTAGGCGCTGTAGTTACCGTTGCAGAACTGGTGTTATAGGCTGTTGAATTGCCACTGTGACTCGTCTCCCCAAGTCTACATCGAAGCCTTTCGTCATCTAAACCTATGACTTGTATTAAGTCTTCGGCAAAACAGTCTATACGTCCTATTGCTGCGGTTATATTTTTCTGTAAAGTGCTGAAAAAAAGAAATTCTGGAGTCCATTAAAATTCCTTGAAATATAATATTATGGAGGTGACGATGAATTAACCACTTCTTTCAAGGTAGACGACTACATAATAAGAGTGAACTGGAATGGACAGCTGCAAATCTTTATTTAGCCAAGGACAAGAAAAAGTAAATAACCGCATGCTGACCGAATGCATAAAGAAAAAAAAACGACCTAAATCATCAAAATTTCTCCAATAACAGATTGTTATGTTCGTAAATGTATTAATCACACCTTTCAGAGTATATGGCCTAGGTAATTGGCTTAAAACTATGAGAAGCTCAACTGAAATTTACATAATTTCTTCTATATTGTTCCGCAGTTCCTTAGAAAATTTTCGTAGTTGATTTTGTTCATCCCTTAGTTTCCTATTCACGTCGTCTTTCGTCAATTCTCTATCTGGTCTTTGGGTCCGATCAGCTAGCCTGGCAGCCACTACTCGTTCTTGGTCCATAGTCTCTATCACTGTCTTCTCAGCTACCGACAACTCTTCTTGCAATGAATTGTAATCTCGTACTGCCTTGAAATTAAATTGATATTTTATTGACGAACTATATATAATCTTTGAGTTTTATAGGTAGGTATAAGAAAAATAAGCGATAGTCTAGTGGATAAGGCGTCCGCCTCCTATTCGGAAGGTCGCAGGTTTGACTCCGGCCATGCACCTCTAACTTCAGAATTAAATGTGTGTTTTAAGCAATTAAATATTGCACTTGCTTTAACGGTGAAGGAAAACATCGTGAGGAAACCTGCACGTCTAACGTGCGCCCACGAGAAAATTTTGTCAACGCATTTACTCGTGTTATCTATTAATAACATGAGAAAAAGCGTAGACAAAATTTTCTCGTGGGGCGCATGTTAGGCCTACTGCATGCCTGAAAGTTCCCGATAATGTTCTCAAAGGTATGAAAGGCCGGCAACGTATCGGCAGTTCCTTTGGTGCTGCAATTGAGACTGGCCAAAACCATTCTCATTCTGAGGGGAGACCCGTGCTCTGTAGTGAGCCGGTGGTGGGTTGACCATGATGAAGATTAGAAAGATTAAAAATTAAAAATACTTCTTCTCTTTGCCAGTTAAGATCCTGAAGTTTTAATTTATTAGTATGAAGTCGTCTTCTCAACACAGCATCAACTTTTGCTGCGTAGGCTTGAGCAGCAATTGACAAGCGCATTCTGGCACCACGGACCTTGAAAGCAATATTTTAATTAAGTGGCACTTGCGAAATTATTCTGATGTTGCTTGGTGAATCATCTTTTTTTTTTGAAAGAATCGTCTTGTGAAGAAACTTTCAGCTTTTATAGAATAATAACGAAGGTCTGGTACGTGCTGACTCTTAGTCCATTAGGTTAGGACTTAGGTTAAAAGTTAAAAAGTAATATTGCAACAAACCTGTTGTCGAGTTATGACTGCATTATAAAGGGCTTTCAGACCAGATCTTTTCAGGGATGCACATCTTTTTGACCAACGCGCAACAGGAGAACCTCTGGATAAACAAATAGGTACGTAAATACAAATAAATTACAAAATAAGACAAATTAATAAAAGTGTAATTTTTTTAGGACAGCTATGATCCTAAAACGTCTTCTTGAGAAAAATGATATTGTTAATGTTATGACTTATGACGACACGCTTGGCGGCACGGCTTTGCCAGTAAGGTGGTTACTAGCCACGGCTTTGCTAGTAAGGTGGTTACTAGCCACGGCCGTAGCCTCCCACCAGAACAGACCAGAGACAATTCTGGAAATTATAAATTCCGAAATTGCCTCTGCCGGAAATCGAACCCGGGGCCTGTCGCTTGTAAGACCACTGCGCTCACCATTACGCCATTTAGGGACGTCGTCAAAGTAGGTACCTATAGTCTAGTCCGCGACAGGTCGAAATGACAAACGGGGTATGAGGCGGGGGGACGCCCCGCACACCCGCATGTCGCCCGTGCTATCCCGAACCGGGTTAGCGCAGGGGCTGTGCGGGTGTGTGGGCTGTTACCTCCCCGATTGCCATCTCGACTTGTCGCGTACAGTTTGATAAATAACTGCCACTAAGCAATAGCTTATAATGATAAATGAATTGATGAATTATCAATTAATTACACATTAGGGCCAGTTTCCATTTAAGCGGAGCGTAAAGAAGATGTGTTCAGTCGAGCAATCAGATTTTCATAGAATGACAGATATTTCTTTTTACGTCATCTGTAAGGAATCTGATTGGTCGACTGAACACATCTCTCTGCTCCGCTTAGGTGGAAACCGGGCCTTACTTTTTCCTCCTCTTCCACTCCCCAACTATAACATCCGTGTAATCTTTGCTCGCACACTTCTCCTCAACGGATAAAGCCTGTTGTTTGTTCAAAATATCGTTTTCTATTTTCTTTTTTGTCTTCTCAAGCGTCGCTGTTTGTTTATCCAATTCCTCGATAAGATTCTCGAAATTCTTTTTTTGGTCACGGAGAAACTTAAATTCCTATAGAATAAGTATTAATAACTGCTTTGTTTTTAAAATCTTAGCCTTAATGGTATGACTTGTACTTTTAAACATATACCTACCAAGCTCTGGTCTGAACAGTAAAAACAACAAGACGAGTTTCGCAGTAGCGAAATAACATTGTTTTTATTGAACACTTCAGTGATTAAGACTAATGATCTAGAAAGAGTGCTTTGACTTTGCTCAGACTTAGGTTTCAATTAAAAAGGGACAGATTTATGCCAGCAATATAACGCTGTCTCGAAACAGTGTCTAAAGTCTGAGAAAAGTCAAAGTGCGCTACACCTATAGAAGCTCAACCTCAACCATGGACCAACCTTAGATTTACTTGTCATGTCTCATCAGTCTCTACAATTTTTTAACGTTTACGGGCTACCTTAAATATTTGTGATCTTAAATGCATAAAAGGAAAAGATGACTGACAGACTACCTAACTGACTGATCTATCAACGCACAGCTCAAGTCACTGGACGAATCGGGCTAAAGCATGCAGATAGCTATTAAGACGTAGACATCCGCTAAGAAAGCATTTTTGAAAATTCAACGTCTAAGGAGGTAAAATAGAGGTTCGAAATTTGTGTAAGTAGTCCACGACGAGGTGGTTGCGCGCATTAATTAAACTCATAGGAGACAAGTCAGTTGTCACCTCTATAACAAATTCTTCGACTACATCAGTCAAAGGACATAACGCTCCTGGTCGAGAGCCCTCTCTGGAGTGGCAGTCCATTTCCTCCTGCACTCTTTTCACGACTACCCTCAGAGCATTATGTTCATATTTCAATGCATTAATCGATTCATCCAGACGTTTCGATAGGTCTTCTAGCACCCAATGCCAGGATGCTACATCTGATATTCTAAAATGGTTACATATAGGTATTAGAGTTTTTCGTCGTAAATGGAAAACTAAAATTAAATATTAAGTAGGAAAAATAAAAATAAAACTTCTTGGTTTGATAGCTTTCAAACACATTTACCTTTATAAAAGGTCGTAAAGAATGATTCATTACCTACCTATTCAAATTCAAAGAATCCAAGAGCATCGGCCTTCTATTTGGGAGGTCGGGAGTTCTATCCCGGGCGTGCATGTCAAACTTTTCGGAGTTTATGATCACTTGCTTTAACGGTGAAGGAAAACGTCGTGAGGAAACCTGCATGCCTGAGAGTACTCCGTAATGTTATAAGGGTTTGTGATGTTTGATAATCCGCACTGGTCTAGCATGACAAACTATGGCCTAAACCCTTCTCATTTTGAGAGGAGACCCGTGACAACTTTTGTCCACTACGGTAATGGGTTGATCAACAAAATCTGGTGAGTTGCGAATCTGGTGAATTGAGAATCTGGTAAACTGCTCATGAGCGAATTAAGTATTCGAAGAATCCAAAACCCTAAAAAAGTACTTTCAAAACATAATCCGTAATCGTATGTACCTAATGCCCAAATAATTTACCTGTCTTGCATAACTTTCTTGAACTGGTACTCATTAGATTCCCGAGCAAAACCGGTAAGCATAACCAACTCTTGGCTTCCATTCACCTGGTCTACTGCTTTAGCACTAAGTGTATCGCTTAGAGCCCTCAGTTTATCTATACCCCTCGTGGACCCAAGGCAAACGTCTTCGCAAAACATATTGAGGGTATTTTGATATTTTAAAACTAATTCTTTAAAAGAAGATTTTTAACGTGTTTTTATAAAAAAATCTTTTAGGTTATATCCAGTGTGACATCGTAATTCGGTGATTATATACTCTTTGTTCATAATGTTTGTAAGTGTCAATGTTACGTCAATCCAGAAAATAGGTATTATAACAAGGTTACCTACTTTTGACCTGACTACCTGACTAGGCTTAGAGCATAGGAGAATACAACATCAAGGGTGTAGTATATTTCTTGGGCGACGTGATACTTGCCTCATATGCGATCAGCATTAAACTCATAATAAGATTGTGAGGATTTAATTTATAAAATCGGTTAAGTGCGAGTCGGACTCGCTCACGAAGGGTTCCTTACCATCGTACAGTATCTCCCGGCAGAAAATATTGTACTACGACCTTTAGAAAGAAATAGCTCTACGAAACCAAAATCTCTTTCTAAAGGTCGATGTACAATATTTCCTGCCGGCTACTGTACAAGACATTATTAAATTTTCGTGGCGGTAACTTTGAAGTTTTTCTTATTTGTTGTTATAGCGGCAATAGAAATACTAGATAGGTATAGCCCGCTGTCAGACAGACGGACGGGCGGATGGCGGAGGCTTAGTGATAGGGTAACGTTGGTATTTGGCACCCTTCCGGTACTGAACCCTAAAACGTACCGAATCGAGAACCTTTTTGGAAGTCAGTTAAAAAGGTAATTGGAAAAAAGAGTTACACGCTATATATCTTTATTGATGAAAAACAAACATTACTTAGTTCCTGTTATTATAACTAGCTTTAAAAGCAATGTGTATCGGTTTTAACATAACAAAGTACACTAATTCTGCCACACTGATGATGCTGAATCCCAGAAAAAGGCTGAGTAGACCACCGATTGCACCTGGGAAATGAAAATTTCTTAAGAATATAGAGTTTCGTCTTCAAGAAGATTCGAGTTGAATCTTACGAGGGTCAATAGCAATGAATGTCCATTTTGCCATAGTGTAGAATCTGTATTTATGGGGCAATGTTTTAGACAAGTTTTCTGGCACACTTAGGTAGGTACGTCTTAAGTGTGTTAGAGATTCCTTTGGATTTTAGTTGCTCGCATAGTGGCAAGCACTGCATAGAGTAGCCTGTATTATAGTACCTATAGGTACCGTGATGGGTTAGGTACCTAACATTCTATTTCCGAGTGTCTGCCCTGGTCATAATACATATACCTATACCTAACTGGAGTGAAACAAAAATCTATACTAAGTACTTAATATTATAAATGCGAAAGTGTGTTTGTTTATTTTCCTTCACGTTTGTTTTTCTTCCTCCTTCCTTTCCTTTCCCTAACTAAGCAAGAAATCGACTTAATTTTTGGCATAGAGATAATTGAAAGGACGAAGAGTAACATTTTATCCTGGAAAATTAAAGAGTTCCCACAAGATTTTTATAAACCTTAGTTCACGCGGACAAAGTTGCGGGCATCACCTAGTGAATAAAATTGGATAATTAATAATTGTAAATACCACCTGCAAAATAGTAGTCATCGTATTGAGCATGACGATGTTGTCCCAAAAACATGTCGTTGTAGAAATGTACATTGATTCGTGTCCGCTCTCCTCTGAAAAATTTATATATCATTTTAAGAAAATCAGACGCGCGATACATACCTACCTACCTACTATAATATAGGTGGTACTGTATGACGTAGGCAAATAAAGGATTTTTGCTTAGATGGTCAAATAGTGGAGATAGGTACCTAAGTTTGTATGAAAATCTGTCACCAAAATAATAAAAATGCTATTTCATTATGACTACCTAACACCCACAACTTATATACACAACTTACATATCACACGCATATCATTTTCACCAAAATACTCGTAGGTACATCGAGTGCAAAGTACAAGCAGTCGTAGAGGAGATCACATCTTACTGCCACAAACACGTACTTATCAAGGAAGAAGAAACATAAAATTTGCAGGAGTACAAGTGTATTTTTCAGTTTTTTTAGGGTTCCGTACCTCAAAAGGAAAAACGAAACCCTTATAGGATCACTTTGTTGTCTGTCTTGTGTCTGTCAAGAAACCTACAGGGTACTTCCCGTTGACCTAGAATCATGAAATTTGGCAGGTAGGTAGATCTTATAGCTGCCAGTTGGGGATAAATCTGAAAACCGTGAATTTAGGGTTAGATCACAAAAAAAAAATTAAATTGATTATGAACTAATAATTAGTATTTTCAATTTTCGAAGTAAGTAACTATATCAAGTGGGGTATCATATGAAATGTCTTCACCTGTGCATTCTAAAGCAGATTTTTATTTATTTTTATGCGTCATAGTTTTTTAATTATCGTGCAAAATGTCGAAAAAATACCACTGTAGTACGGAACCCTCAATGCGCGAGCCTGACTCGCACTTGGCCGGTTTTTTTTAATATATTGAACGAGTCAAAAACACATACAACCTACTTAATTAAATCTTGGTATTATACTGTATGAACTACACTGTGGCAACGATTCCGCATGCCTCCAAGGCGGAGCGATATTAAAACATAGAGAATTGTTGTGAGGGTGGATTCGAATTATATTAACTACTAAATAAATAGCAAATTGTTAAAGTAAATGTTATGTGAGTTGCAGATTAAGTGAGTTGTAATAATATGATTGCCGAACAAACGAATAGGTACCTTACCTATTGTAAATATGTTTTCTCTATAAGTGAATTCTATAATTCTTTGAGAGAAATAAAATTATTCTTTAACCTGAAAAACTGCCCTTCCAGGTTAACCCGCTTCCATCTTAGACTGCATCATCACTTACCACCAGATGAGATTGCAGTCAAGGGCTAAATTGTATCTGAATAAATAAATAGCTGTATTTAGGCTCTTAGAATGTATGAGGTATTCTGAGGTCCCCAAAAAATCTTGGCATCGTTTATGAGGTCGGCGTAGGTAGTAGACCTGCGTGGAATTGATCACATCTTCGCATGCTGGTTAGCCAGGACGTTGGGTCTTCATGTGGTTTCCTTTGCTCTTCCCTGTCGGCGTAGTAATTTTGACAGTACCTACCTACTACCTACATACTTATTTTATTTATTTTATTTTATTTATTAGGAACACACACAATACATTAATTTAACACAAACTACGACACTTATAAACAAACAAAGGCTGATAAATGTATCTATAAAATGTGTACACAGCATTTGCAAAATATCTAAACAAATAAAAAGAACTTAACTAACTACTTAATTAAACAAATAACTAAGTTACTTAGGGGATGAACCCACCGTAAAATGATAAGAGCTTTTTTTGAATGCAGTAGCTGAAATATGTCGATGCTACGTATCTTTTTTGATTTTTCGTTAAATTTTGCACATATACGCATAATTGGGGCTTGATTTCCTAGATGAGATTTGGTGAAAGGTATATGGAAGATTTTTGGGGATATAAAACTGCGGGAGTGACTATGTGGAACAGATAAGGATATTCGATTGAGAAGGACTACATTTACCTAACTTTATTTCGTAAAATTTTATGTAGAAAGCACAAGTCAAGTATTTCGCGCCTATTTCGAAGAGATGTCATGTTAAACTCAGCCAGTCGCTGATAATATGGCTGTCTGTGTGAGATGCCACAAAATCTGCGCAAACAAATGCCGAAGCGACTTGTAAAAGTGGTACTGTATTATTTAGCTTACTTCTGAGATCCCCAATCAATCTTGGCATCGACGGGATCATTAATGAGGTCGGAGTAGTAGACCTGCGTGGAGTAGAGCACGTCGTTGCACGCTGGATAGCAGGAGGTTGGGTGTTCATGCGGCTTCCTTTGCTCTTCACTGTCGGCGTAGTATGCATAGATTAGCTGTTCTCCTACTCTGGCTGGAAAATGTGAATCATCATCATCATTATCAACAGACTAAAGACCTGCTCCAACTTCGCACGGGTTACTTGTTAAAATTTTCGTAAGGATCTCAATTTTTTTTGAAAATAATATAAGTATAGCTTAGAAGATGTCGCCCGTTTTAGGTTTATATAAATCCCGTGGGAGCTCTTTGATTTTCCGGGATAAAAAGTAGCTTACGTCCCCGGGAGGAAAGCTATCTCGGTACAAAATTTCATCAAAATCGGTTGAACGGATGGGCCGTGAAAAGCTAGCAGACAGACAGACAGACACACTTTTGCTTTATATTAGTATGGATGTCACTGAGGGATAATGTAGCTTTCTCCTGGTGAAAGAATTTTCAAAATCTATTCAGTAGTTCCTAGAGAGATTACTTCCTACAAACAAACTTACAAATTTTACCTAAAATTTTAATATAGAAATACAGATACACGTCCACTGCTGCTCATAGATCTCTTGTAGGGCTTGCCCATAGTCAGCGACTATGTCTCTGATCCATAATAAGTCATCAATGGCAAATGGCACCATGCACTGATCGAAGACTTTGGTCTTCAAGCTTTGAGGGATTTCGGAGTTTAAGCTGTGCGTTGATAGATCAGTCAGTAAGTCAGTCACCTTTTCCTTTTATTAAACATTATTTCACCATGCTCTGTTTGTTAATTTAACATCCTGTCAAATGGTTTAACAGACTGTGGAAATGAGTGTTCTTCCACTAACTAAGAAACGTTTAACTTCCCTAATAAGGGATTCCCTAAAAAGGGGATTCCATTACATTTTTGATCACAGCCCACAGGTATGTATATTTATGTTTATGTATGATACTTCTCATCAGAAAAATATTTAATAATGTTAGTGATTTACGCTGCTTACCCTTTACTTGTGAAACACATAGAAAATCCGATTTTGTCGAACATATTGGACTCCATACATACTTTCCTGGGAATAAAAAACAAAAGCATCAAGACCGGGAGCCGCAGCAGAAACAGCTGAAAACGGCAAGCGGCGCAAGTATGCCTCTCTTATAGAGAGTTACATTTTTGTGCCGTTTGCCGTGGAGACCCTGGGGCCATGGAGTCTTAGTGCTAAAAAAAATTTACGAGACATTTCACCGCGATTTATAGCCTCATCTGGTGACAGAAGGGCTGGCTCATTTTTTGCGCAACGGATCAGCCTGGCTGTCCAGCGCGGAAATGCAGCCAGTATTCTTGGCACCATTCCACGCGGTCATGATTTATATAGTAATTAGATAAGTCACATAGATATCTACAAAATATTATTCATCTAGTTATGTTAATAGTCAGTATTGTGAATAAATAAAACATACTTAAGTTGAAATTGCCGACACACAAATAAAAAAGCGTGGATATTGTAAATTAAACATTTAAAGATAGCAATCGCCGAGTTACTTGCTGGTTCTTCTCGGTAGGAATGGCATTTCAAACCAGTGGTAGATTATTTTGACGATTGATGCTAATTGAATAACAATCTTGACTACTATATAAAATTTCTGGATCCAGGCGGCGCAAGACCGTGGCGTGTGGAAGTCCCTACAAGAGACCTATGTCCAGCAGTGGACGTCTATTGGTTGATGATGATGATGATGATATAAAATTTCTGATAAACTCACTTGGCCAATTGTACAAGGAGCATTTGCATTGCTTTATGGTTTCTCGGATCCTCAAATCTAGCTTACAGTTGGTGCCAGTGTAAAACTCGTAATATTGGAGCTTCCTTTCGTTCTGAAAGAAGCATTGCCTCTGGTCTGGCGACAGAGCTCTTAGAGAACTGTCAGTTTTGTAGGTTATCGGAGAAACCTCGACCGTTGTCATTCTGTCCATAGGAAGGCGAAGAATCGTGCTGGTATAGACGTGGTTGGTTGGAGAACTTATTAGAATCTGAAAGGGAAAAAATGATACTTGTTTAGATTTATTTGTTTTCCTTATTTAATCGTGACTTTTGTGATTTCTTAAATATGTGAGCATTTTTTGGTCACTGTTTAACACCGTGGTTCTTTTGGGACATTACAAATCACAGATTATGAAGGAGATTCCGTCAAAACTATTCAGGAGTTCAGGAGCAAGGTCACAATATGTTTGATGTTCTTGAAATAACAAAAAATTGGATTAGATCGCGTTCGCTTGAGGTGTGCTTACACCTAATCATTCTTTTATCAACAAAACTACGATAGATCAAAGTGCGGAAACAAAATACTTTCTATAGTTATCAGAAGAAAAACATTTAACATTACAATAATATATCCGAAGACCCTTACATTGAATCCCACGTTGTTTCCATCACAATCATACTGATGCTCACTGGTATTTAAGTACAGTTCGATCCCCAATCCGTTCACTTCTCCAGAAGCCATGACCCTTAAAGGCAGAGTCCCAGGTGTCGGTGGAAACTTCTTCGGATACCCTTTGTCGAGATCCCATTCAAGAGACATGGTGTCAGCGAACGGGTTAAATGATTTCTGCCATTCTATTGTTTCGTTTGTCCTGAGAAAAATTTAGTAGATTATTATCGAACTAGCTTATGCTCGCGACTTCGTTCGTTCGTGGACTACACAAATTTCAAACCCCTATTTCACCCCCTTAGGGGTCGTATTTCCAAAAACCCTTTCTTAGCAGATGCCTACGTCATAATAGCTATAGCCGTTGTATAGTCCGTACAAAATGACTCTCCTCACGCGTCATTTTAACTCTCACACGTTGCCGATATGACTAAAAAACAGATTTGAAACTGAAAAAAAAGACACAGATCCTTCTAGGAAACTTTTGTAAATAATTTTTTTGACTCCAAACGGTCGTCAGATTTAATAATAGATAAATAGTCATTACATTCCATTCAACGGCAGACTATTGAAGGTGTAACATAACCCGTAGTCAGTAAAGATAGGTTTCAGTAGTTTTTCACAGCAGTCTTTTCTAGACCACTCAGTCTCGTATTCTGAACGCCAATGACATACTTTCACCAAGTCTGAACAAGTTGGCGAGCCCTGAAAACAAAAAAAAAAACGTTTTGTTTTTTATTGAAATAGACTTTTACAAACTACCCTCCTTTTGAATCGTCTAATGCATATCTACCACTGCACTGTTTAGAATCGGAACTTTTTGGGTCCAAAGGATAACCGACAAAGTTAGAAAAAGGTCAAGCGATCAAAAAATAGCTTGATGCTTTTATATCTGAATTCTAAATAAGTAGGTACTTATACTTATAAAAGATAAAGGTGACTGACTGAGTGACTGATCTATCAACGAACAGCCCAAACTACTGGACACATCGGGTTGAATAGGAGTTCGAAATTTGTGTAGTCCACCTTAGTACCTTTAAAATAAACTTTTGCAGCATTTCATTTTCCGTATAAGTAAGCCTTTGTTTTATTTCAAGCATTTGGTCTTCTTTATTCATTTCAGGACACATTGTTGATGCGAAAAGACGCTCTATACTGAAAGAAAAATGGTCTATCAGTTTCAAAAGTTCATCTCTCAAAAAAGAGCAAGAAATGTCTAAGTTTTAGTTTATCTAACCCAACGTTAGTACATAATTCAATGAATCTAATCTACGTAATCTGATATTTCTAGGAAAATGATTTGTAGGTACAAAATAGGTGATAGCCTAGTGGTTAGGTAACCAAGGGGGGTCGGGGGTTCGATCCCGGGCACGCACCTCTAACTTTTCTTTTAAGCGTTTAAACCACTCAATTTCACTTGCTTTAACGGTGAAGGAAAACAGTGTGAACCTGCATGCCTGACAATTCTCCATAATGTTCTCAAAGGTGTGTGAAGTCTGACAATCCGCACTTGACCAGCGTGGTGAACTATGGCCAAACCCTTTTTATTCTGAGACGTGACCCATGCTTAATAGTGAGCCAGCAATTGATTGATGTTTATGATGATAAGAATTAGAACTGTCCATGTACAAGATACATGGCTATTGGCTATACACGGATTCGAAGCGGCGGCGTCCAGTCAACTGATGGCCATACTACGTGAAGTTTACTGGAAGCTTACTGGACTGGTAAACTTGATCGTGTATGGATTAAAGCTTCAAAGAAGGAGAATTTCTCAAATCTCACCCTTTCAACGCTGAAACATTAGCAATCGACTTTTTCACATGTAAATGTGGGCATAACACTACACTCGGGAAAGGAACAGCCCAAATCGGAGTTGGTAAGGAGTCGATGACGTTGACGAACGGCGTGGACGTCCACTTGAGGACTAACTGGATGATGTTCATGGCACAAATGCTGATGCTGAGAACCACGATGACGATCCATGTGACGCGTTCTTTGTGACTGAAGGTAGGCTCGAAAATGTACCTGAAATTGTACAAATAGTTAAAAGCCTTATTCGGTGTATGGAAACAGAAGAAAATAAAATCCCCTTAAAAATTAAGTTTTGACTAATTAACCTGTCCGCGACAGGTCGAGATCGCAATCGGGGTATGAGGCGGGAGGACGGCCCACACACCCGCACGTCACCTGCGCTCGCCCGCATCGGTTTAGCGCGAGGGCTTTGTGGGTGTGCGGGGCGTTCCTTCCCCGATTGCCATTTTCGCGTACCCGTATTTATGCCAATTCACTCGAGATACCCACCCTCCCAGCAACAGATTGTATGACATCGAATGAGTTAAATATCGATTTTATCAAACTGCTTTCTGTAGATAAATTAATAATGATTTCATATCATTTCTGACAATTCAAATCAGTTTAAAAATAACCTTACGATAGGTTGGTATCTGTCGTCCGTGGTAGGTATTATGGTCTATACATAAACCAACAGATATTGAAATTCTCAGCTGGTTATACCAATGAAATATAATATGGTCAGGTCAGTCATCCGTTCACAGACTTTTCAAGCGAATAATGCGATATACATATCTTCGAACTTGTCCACACGATCTTCAGTCAAGCTTTGCAATACTAAGTAGGTAGATCACCGAATTAAATGAAGTCCCTGACACGTAAAATGCTTTCATGCCACAGTTCCTTATTAAGTTGTATATTGTAAAGGTTTGGGCATACACAAAGCGCGACTGCGAAAAATGCCCAATGTATGTGTACTCTTAGAAGTTGTCATAGAAGGCTAGAAGAGACTGTACGAAGGCTTTCACGCATGATTACAGTTCCTTCTTAATTCAAAAGTAACTTGAAAGGCTTGACCAGCGCATCGGCAGCGGCGCTTTACCAAGCTACTAAGTTATTACATTTTACCAAACTATTAGACTGATCACCATTGATATTTTACTTGTTACTCATTGAGGAATTCCATCCTTTAGATATTAATCAAATCTATACTAAAACATGAGACTTACTTGAGAATACATTAAAAAAAATAGAGTTGTTAAAATCGGTTAAGATTTGATGGATTTATGGAGTAAGAGTATAACATCGACAAAAGTTATCATTTCCTATCCCGAATTTTATCGGGATGAAAACTATCCAATAATTTGATTATCCTAGATTTGACTCAGGGTATTAGCAAGCACATGGCCAAAGATTCTAGAAGTATGCGAAGTTGCATTCAGTAGTTTTAGCGTGAAGCGTGTTTTGTTCTCAATATAGACAATATACTGCTTTCTCCAATCTAAAAAATCTAAATAAAAGTATTTATCGTCCAGTTTTAAAGTTTTATTATAAGTCTAGATATTCTGTCGTCTGCAGCGTCAAGATTTATGTGACGCTTCGTGTTTGTCCGATCCTTAACTTACTTCACTCCATGTAGAGAACCTTCGTAAAGGAATTGTTTGAATCCCTTCAACACTTCGTGTAACCACAATTTGACGAAGCCGCAACCCTCGCTGTTGTGAAACTTCTTCACATTTTTCTTATTCACCAGAACTTCGGGACTAATATATTTGAAGTCCTTTATATAGTACGGTCCGACATATTGGCTACTCGATATACGAGTAAGGTCCTTTCTGAACTTTGTGTTAGATCTCTTGGTTTTTGTAAAAACTTTCGGCATTTTAATCAACCTGTAATAAACTTATGCTTTCCCGGTTTTGGTATTTTTGAAAACCTGCACATTTACATTTTTTATTACTATACCTATACTTAGGATTTGTCTAATCTATAAATTTGTTCCTATGTATTTAGTAGGTTTAAGTAAGTATCTTTTCCTCTTTCAGTTAGAAACTATTTTTTCTCTTTTATTTAAACTTATTTTATCCTTTATTTAATTCTTTTACAACTTCTTTAATTTTTGGAAAGATATTTTAGCGTTTAAACTACCGTGAGTGATTTCCATTCTAAATAATATCTGTCCCGGCTTTACTCACGTGTGTAGTCGACGTTAGCCCGACTAGTTTCGAACCCATACGGGGTCCTTTTTCAAGGGAGTCCGTTCGCGCACGTGACGCGGTTTTGGAAAGATAGTAGGTAGGTAATAATAGGTATATATCCATAGGCAACTATAACTCGCAATTTTTTTAATATTACTATTATGTATATAATGTAGTTACACTTTCTCGTAAGTACCTACTTATTTACTAATTGTAGCATTTAGCACTGTTAACTGTTTAGTACTAACAAAAGAACAGTCTAAAGAGCACTTGTTTTAATTGGCAGTATATTACTTGATTCCTCTAATGCTTTTAATTGCAATTGCAAATGTGTCGAATGCACTTAATATTATTGTACAATATATATACCTACTATTGTACAATAGATAGACTAGCTTGTGTCTTCAGCATCGCCCGCATGAAGTGCGGAATTTCCAGAAATCCTTTAAGGTATGATTCCGAACCACGCTGCACGCAGCAGCGCTGCCGCAACAGTGCTGTCACAGTTCTGTCGCGGCACTACTGGTCCCCATACAATCTCTATAAGCTTATATGACATTACATTCCGAGCTAGGCGGCAATGTTCCGCTACATTGCTGCCGCGACATTGCTGCCTAGCTCGAAATGTAATGTCATATTTAAAGCTTATAGAGATTGTATGGGGACCAGTAGTGCCGCGACAGGACTGTGACAGCTGGTGACAGCACTGTTGCGGCAGCACTGCTGCGTGCAGCGTGGTTCGGAATCATACCTTTATGATGGGGGATTTTGCATGGACGTTATTGATAAAAAAAACCTTTCTAAATGGGCGTCGACATTACGGAGAAAACTTCCAACCTCAAGTTTTAGCGCAGTGCTTAATTTTATCAATCAGCCAGTTTCTTTTTTTTTTTAAAGCTCCATGCCCAAACGGAACCGAGCCCTATTAAGTCACTCTGCTGTATATCTGTCTGTTTGTCCATCTGTAGATATTGATATCTACAGATGGACGAACGGACAGATAGATACTTGGCGTGGGATGATGATCCAATATTTAATTAGAAATCCAATTAATTTATTTTCAGGCGAATCCATACACGAATAAAGGCCGTCAAGTTACCAAGATACCTACTGAACCCTCGGTGGGCGCCTGATTCGCACTTGCGGCTGATTTCTATACAGATTAACAAGAACTCGATTAATCGTTAAATTGCTATAACTACTTGTCTTCAGTTACTCGTAATAAAGCTTTTAACCTAATTTCATCATCATCATTATCAATCGATAGACGTCCACTGCTGGACATATTATGTCTCTGGTAGGGACTTCCTCACACCACGGTCTTGCGCTGCCTGAATCTAGCGGCTCCATGTAACTCGTTTCATTTCATCTGCCCACTTGTGGGGGGTTCTTCTAACGCTGCGTTTTACGGTGCGAGGTCACCATTCTAGTACTTTGGGAACCCAATGTCCGGGTTTTTCATTTAGATAATTGGTCACTGCCTCTTCAGCTTTAGAATCTGTTGAGCTATTTCGGTTACTCTAGTTCTCCTACGGATCTGCTCATTTGATGACGTAGAGAAACTTCAAGCATAGCTGTCTCCATCGCCTGCTAAGTTTTCTTATGAAGTCAATAGGTAGTTGGCGACCATGTCTCGGATCCACTGGCAACTAGCATTTAACTTATTTCCTAAAGTTGAACTTATTAAAGTTTTCAATAGCGTCAAGTATCAAAACTCGTCAGAGTTTGTATAGTCCTGAAGCCCTACGACGTATGAGACAAAGATCGAATTACAGATAAAGGATTAATTTTATGCACTTTGAGCTGAAGTAAACTTAATTAGCTTGAAAAATGGCAGTCCCTTTTGCTAAGTTTCAAATAAGCAAATTGAATATCATTAATATTGAACTTTTTAAGAGTAATATAATTAAATAAGGTGCTGGAATGGCGACCTCGCACCGGAAGACGCAGTGTTGGAAGACCCCGCCCCTGTCTATCGGTCTGTGTGTCTGTCAAAATGACGTCATTTAAATTTTAATGGGACATGGTTCCAGCGCAATAGCAATTTACGGGACTTTAACAAACTACAAAAATAATAATAATACAAATAAACTATAGAAGATAGTAAGTAGTTGAGATACGAGTTCTTATTAGAAGTAATTGTGTACTTTCGGGTCACTGGCGCAGTGATAAGGTCTATATTATAATATTTTATACCTACTTATTATGTTCTGGTGATATCAAGATACTTTGGTTAAATGAAATAGTTGTTATATTTTATTAATTACCAACTTTAATAATAGTAGGCTTTTATCATTGTTATTAAGGTTTTAATGTAGTTTTTATATAGCTGACCCACCCGGCCCGGCTTCTAAATCAAATCAAATCAAAATCAATCAATCAGCCTGTTTGCGTCCACTGCTGACATAGGTCTATCCAAGAGCGCGCCACCACACACGGTCCTCCGCCTTTCTCATCCACCCACTTCCCACTACCTTAAGGTCGTTGGTCCAGCGGGTTGGAGGTCGCCCCACATTGCACTTGTTGATACGTTGTCTCCACTTTAGAACGCGTCTGCCCCAGTGGCCATTGGTTCTGCGGCAGACATGACCTGCCCAGTGCCCACTGCCACTTCAGCTGACTCGATCGTTGAGCTAGTTAAATCAAAATATTATTTCAATCTCAAAAATATTATATCAATTGAACTTTTACAAGTGCTTTTGAATCGTCAATTGCATCCACCACTGGTTTGGAATGCCTTTCCTACCGTAAACAACCAGCAAGAAACTCGACGGCTTCTCTTTCTCTTGCGTGGAAATTGACGGGCTAGAATCTAGATACTTAGATGGATGGTTATGAATGTGTGATCGCTTAACTTAGCCACCCATTTACTGACATGAATTAACGTTGTTTCACTTGACGTTGCAAAACGTTGCTTAAAATGGGAACTAAGGCATACATAATATAAGCCAGAGTAAGATATTGTTATTATTATTGCCTTGTTAATTTACGAAAAATAATTAAATTACCAAGACTCGTCCATCGCACTATACGTAAGTTACTGACCACACCATGCGAACTAATCTATTTACCAGCCAGTTACAACAAATTATTCTGTGTTTACGGTACTTTTGCTATTATTTTTTCAAGTATTACTTAAAGTGAATTAATTTTAGTAGGTAGTACCTTCTTATCTATTTTATTAATGTGAGTATCTTTACGTAAATAATTATCATTCTAATTTGTTGTGATTTATTGGTGAACAATTGTTATTTATATTTTTTAGTAATATCTTGCGTAATTTGTTAAATACTAACAACATACCTACTACACGAATCCTTAGTATTAACAATCATAAAATAAATAAACAAGGTAATTTTTATTTTATTTCTTCTAGCGAGATAGGTACATTGTCCAATATTTTTAAATCAAAATATTTTATTTTATCATTTTGAGACATTTTCTTATTTTACGATAATTTAATTTCAGATAAATAATATGCTGGCGTTAAGAGCTTGTTTTTCTGTAGCGATTCTATTATCGTTAGTTTATAAATGTAAGTATTGTATTGTTTATTAAAATTACTATTTTAATAAAAAACCGGTCAAGTGCGAGTCGGACTCGTACACGAAGGGTTCCGTACCATCGTACAAGATATTTTTAAACTTGTAAGTGCAACATTGAAAGTAACAGCGGCATCTATATGTGGTTTAGTATTTGTGATGTAACCACAAATTCACGGTTTTTGGATTTTTTCCTTCCTTTACTTGTGCTATAAAATCTACCTACTCTGCCAAATTTCATGATTCTAGGTCAACGGGAAGTACCCTATAGGTTTTCTTGACAGACGGACATCAAAGTTTTAGTTTCCTATAACGGTTCATTTTTCCTTTTGAGGTACGGAACCATAAAAATACGTTTGAATAAAAACTGAGATCAATAAAACAATTTTCAATTATCAATAGAGTCAAATGCCATGGGTGGTATATATTGGTCTTGTATATCATACGAGCAGCAAGCTGCCCAATGTGAAATTTTATTGAACTGAGTTTGGAACTGTTAATTACTAGATGATGCCCGCGACTTCGTCCGCGTGGATTTAGGTTTTTTAAATCCCATAGGAACTCTTTAATTTTCCGGGATAACAAGTAGCCTATGTCCTTCCCCGGGATATTAGCTAACTCTGTACCAAATTTCATCAAAATCGGTTGAGCGGTTGGGCCGTGAAAAGCTAGCAGACAGACAGACAGACCGACAGACAGACAGACATACACACTTTCGCTTTTATAATATTAGTATGGAAGTATGGATTACCATTGCATTAATAGTATCTTACATATTAGCTCAACGGTTACGTACACTTCAAACCCCACGCGTTGAACTATTGTCGTTCCTATTTCTAGCACAAGCTTTACTCTTACTTGGAGGTGAAAGGGAAATATAGTCATGATCAACATGGCTAATATTCTTTTTTTTAAATAACTATTTTGAATAAATAGCGTTAACTTTGAACTTAATTTTTCAGCTGAAGGCATCCGATGTTACTACTGCAATAGTGCAAACAACACCGCTTGTCTTGACATCAACTTGTATGAAGAAGAGCTGCGCTCGCGCATCATTCCCGTCATCGAGTGCGACAGGGCCATCCCCAGCTCAGTCGCTGTCAACTTTTTCTGCAGGAAGATCGTGCAAACTGGTAAGATTTTTGCATTGTTAAAACACCGTTTGTCTGGACATCAACTTGTACGAAGAAGGGCTGCGCTCACACATTATTCCCGTCATCGAGTGCGCGTCAACTTCTTCTGCAGGAAAATCGTGCAAACTGGTAAGATTGCTTCATTGTTACAACACTGTTTGTTTCGACATCAATTTGTACGAAGAAGAGCTGCGCTCGCGCATCATTCCCGTCATCGAGTGCGACAGAGTCATCCCCAGCTCAGTCGCCGTCAACTTCTTCTGTATGAAGATCGTGCAAACTGGTAAGATTCATTCATTGTTACAACACTGTTTGTTTCGAGATCAACTTGTACGAAGAAGAGCTGCGCTCGCGCATCATTCCCGTCATCGAGTGCGACAGAGTCATCCCCAGCTCAGTCGCCGTCAACTTCTTCTGTATGAAGATCGTGCAAACTGGTAAGATTCATTCATTGTTACAACACTGTTTGTCTCGAGATCAACTTGTACGAAGAAGAGCTGCGCTCGCGCATCATTCCCGTCATCGAGTGCGACAGAGTCATCCCCAGCTCAGTCGCCGTCAACTTCTTCTGTATGAAGATCGTGCAAACTGGTAAGATTCATTCATTGTTACAACACTGTTTGTCTCGAGATCAACTTGTACGAAGAAGAGCTGCGCTCGCGCATCATTCCCGTCATCGAGTGCGACAGAGTCATCCCCAGCTCAGTCGCCGTCAACTTCTTCTGTATGAAGATCGTGCAAACTGGTAAGATTCATTCATTGTTACAACACTGTTTGTCTCGAGATCAACTTGTACGAAGAAGAGCTGCGCTCGAGCTTCATTCCCGTCGTCGAGTGCGACAAAGCCATCCCCTGCTCAATCGCTGTCAACTTCTTCTGCAGTAAGATCGTCCAAACTGGTAAGATTGCTTCATTGTTTCAACATCGCTTGAACACATTACATCAGGCATTCGGGTTTCTTGCGATGTTTTCCTTTACCATTAAAGCAAGTGATATTTAAATTGCTTAAAATGCACATAACCCCGAAACGTTAGAAGTGCGTACCTGGGATCGAACCCCTGACCTCCCGAGTCCCGAATAGGAGACTGACGTCTTAACCACACCAACCAGATTTCACACATCTAATGTGTAAAGTCTGCCAATCAGCACTGAGCTAGCATTATATGGTGTGATATGGCCTAAACTATTCTCATGCTGAGAGGAGACCCGTGAGGGTTTAGTAGTAGGGGGCCGACGATGTGACAATTATGATGATAGTAATGAATAAATTTTCCTTTTTCTAGTTTTCCACCCAACCCGAGAGACGGAGTTGCGAGTGACCCGTGGTTGCGGCTGGATGCCCCACGAGAGGGAGTGCTACAAGGATGACAACAGCGACCACCTCGGCACGTACTGCCAGTGCTTCAACGACCTCTGCAACAGCGCGCAGACTGTGGACCCTGTTGCTGCGACTGCACTGTTCCTAGTCTTTGCTGCTGTCACTTATTTGTGGAGCGGAATATAGATATAGCTAGAATATAGCTAGATTAATATAATTATATTGCTGTTTTATAATATTATATTTAAGCTACCCTGTCACTGACCCAAGATTCTTTCTGATGTTCTGGCTATCTTTATGAAAATTTAAAGCTGGTTACCAGGGGTGTTACTGATATCCGCATCCGCAAATGCGCAACATCCACATCCGCATCCACATTAATTAATAAGGAGCTTTTACGGATACGGATTCATATTTGCAACAAATAATGACCGGCAAGGAGAGTGGCGCGTGCCTCGCGCGTGTTAGCTAGTTAATATCTTCGTTCGCTAACTGACCACTCAAAAAGTGTTAAATGGTACCCAATAGGGGTGTTACGGATCCGCGTCCGCTTCCGCAAATGCGAAACATTCACATGGATTCAGACATCCGCATCCGCAGATGTGAACTTCTAATAGGTAATCCAAATATTGCAGATGTCAAAATGTTGAGATCCGCAACAACCCTGCTTTGTATTTACTTACTAAAGATTTTTTTTACGAGCGGTGATGGATAGCCTGCGGCTAAATGGGAGATCCGAAGTTTGATCGTGGGCACGCAGTATGTACGCGCCTCTAACTTTTCGGAATTATAAGTATGTGCATTTTATCACTTGCTTTCACGTTGAAGGAAATATCATGAGGAAACCGGCATGCCCGAGAGTTCTCTATAATATTCTGAAAGGTGAGTGAAGTCTGCCAATACGCACTTGGCCAGCGTAGTGAACTATGGCCAAAGCCCAAACCCCTTCTCACTCTGAGAGGAGACCCGTGCTCTATAGTGAGACGGCGATGGGTTGGTCATGATGAAAAAAGTTCCAGCTAAGTTTGATTTTCTTATTTCAAAACTGAATTACGATTGACGTCATAACCAGAAATGCTCTAGGTAAATAGGTCGATGGGGTTAAAATCCTAGCAGGCATTTCACAACAGAACGGTGGTTATTCAAAGCCCTGTTAGGGTTCCGTGCACACGTTGCCGTGTTTGCTCGATACCTGTTTAATTAAGCTGGGTATAGTCCTGGTGTAAGCGGAATTTCTAATTAAAATTTTAAAACTTAATATATGTAGAGCCGTGATAGCCTAGTGGTTAGGATGTCCGCCTTCTATTCGGGAGGTCGGGGGTTCAATCTCGGGTACGCATTTCTAACTTTTCGGAGTTATGTGCGTTTTAAGAAATTAAAAATCATTCGCTTTAACGGTGAAGGAAAACATTGTGACAAAACCGACGTGTCTGAGTGCGAGTATAATGTTCTTAAAGGTGTGTGTAATCCGCCAATTTGCATTTGACCAGCGTGGTGGAATATGGCCAAACCCTTCCCAATTCCCATACCATAGGAGACCATGCTCTGTAGTGAGCCAGCAATGGGTTGATCATGATGATCTATGTATTTCCACCAGAGCTAAGTTATGAAAATCAATCGATCTTATTGGTTAACTAGCTTTAAGCCCGCGACTTCGTCCGCGTGGACTACACAAATTTTAAACCCCTATTTCATACCCTTAGGGGTTGAATTTTCAAAAATCCTTTATTAGCGGATGTCTACGTCATAATTGCTATCTGCATGCCAAATTTCAGCCCGATCAGTCCAGTAGTTTGAGCTGTGCGTTGATAGATTAGTCAGTCAGTCACCTTTTCCTTTTACATAGGTATTTAGATGACGTTTTTGTAGAGCGGTGTCTGTGATGTTTGTAATGTCATTGGTAGAGGATGCATTCGCTTACACTAGCACCATACAAAGACAGTTCTAAAACACGAACCGATACGAAATCGAGTAAATAAGTAGGTAAGTACTTACCTACTTATAAATGAACTGCAGGGCTTGCACGGAAGAGAGCTTTTTTAAGAGTACGTGATTTTTGCGTTTTTGCATGGATAAGACGGATAAGACAGACTACTTTTATCCCAGAAAATCAAATAGTAGGAACCTATACCCACGGGATTTATAAACCTTAATCTACGCAGAGGAAGTTGCGAGCATAATATAGTTCTTAATATTCTTAAAAAAATAAAAAATTGAAAAGCCCACTCAAAATAATTTTATTTCTTAGTAAGTATTATATTGTTTTGTAAACGAAGATAATAAAAGAGAGAAAAGTACCCATATTATAAATGCGAAAGTGTGTGTTTGTTGGTTTGTTGGTTTGTCCTTCAATCACGTCGCAACGGTGAAACGGATAGACGTGATTTTTTGCATGGTTATATAGACCTGGAGAATGACATAGGCTACCCTACTACCCTTTTTATCCCAGAAAATCGAAGAGTTTTCACGGGATTTAAAAAAAATCTAAATCCACGCGGATGAAGTGGCGGGCATCAGCTAGTAATAAATAAAAAGCTTTGTCGGTAAAAAACCTTTATAAATAGTACCTACTTACAACTTACAGACCGAAAATGGAACCTGAATTTCTTTATTCTTCTAAAGAGGTTGAATATGCTTTAAAAGGACTAAGTACATAGACCTTGACTGCAATCTTACCTGGTGATAAATGATAATGCTGTCTAAGATGAAAGCAGACGAATTTGGATGGGGTATGGTAGTTTTATTAAACCTATACCTCTTATCAGTTTCTATACAACATCGTACAAGAACGATAAATCGCTTGGTGGCACGGCGTTGCCGGTAGATAAATTTAGTAAGAAAATTATCACTAACTGACTGTTACTACCACATGAGTAGATCAGCCGCACAGTTTAATCTGGCGGTGGGTTAAAATCATGAAACACAGGAGTTCCTATTGTATAAGGTAAGTGAGCACTATGATAGGATTTTTGAATATTTTTTTAAAGTCCCGTGGGAACTCTTAGATTTTCCGTGATAAAAAGTAGTCATATAAAAAAATCACGTCGACCCGTTGTTTCATTGTGACGTGATTGAAGGACAAGCCAGCAAACAAACACTTTCGCATTTAAAATATGGGTAACAATGGGTAGTGATTAATCAGCATAGTCCAGAATCTAGTCAATAAAACTAAGGTTCGTGCAGTTGCATAATTTTATTTTAAAATATCAATAATTATAATAACATTGATAGAACTTTAATATGACATATTATTACAACTTCAAAAATGCTTGAATTACTCCGTGGATTTTCAAATTAGATAATAATAATAAATCCACCCAGCTTCAGAGATAATTCCAGCACTTTTTCTTACACTATAAGTAAAATCATTCATTAATATTAATTAGTTATCTACAAATTCTTAGATCCCTTAATAGATACATTGGCGGTAAAATTCTTTAGGTATAAGGTTACACACATACACACAAGACCTCACAGGTCTATTTATTCAATAAAGGTTTGGTCAAACGGAAGCAAGCGCGCTTGATGCGGGATGCGAATAAATACATATTATGCCTTACTGCGAACTGCAAGTGACTACGTACGTCAATTTGAACAGAAGTTCGTTGACGCATTTACCGCGATCCATCAAGTGCGGGATTCAGATGTGTTTGACCAAAACTTACTGTTCAGGTTAAACTATACTGGCTATACTTACATACTGCATACTTACATATCTTTTTAAATATACTGTATGGCTATTGGCTACCTTAATAAGGAGACAAAATTTTAGAATTCATCTACTAAAATTGACTTTTTTGAATTTTAATAGGTTTAGTCAGGGCGAGTGTAATTGTAGTAGACAAATTACGAATGACTTACTTACTTTAATGTACCTGTAAGTACTTACTTTTTCATATATAGGTAGGTATATAAAATGTCAAAGGATCGCTGAATTAATTGTATCTACTATTAAAATATCATTGGTAGGTACATAATAAAGATAATTTAATATTATTATTACGAAATAGATAGAAATTTAAAATATGTACCAACTTAGGTTATTATTTTATTGCAATTTTTGAGTCAAAACTGAAAGCATGCTAGTAACAGATGGGTAGGTAGGTACTTTAGTAGGTACATAAAAAGTAATGTACATAGAGAAGGTAGTTTTTCAGTTGGATAGAAGGGAAAGGGGGCGGCGTCGTATTTAATTACGTGTGTTTCGTTTGTCGTTTTTCGCGATCCATGTTCGTGTTTTCTAATTGTTCCGGTTCACTCTTTTCGGCGTCAGCTTCAGAAATATCTGTAAAATAAAATGATAAAGTATAAAAATTATTTAAAAATATTTGGTTGATTCTCACATGGTAAATATGCATGTGCAAGAAAAAAGAGGAGAGGATGACCAAAGAAAAGGTGGATGGATTGCGTGAAACAGGATATGAGTGTAAAAGGGGTGCATAATACGTTGACGGACGACAGAAGTGAGTGGAAGAAGACATGTGCCGACCCCACGTTTCACACCCCTATTTCACACCCTTAGGGTTGAATTTCAAAAATCCTTTCTTAGCGGATGTCTACGTCATAATTTAGGTATCTGCATGCCCAGCCCGATCCGTCCAGTAGTTTGAGCTGTGCGTTGATAGATCAGTCAATCAGTTACCTTTTCCTTTTATACTTATATTTAGATTTTTGCCTCCCTGATCGCTCTTAAAATAACATCATGTCTATACGTACCTACACTTAACAGATAGTTTCTGATCTTGGAAACAGAAAATTGTTTGAACTAAGTGCGCCGTATTTATAGCTAACTCGATGAAGCAATTTGCCGCAGGTATTTGTGCGCTTTTATGCTGGGGGTGCCTACGCGCCCCTTTAAACCGGAAGTGTAGTTATAATTTGATTAAAGCAGCTTTCACGGGCTCAGTTCAACGCGGTGAATGGAAAACAGGCAACGTTAATTGATTTTACAATCACTATACAGGCATCATTTATACCTAAAATACTTAGAATTTTTTTGATCGCCACTTCAAACGCCTCTGAAAAATATTTTAAAAAATGTACTTTGTAAAAATAAATGCAAAGCAATGCGTTCAGGGTGTTGTTGCGGCAACCTCGGTTCTGTCTAGTGCATCGGCGATGTTTACTGAGGCGCGGACAGATGGCTTCGATGCTATCTGGCGCAAGAACACAGCCTCACTATTGTCTAGAGTCCGCGGAAGCAGCAACAGCTGCGCATGATAGCTGACAAAATGGATAGTCCTCTGATGGGGAAACTCGTGCAGAGGACTAAATCCCTTTTTTTTGAATGAATGAATGAATTATTTATTCAATAAAATGCAGGTACAATAGGTTGAAACAATGTCTGATGAGCCTTATACATTTTACCGTAACTGGTTTTACCTTTTAGTTATTAAGTACTAACAGTGATTAAGTATTTCGTTACTAACTCCTTAGTGTTTTAGTTTTGTTACTAACACTTAATGGATCTATTGTTGTCCGATTAAATAAATAAATGAATAAATGAATTAATGGTGAGGCCTAAGTAGGAGCGCGATTGCCTAGAAGATGCCTAGTCACTCTTACTTTGAGGGTATTTAGGTTATACGTGACAGGAAACACGGACGACGGAAGGGAATTCCACACCTTAGCGATTCGTATCAGAAATGTTGAGGAAAACGTTTCGTGCAAGTGGATTGGACGTAAACCACATAAGGACGCCAACGTTCACGGTTTCTCGCTTTTCTGTGGTGGAATGGTGTAGGAAGAACAAGGTTGTGAACAAGGCTATGGGGACAGATATCTTACCGTCATCCTCACTCTTAAAAGATCTTCCCAGTCTCGGCCCGAACCACATCCCCGAAGTATCCTTGCCCTCCATCTGCTTAAAGCTCTGTCTCTTCACAAAGGGGTTCTGTCTTCCGAAGAGCAACTCTTCAAGTTGCGGTGACAGTTGGTAGTCTGGATGACTTTGTTCACTTCGACCGACGCGCGGAAAAGCGTAGAGCTGTCGTTTGATTGGTGCAGGATCTGTAGACAAGGAAAAACGCTATTATATCTACAAGACATTAGTTTGTGTAATCATGTGGAAACTATATGAAACGATATAAGTTTATCTTTATATAAAAACTAGATGACGCCCGCGACTTCGTCGCGTTTTTTAAAATCAGTGGGAACTCTTTGGTTTTCTAGGATAAAAGTAGCCTATGTCCTGGTATGCAAGTTATCTCTGTACCAAATTTCATCAAAATCAGTTGACCAGAATGAGCCGTGAAAAACTAGCAGACAAACAGACAGACATATTTCGCAATTTATAATATTAGTATGGAAGTATGGATTGAAAACAAAGCAAGCTAAATAACAGCTTTATAAAAAATAGAATTTAAAAACATACCATCGAACTGCCAAGTGCGGCTGCCAGCGCGGCCCACCCTCGGAAACGGGTAGAGGTTCAGAACACCGTCGCGACGCAGTTTGGCGCTGCTATCTGTTATAATAAGTTAATTTATACAAATGATCTACATCAATAATCTACACTGTCTACACTAATATATGTATATTTTAATTTATAGACTAGCAGTTGGGCGCAATCAGACTGGTGGTAAGTGATGATGCAACCTAAGACGGAGCGCGCTTGCCTAGAAGTTGCCTATTTACTCTTGACTTGAAGGTACCCATATTAAAATAATAGAGAAAAACTGATGCTGGAAAGGCGGATTAAGTATAATGAGGTTTGTAAGTTTGAAATAAAATAACGTCAACAATCACAAATTGTCTGACATAGATTGAGGGCTATATTATGCAGACGAATGGACGCGTTCGCGCGTCACCAAAGCGTGTAAATTGACATCGATCTTTATTTGTATTCCTACTTCCACTTACGTAACTTTTCACCTACTATCGTTGAACACTTGAACCTATAGCCCAGTGGTAAGAGAGTTAATTGAAATCCCTATATGGTCTTAGGTTTGAACTTGGAAGTATTGGTCATGGTCCCAAAATTTCATTAGGGAAGAAAGGGAAATCTATGCTAGTATTATAAAGAGCTGCTGAAGCTGTGATAGCCTAGTGGTTAGGACGTCCGCCTTCTAATCGGAGGTCGGAGGTTCGATCCCGGGCACGCACCTCTAACTTTTCGGAATTATGTGCGTTTTTAAGTAATTAAAATATCACTTGCTTTAACTGTGAAGGAAAACATCGTAAGGAAACCTGCATGCCTGAGAGTTCTCCATAATGTTCTCAAAGGTGTGTGAAGTCTACCAATCCGCGCATGGCCAGCGTGATAGCCTATGGCCTAAAGCCTTCTCACACTGAGAGGAGACCCGTGCTCTGTAGTGAGCCGGCGATGGGTTGATCATGATGATGATGATGATTATAAAGAGGAAAGATTTTCTTTTACAATCGATAAACTCTGAAACTACTTGGCCGATTTAATTAATTCTTTCGCCATTAGAAAGCTACTTTATCCAGAAGTAGCATAGACTATAAATTACATAATATATACCGTGGACGCAGTCGCGGGTAATACGAGTTGTATTTTAGAAATAACGCATGTTTTTTAAACATATCCTACGTATCATTTCATTTCGTAGCCTCTGCTACGCAGATTTATGCGTAGCAGAGTGGTTACGATGTTATTTTTTCATTATTTCGTCAGAGCTTGAAATGTTTATGAACATCATTTAAAAGCTCTCGTTATGCATTTCATTTTGTATTTTTGCTATAATTTTACTGAATCACATTTTGCGAGATTTTTTGACGTATTTTACGGTCATAAATCAGACGTACTTAGTTTTTCAAATAAGTTTTTACAATGACACAAATAAAACTAAAATAAATTCTAAAAATGTTTGATAAAGTGTAAAACTTCTTACGACACCCCATCCATATCAATTGACACCAATGTAAGTTTGTCTTTGTTTTTATTTCCACTTACTTAACTTTTTTATTTTCGTAACTTTTCACTTTCAATCTTTGAAAGTTGACTCGTCGACGTGAGTCCATAATAAGCATTTGTTGAACTATTTTATTTGAAATCTGTTTTTGACATTTCGACAAGAGGTAAGTACTTACTTAAGGGATTTGGTGATATGGGTCTACTTAGTAGAAACCGTTTTCCAAATGGGAGTCTCGACTCATCATACTTATGAGTGCCATGAGTTGGCATGTAAGATAAGATCACTACATGTTTATTACTACTACTACATAATTGATTATATTGACTTAATTGATTATATTGATATACTATCTATAGTTATACTAATATTTTAAAGAGGCAAAATTTTTAAGTTTGTATGTAGGAAGTAATCTCTAGAACCAATGCACCGCTTTTGAAAATTCTTTCTCCAGTAGAAAGCTACATTATTCCTGAGTAACTATTTTATTTACAAAAAATATACTACTCGTGCGAAGCCGGAGCGAGCCACTAGTAATTAATATTATACAATAAAGTAAACTGGCCGCATTTTTTTTGTCCGTGACCAGCTATCGATATGATGATGATGAATCATTCTAATAATCCATACTTAATATTATAAATGCGAAAGTGTGCCTATCTGTCTGTCCGTCTGTCTGTCTGTCTGCTAGTTTTTCACGGCCTATCCGTTTAAGCGATTTTAATGAAATTTGGTATACCTAGAGATAGCTTGCATCCCGGGGAAGGTAATATACTACTTTTGATCCCGGAAAATTAAAGAATTCCCATGGGATTTTTAAAAACCTAAATCCACGCGGACGAAGTCGCGGGCATCATCTAGTAGTATATAAATCTTACACACAACAGGTCCATTGAATATCTGAAAGTTACATTTGAACTATTCTAATAAACTAAGTTTCTTAGTAACGTGTTAATCAATTATTATTAATTTCCCAAACTTTATTCATTTAGTGATCACGTTTTCATATAAGCGTCGTCGATTTTATGTGACCCTTTGAAGTCAAAATTCAAATAGTCAAAATAGTTGAGAGTGACTGTGTGTGGATCCTTTTCTCCTTTAATTTAAACTAGCTTATGCTCGCGACTTCGTCCGCGTGGACCACACAAATTTCAAACCCCTATTTCACCCCCTTGGGGGTTGAATTTTAAAAAATCTTCTCTTAGCAGATGCCTACGTAATAATAGCTATCTGCATGCCAAATTTCAGCCTCATCCATCGAGTAGTTTGAGCTGTGCGTCGATAAATCAGTCAGTCAGTCAGTCGTCAGTCAGTCAGTCACCTTTTCCTTTTATATATTATTTAGATAGTGGACTCTTCGTCACTCGCCCCATACAAACGTATAGAGAGAGCTAGCGCGTACCAGACCTTCGTTATTTTATAAAAGATGAAATTTTCTCTGCATATTGTCCCCAACATAAGGAGGAACGATCAGGATCATGGTGGCTTTAGGAAGTAAAAAAATCTTACGACAATTACATCTTGATACACGCTGATCGTTCTCCCTGGGTTGGGGACAATACGCAGAGAAACTTTCTCTTAGTCTAGTAGTTTAATTCTTATTTGAATACTAATCAACCAAACTAAATTAAATTTTGTAAATACGTTCTATAAACTAAATCTACACCCTGAAACTGAAAGCATTTTTTAATTAAGTAAAATCATCTTAACGTTACCTAAAAATACATAGAACAAATTAAGACGCCGGATTATTTTCATCTAAACAACATCACGAAAAGCTTTACTACTTAGCTTTTAAAATAAAATAAATAGAATAAAGAAAGAATAAAGATAAAAAAAAAAAAAAATTTGCAAGGTCTCAAAAAAAAAGTCGTAATAAAAAAAAACACAACTACCTGCCAAAAAACAAACTAAAAAGTAAAAAAAAAATAACATTTGAAAATGGCGCTATAGAGATGCCATGCAAAATTTAAAAAAAATCTAGCCAGTGTTACTAGGGATGATATACAATGTGATGTGCCCCAGCGCTAAGTGACGACCACGCATTTCTTGAATATTTGCACAAAACTATTAATAAATAACTTTAAAATAGAGATCTAATCCAAATGTTTTTACAGGTTTTTTTTTTTGGTAGAGATGTTTCTCTGACAGCATAGGATTTTCGGAAGGCCAAACATGTAAATTCCGAAGAAGGGCCACAGAAATGAGGGGGGGGGGGGGGGTGTCGCTTAGCTGTAGGGCAAATTGTATAAGGAATCTGATGATTCCCCATGGATGACGATTTAGATGTTATGTTATGGTGGAATAAAGAAAATCACACACATGAACCCTGAAAACATTAACCCCCTCAGGTATGTAAAAAAACCGGCCAAGTGCGAGTCAGGCTCGCGCAATGAGGGTTCCGTGCTACAGTCGTATTTTTTCGACATTTTGCACGATAATTCAAAAACTATGATGCATAAAAATAAATAAAAATCTGTTTTAGAATGTACAGGTGAAGACCTTTCTTATGATACCCCACTTGATATAGTCACTCACTTCAAAAGTTGAAAATACTAATTATTAGTTCATGACCACAATTTAATTTTTTTTGTGTGATCTAACCCTAAATTCACGGTTTTCAGATTTTTCCCCAAATGTCAGCTATAAGATCTACCTACCTGCCAAATTTCATGATTCTAGGTCAACGGGAAGTACCCTGTAGGTTTCTTGACAGACAGACGGACAGACAGACAGACAACAAAGTGATCCTATAAGGGTTCCGTTTTTCCTTTTGAGGTACGGAACCCTAAAAAATCAACTAAGTAAGTAGGAAACAAATAAATAAAGGAAACGTACGGTATGAGCTCGAGACGACTGATGACAACAGGAGTATTGACAGGGCGTACCGCGTAGTGCACTGCATGATTCCTGCTAACAAAAAAACAATTACTTATTTACTGTTAGCTAATTCAGGTATTCCTACTATAAACCAAGTTAAGTAGAAGCCAAAGGGTTAGCTTTTCAGCATTTTTTTTTTTTTTTTTTTTTTATTTATTTTCCACACAAACAGAAAAAACACAATATTGGTTTCTTCGTGCTCGTAAGCGCTTGGCGGCTTGTCTGAGCACTGCACATTCCTCTGTAGTCTTATACTTACATACATACTATACATACTATTAATGTAGGTAGGTAGTTTTAAAATAAAATAATTATGTCCGCGTATACCAGCTTCAATTTCTGCATACGAGTTGGACCTCACCACGCCAAAATGTACCATGCCACACAGCATCGATCTCGATAAAATGACTTGACGGTATTCCTGTCAAGCATCGCCTAGTCAATCGTGATGCGACGTTTCTGCTTTAGTCGTCAAACATGTTTGTCAAATATTACGTGCTTGTCAAATTATTTGATCGTCCGCGGTCGTGTTGTTGCGTTTGTCAAACAAACTACGTGTTTGACAAATTTGATTAACGGCGTGTTTGTCAAACATGCTTAAAGGTGTACGGCTGCGTTTTTCAAACAAACTACGTGTTTGGCAAATTTGATTGACGGCGTGTTTGACCGTTTACGGGTCACTTTATTGTCCTCCCAACTGAATTTCGGCCACTTCTCCATAGAGATAAGACACCTGCGCGGGAGAGATATTGTAGTTCACAAGTGTGTGCGCAGATGCACTCTCTACTCCCTTTACTCTCACAGTCTAGATGCGTCCCATTTAGACTGTGAGAGTAAAGGGTCAGGCGCAGGAACAACGGTTTTGCATTATTTTCAAGGCACGGCGGTGAAACACCGCCAACTTCCTAAATCCGGGGTAGTAGCTACAGTACGCGGCAGAGAATAATGTACATAGACCTTTAGAAGGAGATAACAGATTTGTAGAGCATTGTCTCTATCGTTGAGACCGACAAAACGTCATATAGGTATGAGTGACAGAGAAACGCTCTATAGAGCCGAAATGTCATTCTAAAGGCCGGTTAACATTGTTTTCCGCCGCGTACTAGGTATACCTCGAATTTCTTGACACAAAACCCCAATACCCTAGATTAGGAATGACAGGATGGGGAGGGGCTAATTATTAGGAGTATAACAATAATATCAGCTCCGAGTTTACTCCAATATAGGTACTCCTACCTGCCACCTAACTTTAGGTAAGTACCTATCTAGTATAATATTTCAAATCCATGTGACTATTAAACTTTTGCGTATTACAAGTAAAGCTACCAAGATTCCATTATTCGATAAGAAAGTACACAGTGATTAAGTCTATGAAAGTACATAACATCATTTATCAGTGTTTAAGTTGTAAGCACAATATTTAAGTTTAATTAAGTAAGTAAAATATATGCCTACATTTTAAAACTTGTTTCACTCTATGTCTGGGATTTCGAAGAGGGAGTTTGAACCCCAAAACCTCCTCTTGCCTCCGATCATGAAGTGGAGAACCAACTCACGCTTTTTTATACCTGAATTTAAACTCAAAAAATAAAAATACCTGTCTAATGTCAATTTAATTTAATGTGGGGGCAAAAGCAAAGAAAGAAAAAGAACGTTGTTTGAGTAATGAATAGCTGAGAGAACGCGGCTTTGACACCGAGACTGGGGACCATTATACTAGAGGCACAGATGCCATGCTCAACAGCGTCAACCTATACCCTACAACAAGTTAGTATATAGCTCTGTCTGTTACGTAATCCCATACAACTAATAGAGGCAAAAATCTCAGTAGGTGCTAACCATTTTGAGTCATCAACCAATCACATTGTCCGTCATCAACTTGCAAATTTTTATTATATTGGTTTGACGTTTCTTGTACGATGATACGGGACCCTTGGTGTGTTCGTCCGAGTCGCACTTGCTGGTTTTTTTACGCCTAAATGACGTCAACATGTCTATGGCCTACAACCACAGTTCACGACAGGGGAACTTGTAAGAAAACGTCGACGTCACTGGAAGGCGCCAAATGTGGCGCTAGGTAGCGTATGATTAACGTCATTCATAGTCTAATATTTGACATATCGTCGATTCAGGATCAAACCGAGAGTCTCCTCACTCTAGTTTACTCTTCTACAACTCCATGCCGAGAACGGTAATCTCTGTCCCGCCCCGGGGACAGGATCACTCGCTAAATTAACAAGTGCCGAGATGAAAAGTTGTTACAAAAGCCAGAACCTCCACGCATACCTCACGCATACATCTGTGAAAGCAAAGTTGAAGCATTGCAATGGAAATATACCTGTACTTATTACTTACTAGCTTATGCTCGCGACCAAAATTCAAAATATTTCACACGGCTTAAGAAAATTTATGCCGGGAATTACTTAAAGCAATTTTTGGATTTGGCCCTTGTACCTACGCGCCGAGATCGAAAAAGTTTAAGTTAAGTAACTACGGGACGTAGTATACGGTGTAATGGCGTTCCCGACATAATGCAATAATAAAAAATCGCTCTTTGGCATCAAATTCTATACGTAAAAGAACTTTTTTTACTTTCATTTTGGATGAAGGATAAAATATTACCCATTTTTTAAATGAGAAAGTGTGTTTGTTTGTTGGTTTATCGTTCAATCGCACCGCAACTGAGCAACGGATGAACGTCATTTATTGCATGGATATAGAGAACTTGAGAGTGACATTAAAAAAACTAAACCCACGCAAAGTCGCGGGCTTCAAATAACAACGTCAATACTTCTACATACGATTTGAGTTATAATTTCAGTTACGTAACCTAAAGATCATTTCCGTAGGTACCGTAGTATCTAATAGGTACGTACGAGACCCGCATTGTTCGATGATTATGACGTAGGTATTGATCATTTTAGTTATGTCGTGTTAGCTATTATCTGTATCCGAAAAATTTGGTCATACTTATTAGTCAGTGATCACACTCAAAAGCCTCAACAGCTCAACGGTTAAGTGGCAAGCTGAAAGCCGAAATATCTTATGTCGGTGGTTCGAACTTCGAACCCTACCTGTTGCACTATTGCGGTACCCACACCTAGCCTAAGGCTCGTGTGCCCAAGGTTTACGATTAGTTAGAGGGGAAAGAGGAATATTAGTCATGATTAACATCACAAATATTCTTTAAAAAATATTACGTTAACTACAATTAATTAATGTATATGATTATTTGTTATTATAATGCTATATTTTAAATTTGAGGCTTAATATTATGACAAACTTTGAGAAACATGATTTTGTATATTTGTAATATGTATTTACATATTATTATGAACTTACCACTAAATTTTAATAGGTAGATATATGTAATCAATATTAATGAAATACCTTGAATCTTGATTAAAAATCAATCAATCAATTCAGTTTACGTAGTTAATTATTATCACCATCATCATTACATCATTATCTTATTAATCTAACAATTGACAATCAAAAAGTGTACATAGTAGGTAGGTATCTACTTTTAATGATTTGACTTTGACTTTGAACCCAGAGATTCCCAAACATTCTATACTTTAAAATAAGCGGTGGAGCGGCGAACTCAGCCGTGCATTCTTTTAATTATCAGTTATCACTATCACACAGTATCACAAAGGCCCTTACGTCCGATATATGACTCACGTCAAATTGTTCGAAAAAAATTCAAGTGAATATTAAACTAATTTAATCACATAAAAAATATATAGAATCTTGTGACTAAATTAGTTTATTCTCCACTTAAATTTGTAAATTCCTTTCGAATAACTCGGCAAAGGTCGTGCACCCTTTTATTTATCACTATGACACAGTATGATTAACATGCCCTTACATCTAATATGACTTACCTTCGGGACCACCACCTGTTGCCTGAATGCTGCGATCGTCCTGAACGCCAGCTTATATAGGACGTGACAGGATGTTACGCCCGCGCTCCATCGCTTCCCAAACTGTTTTGCATATAACTATTTCATAAATAGTTAAAAACTAGCGTATTCCCGCGACTTTGTCCGCGTGGACTACACAAATTGCAAACCCATTATAGGGGTTATATTTTCAAAAATCCTTTCATAGCAGATATCTACGTCATAATAGTTATCTACATGCCAAATTTCAGCCCGATCCGTCCAGTAGTTTTAGCTGTGCGTTGACAGATCAGTCAGTCAGTTTTTCCTTTTATAAATATAAGATAATTTCCAAGCGCAAAGTTAATATCTAGAGACAGTGGTACTGATTCTGATGGCAACCAATTTTTAGAGTATTTGCATCTTTTTCTTGCCAATTTTCCAAAAACAGGACAGGCAAACTTATTTTGATTTAAAACTGTCAAACCGCGTGATTTATGTTGAGAGTTTAGTTGTTAGTTTAGAAATATGTTTCCGTCCTCTTCAAGCAATATTAAAAAGAAAAAGATGCAGATAATTTAAATTTATAGATAGAGAAAGACATCAGAATTGACGTGCACCTTTAAAATAAGGACTAAAATTGTACTTAAAAAGCTAAAATTGTGCGTGAATTTACTTGACACTTTGTAGTAAATGTGTTTTGAGGGTCAAGTATACGCACTGCAAATTGCAAATTGTTTCCCAGCACAACAAACAGAGGTAAATAGAACTCAGTTCTAATTTAGACGTTACCGACTTCTACCAACAAATGCGAAACTGTGTTTGTTTGTTGGTGTTCCACCAAAAAATTCCCACAGTATTTTTAGAAACTTAAGTCCACGCAAACGAAGTCACGGGCATTATCTAATGCTTAGTAATACGCTTTTACACTTTATGTGTGTTTTGTTAAACCAAAAAAGTATTTTAGAGACTGACCGACTGCGTGACTGACTTATGTATCAACGCACAGCTTAAGCCGCTGGTCCTAGAGACATGAAATTTGGAGAGTATATTCTTTGTAAAGACTAGGCATCCATTAAGAAAGGATTTTTCGAAATTCCACCCCTAAGTGGGCTAAATAAGGATTTCAAATCTATGTAGTCCACGCGGACGAAGTCGCGATAAGCTGATTAAAAAATAAATAAAAGCGTTAGTGAGCTTTCAACTTTGGGAAGCAGTGTCCGATGCGGTGCGGAATCACGTCGCAGCGCTTACAGATAATTCATTTACATCCAGTGTCTCTGTGTTTCAGGTGGACACTAACCCACTGTGAGCCACGAGCCACGAGCTGCGGACCACCTAACCATGGACCACTTAATAGCATTTTTAGCTTCAATCAAAATTGATTCAAGATTCAAGATTCTTTATTTGCGGAAACATTTTTTTACAATGAGATGTTTTTACTAGAAATATTTCACCTTACATAATTAGGCATGCAATTGCATTAGTAAAACATATACTTAGGTAATTTGCCGCACGTTGAAAAATGGAATTTCTTTCATAGCTTTTAGGGCTGGTTTTGCAATCACCAAATATTGTCAATAATATTTATTGAAGTTTTTATAGTTTTTATCATTGATGTTGGAGGAATCTACGTGGTTTTTGGTTCATGGCGGCCATTTGAAAATTCGCTATCTTGGTTTTTAGGGTTTCATACCTCAAAAGGAAAAACGGAACCCTTATAGGATCACTTTTTGTCTGTATGTCTGTCTGTCAAGAAACCTATAGGGTACTTCCCGTTGACCTATAGAATCATGAAATTTAGCAGGAAAGTAGGTCTTATAGCAGACATGAGGGGAAAAATCTGAAAAACGTGAATTTGTGGTTCTACATCACAAGAAAAAAATTAAAATGTGTTCATGAAAAAAATATTGCTATTTTCGACTTTCAAAGATTACTATACCAAGTGGGGTATAGTTAATCTGAATCATATGAAAGAGGGCTTTACTTACCTGTACATTCTAAAACAGATTTTTTTTATTTTTAGGCATAATAGTTTTTGATTTATCGTGCAAAATGTCGATAAAATACGATTGTACGGAACCCTCAGTGCGCGAGTCTGACTCGCACTTAGCTGATTTTTTGTTCAGGAAATCTGCTAAAATGTCAAACTTATTAAGTAGTTAGTTAAAGTCTAATGATCGATAAACCAGCCTAAAATAATATTATACCGACTCTACCACCGGTTTTACCAACAGATTCATATCAAATTACAACCCTAATTTAATAGTCTGCAGTTTTGTCACTATTTGCTCTACTTAGTTTTGTTTAATATTCTATTACAGGTTGACTACGTAGAAGAGCCAAAGTAACCGACATAGCCCAACAGGTTGCGAAGCGTTGAAAACCATCATCATCAACTACAACATATCACTGGCCCAGTACTGAGCACGGGTCTCCTTTCAGGTCCTAGTCCACTGCAGATTGGCTAACTTCACACACACTTGAGAACAGTATGGAGAATTCTCAAGCAGTCAGGTTTCCTTACGATGTTTTCCTTTACAGTTCAGCCTCTTATACATGATTGCTATTTTCAGTTACGTTCAGCTCGTGGTTCTCCAAGAGTTAATGCAATAAAGAGAATTGTTTAGTTTATTGGGACTGAGTTTAGTCGGTCTACAAACTAAAATCCAATAATTGTCCAAGTAAACTTTGCAGTATGCAGCATGAAGTATGTGCTACGAAACTGGTACACATTTGCTACGGAACTGCTACGGGATTGTATATAGTATTTTTATTTTTATACCTTTTTAGACCTATTTTAAGGTAGGTACTAATCTACTCACTAGGTCTCTATTTATACTAATATTATAATGTCTGTCTATATACTATCTTATCACGGCCCATCGACACCTTCACAGCCCACAGACGGAGCGGATCTATTATTTTGTGGAGTAAGTAGCTCTCAATATGTTAAGTATGGATGTTTGTGCGTTAATCAATCAAACCATGGTGACGGGCTAGGGTGACGGGAGTGTACAGATTAATATCAAAATTAATCGAAATATATCTCTGACATGATGAAGGCCGTCCCTACTTATCAAGCTGTGGAACATGAAGTCCTGGATTCGAGTCGCGGGTCGGGCTAAAAATAGTTACAGTACCCGGCAAAAAGAAGGTGTAAGTACATCGTCCTTTAGAATGACATTTTGGCTTTGTAGTGTTGTCTCTGTCACTCATACCTACATGACCACGGAGGAGTTTCTCTAGTCCGTGTATATGGCGTTTTGTCGGTCTCAACGACAGAGACAACGCACTACAAATCTGCTATCTCTATCTAAAGGTTGACGTACATTACTTTCTGCCGCGTACTGTATTTGGTTTTCTGATTAGAAATTATGTAGCAATCCGGATTTGAGTTTAGTTTAAAATTGACTGTGAATATTGAATAAATGTAAATTATGCATGGTCAAGTATGTAGCTAACGTTATTATTTAGCTGTAGGTAGCTACATTTTATTAACATCGTCTGCAAGTTAAGTGAAAGGGGGAATGCAAATTAATTCAGTTTCCCTGTCGGATCAACACACTAGATCATCTACCTAAGTACTTAATTATAAAAAAGATAGGTACTTATCACAGTATTAGCTATTAAGAAGGTAGGTAAGTTTTCCTCTAAAATATAATCGTTTTATTCAGGTTTCCTCTTATCTATTGACATCAAAAATAACATCTTTGATTTTAGTAAGGTGATGGTGAATATTGGGATGTATAATTCATAAATTAGTGGGGTAATGGGCTAGCAGTAAATCTCGGGTGTAGACTGTAGAGTGGTGGGTGGAGAGCCGCGATAGCCTTGTAGTTAAGATATCCGCCTCCTACTCGGGAGGTTGTGGGCTCGAATCCGGGCACGCATCCATGCAAAAAAATCAGTCTGTTGTTCTGTCCTGTCTGTAGCAAGCATAAGGGGAAAAATCTTTAAAACCGTGAATTTGTGGTTACATCACAAAAAAAATTAAAATGTTTTCAAGAACAAATAATAAGTATTTTAAACTTTCAAAGTAAGATTAATATACCAAGTGGGGTATCAAGTAAAAGTCTTTACCTGTACATTCTAAAATAGATATTTGTTTATTTTTAACGGAACCCTCGGTGCGCGAGTTTGACTTGCAATCGGCCGGTTTTTTGACAACTTAAAACAATTTCTAAGAAAAAGCCTATGATAAACTAAACCGGGTATTCACTTTGGTATAGCTATTATTGAAATGAAATAAAAATGAAAATGAAAAAAATTAAAATGAAGTCGAGATGGCAATCGGGAAGGGAACGCTCCGCACGACCGCACAGCCCTCGGGCTAGCCCGGTGCGGGCGAATGCTGGTGACGTACGGGTGTACCCCAATTGCCATCTCGACAAGTCGCATTCTATACCTACTTACCTCTGACAGAAATCATTCGTAAATTAAGTATCGGATCTAAAATCCTGCCATAACTTACATAATATAACACTACCTACCTATAGGTTTGTAGGACAAAAGTAGTTTGTTAAGTTTGGTCACGTATAGACAAATTGAGACTGAGTACCGATGGGGCGTCATGCGTAGGTAACCATATTAGTGTATCACGCAACTTTTTTGATTTGCGAATGTTTGCTATATTTAGAAGCATTGATATAGAATTAGTATACTTAGGGTAGGTATCGGCCGCGATTTTTCTCCTCCGTGGTAGGTATTAGTACGCGACAGGTTGAAATGATCATGCCCGCGTGGAATGGTGCCAAGAATACTGGCTGCATTTCCGCGCTGGACAGCCAGCACTTCTGTCACCAGATGAGGATATTAATCGCGGTGAAATATCTTGTAATTTTTTAACAAGGTTAACAAATCCTGACTTGTGTAATCTGTTTTGCTTTTATTGACATTATAAGTTTAACGGTAAACATCTTGTAAGTGTAACTTTAACCACCTGATGATTTTTTTTTAATTACTTGGAAGCAACCGGCTGACTTTTTTTATTTTATTTTTATTTATAAACCGCATTTCGCTCGCATTCGCGTTTATTGCACACACAAAAGTTTTATGATTTGAGCAACTGCTGAGTTTCTTGCTGACTCTTCTTAGTAGAAACTACATTCCGAACCAGTGGAAGAGGCACAGTTAAATAAAATAAATAAATTTTGATTTTGATATGCAACTAGCCGTGAGCCGTCAGGGTTTTAGTAGTGAAAATAATGTGAGTAGAATTCTACTTAACCACTCAAAAAACCATTTTTATGTGGACACCAAGGCCATGTAAAAATGTAACGTAAGTTCTGTGTCTGTAAAATCAACTCTACATTTTATAAGTTGTCACGTTTTCGCAAATTGAGAGTGAGTGGATACAGGGCGTGATCATTTTAACCAGGAATATAGAATCAAGTTTGCCAGGCAAGTGTGCTACTTAAGAATTAAAAAAAAGCAGTTGACATAATATTTTATTAATTTTAATAATTGACATTTTTTAATCGCAATATTTTATTTTGTTTCGTACTCAATATTCTCCTTTAAATACTAATTATTGATGACTTATTTAAATTAGGTATATAAATTATTGACATTTATTGTACTTAATAACATTGCACGCCATACTTGGTAATACACTGTTTCCAAAAAAAGATTGTAACACCACTTCACGTGGATTTTTTGCAATAAAAAATTATGAATTATGAATTATGACATACTTAAACATAAAAAACATAACGTATCTACTCCTTAACAAGTAGGTACATATTCTATGGTGTTGTCGACTTTATCGGATGACTGTATTAAAGAAAACCGGTCAAGCGCGAGTCGGAAGGATACCCCTTCGTGTGTGGGTCCGACTCGTGCTAGACCGACAAGCAAGACCAAACCAGTAACTATAGTAAAAAACCGGCCAAGTGCGGGTCAGACTCGCGCAATGAGGGTTCCGTACTACAGTCGTATTTTTTCGACATTTTGCAGGATTTATTCAAAAACTATGATGCATAAAAATAAATAAATATCTGTTTTAGAATGCACAGGTGAAGACCTTTCATATGTGATACCCCACTTGATATAGTTATCATACTTAGAAAATTGAAAATACTAATTATTAGTTCATGACCACAATTTAATTTTTTTTGTGTGATGTAAGCCTAAATTCACGGTTTTCAGATTTTTCCCCAAATGTCAGCTAAAAGATTTACCTACCTGCCAAATTTCATGATTCTAGTTCAATGAGAACCCTGTAGGTTTCTTGACAGACAGACGGACTGACAGACAGACAGACGGACAGACAGACAACAAAGTGATTCTATAAGGGTTCCGTTTTTCCTTTTGAGGTACGGAACCCTAAAAATTGCAAGTTAATGGCGGACTGCGCCATCTACCCATAGTACGCGACAGGTCGAGATGTCAATCGGAATTGCGGGGGCTGTGCCGGTGTGCGAGGCGTCCCCACTCCGATTGCCATCTCGACCTGTCGCTTACTATGCTACACTACTACTACTATACTCTCCTACTATATATTACTCTCATACTATTT